>NC_058104.1:14241000-14542500 GCF_020171115.1 Neogale vison
ACGTGGTTCCTAGGGCAGCGTTTTCTTCCTTTCTTGTGCACGGAGGGCAGAGACACGCTGGTCGAGTCGCTCTCACTATGAGCATAAGCCGACTTGTCCGGGAGCGGAGCGGGCGGGAGGCAGGCGGGAAGGGAGAGCAGAGCGGGGGAAGGAAGCTGTAGAGGGGAGCACAGAAGACAGACTCGTTCCATTGCATACGGAGACGACTTCGGTATCGAGCGATTTTGACTTTGTTATTGCCATGTGACTTACGTTCCCCCTTCGTATGACTCTGGTGTGCCCCCATGTTGTTCCTGCGTTTTGTGGGCAGGAGCTAACAGAACCTTGAAACTTCATTAGAGGAGTGAAAGGGACTCTTAAAATAACTGTTGGCATCCGGACTCTCTCTCTTGGTTTTTGTTCCCGGCTGGCTGGCTCATTTGGTCGAGAACATGGAGCCGTAACACCAGGGCTGGCATCACCAGTGCTTCTGGAGGTCCACAGCCAACCATCCCAGAAGATGGTGGAGCTCACAGTTTGTGCACTCCGTGACCACTAACGGGAGGAACCCAAATACCATTTCCCAACGAGGAGGCAGGACGCTTGCATATATGACGGAAGGATTATACTTTGGTGTGATTGTTACCAACTCATGAGAACCAGTTGTTAAATTTTCAGGAATTTGGTGAGGTAGTTGTCAAATACTAAAACATTAAGTTATATAAGCTTATTTTTGCTTTATATATATATTTTACTTTATTACAATGTATATTCCAAACTCATTGCTTTGTAATTGTTTTGCTACATTTACCGGTTACCCATGACCTTGATGTTATTTGTATGGTAAAAATACTACATAATGATGTGCTGTTATCTCTTCCCAACTGTGGATTTACTGACATCATTTCTATAGTTTGAAATCAACTATGATGGGAGTAGTTTTTTTTTTTTTTTTTAACACTGCAGAAGTTGGTAAACAGTACAAACCCAACTTGATTACTTATTTTGTTGATTGTCTAGGCTTTAAAAAAAAAAAAAATGAAGGTAAAAAGTTTACTAATACAGATTGAATTTAAAGCTTGGTTACATTTGTAGGAAAGAAATGACGTATTACATCATGGGTAGCACAAACATTTGAGGAAATATTGGTATATTTTAAAACTATTACCCAGTTTAACAAAGAAGTTATTCATGGCATTGACAGATGAAGTTCTGACCTGAGTCCTACTTGTTCCACTTCTGTTCTATGGGATTGAGTGGACCAGTCAATCAGTTACACTGGTGCTTCCAATGTAGACTTGGATTGGCTGTAGCTGGAAGAGTCACGCATTTCAACAGAGGCATTTTCTAGAAATCAGCTGGCTCTTTGGCTGGTATTTGTTATTACTTGTCCTCAGTAAAATCTGTAATAAATGTAATAAATGTGCATATTACATAGTCCTGGTTGCACGCATGCATCTTTTTCCAGGCAGCTGCCCTTCAGCACTACCAATGTGCCTTTGTTTGAGATCCAAATCAGGAGTGCCTGACGAGCTCAGGGGGTAGAGCATCAGACTCTTAAAAGCCAACTGGGAAACAAGGCCATGGAGGTTTTTGTTTACAGTATAGCAAGAGGACCAAGTGCAGTGTAGGAGATCTCCCAGATTACAAAGTAGGAAGTTGGGATTTGGGATGCCAGTTACTAAGGACACTTGAAGGGCTTTAAGCAAATCTAACATATTCAAGTAACCTTAGAGGGTATTGAAGAGAAGTGTTACATATCATTAGGACTGCGGAAAGATTTTGGAATCCAACACATTGAAAGATAATCAAGGGAGGAGGAGCTTCGGACACAAAGCAGGCAGTTCAGTTATCTTGAGCATTTACTTGGTAGCAATGCTTGGGGATTTACCTACTTGTACTTTTCTCTCCAAGCCCTAATCCACGAGGAGTTGGAGTGCGGGCAGGGTGGAGGCTAGCCCTTAGTTTGCATTTCTCTGAGACGTAATGCAGTAATGAAAGAAATATGGTGTTCTGGAAACGTTATTAAAGTGAAAAGTCTTGAAAAATAAAGTTTAAAAAACAGGATTAGAAATTCAAAGGAAAATGGTCTTTTGTCTCTACTTAACCGGCTCTGACAACTCAAGTAAAAATATATTTTCGTGAGTCATTTTTGGTTAAAGAAAAGAGTTATTTCCACTCATATGTTGGACTCAATGTTGAGGAATGTTTTGTTTAATCTACTTTCACTAGAAATAAAATGTGCTTGCTAAATTTTATAGACAGAATTGCAGGGTGACCTAATAGCTTTGAAAGTCACTTTTAGTAAGTGGAAATCAGACTTCGGTTAATGGATTGGTAAATGTGAAGAAATGAAAACCCAGTTGATTCCAGTTAACGTTCACTTTAAGGAAAGGAAAAATTTGGTATGCATGCATACGTGTGTGTGTGTGTGTGTGTGTGTATGTTTTAAAATCATGATTTGCCCAGTGTTGCGTTGTTCTTCGCTTTGTGTATGCATGTGGGGGGGGGTGTTATTAACATTATGGTTCCCTACCTCTAAGATTCATTCCAAAAATAATTTCCGTTAATCCTAAGAATGTAACTGTGGAAATAAAATGGCTTTTCAATCCTGTGTTGACTACGTGCCTACAATGTTGATTTGCTAATACCTGGAACTTCCAAATTAAATTTTATGGTATATGGATGATTTATTGTAATCTCTCCTACAAGGAAATTCGTCTTAAAAACTTTTAAAAATCATCCTGTGCTGGGGAGTGGGGAGCATTTCTAATTCAAAGCAGAAGCCGGGCTAAGATCACATGTCTCCGTAGAGAAAAGAGGGGAGGTTTTACTTGTTGCATGTGTTTTAAAAATATTTATAGATACAGCTGGACTTTTAGTACTTTATTTCTGTTTTTAATGATGGAATTCCCAAAGGACTAAAATTGTTCCAAACAGTCTGAACCGTGTCTGAAGTTAAAGAACAGTATATAGTGGGTCTAAAAACTTTAATCCTCCTTGGAAACTTTGAGTGGGAAAGCTGCCCTTTTAATCCTGTGTTTCTTGAATTTCCTGTTAGCAGAACACCTCCTTGCTCCTTTTCAGTCCCTAACCAACTGCAGACTGCCTTCCTTTTTTCTCTGCTAAAACATTTTCTAATAAGGTCCTCAGCAAATTCCTGAGTTGTAAAATCTAGTGATTTTGTTTATTTCCCACCCACCCAGTCACCAGGCATTTTACTTGGTGGCTGCTCCGTGGGCAGCCGAACGCCAAGAGTCCTTGAGCAAATGCGCAGACGTGTTCCTTCACACGTGGAGCTTTCCAGGCTTCAACACTATTGACCCTCCTCCCTTGAACTTCATGAAATCACTAACTTCTAGTCTGTGAAATCATTCTCTAATGAGATTTATGCATTTGAGAGAGAGTGAGAGAGAGAGAGCGTGAGCAGGGCCTTGGGGTAGAGGGAGAGGGAGAAGCAGATGCCCCGCTAAGCAGAGAGCCAGATGTGGGACTTGGTCCCAGGGCCCCGGGAGCGTGAACATGAGATGAAGGCAGACGCCCAACCAACTGAGCCACCCAGATGCCCTAATGGTTCTTCTTTTAATGCGGATTCCCATCCCCACCCCAGCCCTACCCCCATCATTGTGTTCCTGGCCCTCTCTTTGCTTGATAACTTATTTACTTGATACTTTCAGTTGATTTTATGTGGTCAAGGTTTTTTGGTAATCATCTGCCTATATATACACTAGATACATATGATTAAATTAACGTATTCATGTACGATGATGTAGTATAATTATAGTCTGTTGTATTTTGCTTTAGTCTTAAACAGCTTTATTGACATATAATTGACATATATAATGAACTGCTTCTATTCAAACTGTACAACTTGGTCAGTTTTGATACATGTATAAATCCATGAGACCATTACCCCATCAAAATAATGAACATCTCCGTCACCCCCAAAAGTTTCATCCTGTCCCTTTGTAATTTCTGTCTCTCTCACCTTCCTACCCTGCTTCCTTCCTTATTCCCAAGTAATCCCTGCAATGTTTCCCAACACTGTAGAGTAGTATGATTCTTTAGAATTTTGTATCAGTGGAATTACACATTATGTAGTTCTTTTTCTCAGTTGAGCTTCATTCACTCAGCAAAATTATTTTGGGATTTAGTCACTTAATAGTGTATATTTATAGTTCATTTCTTCTTCTTCTTCTTCTTTGTCTTACCTTCTTCTTCTTCTTTTCGAGTAGGCTCCATGCCCAGCATGGAGCCCAGCATGGGGCTTGAATTTGTGACCCTGAGATCAAGAGTCAGACCTATCACTGACTGAGTTATCCAGGAGCCCCTATAGTTCATTTCTTTTTATCACTTGTATTACTCTGTTCTGTGGCTATACCACAAATTGTTTACACATTCACCTGTTGATTTGCTATTTGCATTGTTTCTGGTTTTGGGGGAGTTTTTTCTTGTTACTATGAATATTTGTGTACAAGCACAATATGCATTCTTTTCTCTTAGGAGCATGACTCTGTCTTAGTCACACTCTTAGGAGTATGACTGTTCTTTCTCTAGGAGTATGACTGGATAATGTGTTAGGCGTATGTTAGGTGTTTTAGGAAAATGCCAAGCGGTAATCAGCGTGGTCGTGCTGTTGGACAAGGCTGCCAGAGTCTTGTGAGAGTTCCGTTGTTTCCGTATCCTCTCTAATGTCTGCTATGGTCAGTCTTTCTCATTTTAGCCACTCTAATAGTTGTATAACAGTTTTTCCTTGTGGTTTTGAATTGCCTTTCCCTGATGACTAATGATGTTAAACATCTTCAAATGTGTTCATTCGTCATCTTTGTATCTTCTTTGGTGAACGGTCTGTACAAATTCCTTGCCCATTTAGAAAAATTGGGTTGTTTGTCTTTTACATTACTGAGTGTGGAGAACTCTTTATTCTGGATACATGACCTTTATCAGTTATCAGAAATATTTTCTCCCAGTTTGTGGCTTGTCTTTTTTGTTCTTTTAATAACATAAGAGCAGAGCTTTAAATTTTGTTGAATTTTATCAGTTTTTTTTAAAAGACTTTATTTATTTATTTGACAGACAGTGAGAGAGGGAACACAAGCAGGGGAAGCAGGAGAGGGAGAAGCTGGCTTCCCGCCAAGCAGGGAGCCCGATGTGGGGGTCGATCCCAGGATGCTGAGCTGAAGGCAGACACTTAACGACTGAGCCACCCAGGCGCCTCAATTTATCAGTTTTTTAATGGATTATTCTTTAGGCATCGTTTCTAAAATGTCATTTGTAATGACAGCTGCAAGGTTTTCCTTATGTTTTTTTCTGGAAGAGTCACAGTTTTAGTTCCATTGGTCAATTTGTCTATCTTGGGGTTGTGAAACTAGGGAACATGTGACAAATATAACTCAGAGACTTGTTTCTCTACAGCCTGTGAGGTAAGCAGAAATGAAGGAAAAGAAAAGAAAACGTGACAGAAGCCAAATGTAATCACATCACATAAGATTTTACTCTCTGGCCCTTTTCAGAAAAAAACAATTTCCTAAGCCTGGTCTACCTTGTCAATACCATGTATCTTAATTACTATCTTTTTTAAAAAATATTTTATTTTCTTATTTATTTGAGAGAGAGTGAGAAAAAGCAAGTAAGTGTGGGGGGGAGGAACAGAGGGAGAGAGACAAACAGACTCCGTGCTGAGTATGGAGCCTAACATGGGGCGTGATCCCAGGACCTTGAGATCATGACCTGAACCATAACCAAGAGTTAGGCGCTCAACCAACTGAGCCATCCAGGTACCCCGTAATTATTATCTTGATTATTATAGTTTTATAATGTCTTGAAGTGACATAATATTTGTCTTCCAACTTCATTCTCTTTGTTTCCTTTCAGTGTTGTGTTAGCTATTCATGTCCCTATGAATTTTAGAATCACTTAGTCAATTTCTTTAAAAAAGCACACCAGGATTCGGATTTAGATTGTATTGAATGTATAGATGAATTTGGGAATAAATTGACATCTTAGCAAAATTGAGTATGGCAACTCATGAACATAGTATATTTCTTTAGGTTTTCTTCGATTCCTTGTAGAAAGGTTTTGTAGTTTTCAGTGTATGTATCTTTCACATTTTGGGGGTCAGCTATATCTGTACATATTTTTGATGCTTATTGTAAATGGCATTTTATTAATTTTACTTTTTAATATACATATATTAAATATATATTAAATATGTATATTATGTATATGTATATGTACATATGTATAGGTATATTTAATATATGTCTATTAAATATACATATTTAATATATGTCTATTAAAATATGTTATTGTATATATTCAAAATATGAATATTAAATATATATCTTTAATATAAATATTAAATATACATATGCATATAGATATACAGTTTATTTATATATATATATTTTTAAAGATTTTATGTATTTATTCGAAGACAAAGATCACAAGTAGGCAGAGAGGCAGGCAGAGAAAGAGGGGGAAGCTGGCTCCCTGCTGAGCAGAGAACCCGATGTGGGGCTTGATCCCAAGACCCAAGGATCATGACCTGAGCCAAAAGCAGTGCCCCAATTTTTACATATTTATCATGTATACTGTAGCCTTGATAAACTGACTTATTGGTTCTAGTGGCTGTTTTGTGGTTTATATGTATCATGTATATAGTCAATGATGTCATCTGTGAATAAAAGATAGTTTTACTTCCTTTTTCAGTCTGGATAGCTGTCCTCTCTTTTTCTTGTCTTATTGCACTAGGTACAGTCTCTAGTACTACCAGATACAGTGAGAGTGGATATCTGTATTGTTTGAATGGTCATAGGTTGAAAAGCATTCGGTTATCCACTATTATTTAGGATGTTAACTGTAAGTTGTTCCTAGATGCTCTTTCTCAGTTCGAAAAAGCTTCTTTCTATTTTTTGTTTGCTGAGAAATTTTTGTAAGGAGTGGATACTAGGTTTTTGTCAAGTGCTATTTATGAGTCTATAGAAATGATAATATAGTTTTTTTTTAGTTCATTAATATGAATATCATGAATTGATTTTCAGCTGCTAAGCCAACCTTCTTATTCCAGGCACCATCATGATGTATTATCCTTTTTTTTTTTTTTTAAAGATTTTATTTATTTATTTGTTTGACAGAGAGAGATCACAAGTAGGCAGAGAGGCAGGCAGAGAGAGAGAGGAGGAAGCAGGCTCCCCGCTGAGCAGAGAGCCCGATGCGGGACTCGATCCCAGGACCCTGAGATCATGACCCGAGCCGAAGGCAGCGGCTTAACCCACTGAGCCACCCAGGCGCCTGATGTATTATCCTTTTTATATATTGTTGAATTTGGTTATTCTGGAGTTTTCTTCCAGTGTGTTTGTCTTTGATATCAAGGCAGTTCTAGCATGATAGAATGCCAGTTTTCAGAAAGAGTTTGTGTAACATTTGGTAGGACCTATCAAGGAAGCCATCTGGACCTATAATTTTCTTTGGAAAGTTTTTCAACTACAGACTCAATTTATTTGGTACAGGACTATTCAGGTTTTCTAATTATTTTTGAGTGAGCTCTGATAGTTTGTATTTTATAACCTGCTTGTGCATTTCATCTAAGTTGTCAAACTTATTGCTGTAAAATTGTTCATAATATTTCCTTTAGGTGCTACCTAAATCTTTCTTTTACGTATTTACTTAGTATTTCTACTCTTCTCTGATGTGACTTTTTTCATTCTAAGTATTTAGAATGGATTTTCATTACTTGGTCTTAGTAATTTATGTTTTCTTCCTTTTTATTTTCTTCCTGATTGGTCTGGTTTAGAGGTATCACTTCTATTGATCTTTTCAAAAAACCGGATTTGGGTGTTATTGATACTCTTTCTTGTTTTTCAGTTTTCTCCTTCATCAGTTTCTGATTCGATACAGAGACTTCCATCTTGTCGCAGTACCTTTGTGCCAATTTCTGTAGGTGTGCACTTCGTCCCACTGCGATAGTTCACTATGGGGATGTGTGCGGGGATAGGGAAAGCCTTAAATATTTACCTACTGATGATCACGTGGCGGGTCTTACTCTGTTAATGCCATTTGCATTTTGCTGTAGCTGTCACAGTAGGAAAGTTCAAAGGCAGGAGTCCGACGCCCCAAATGATGAGTGTGCCTCTCACAGGCTTGTGACTGAGGAGATGGCGGCATTAAAACCCTCATTTCAGGCGTCCATTTTTATCCTCTTCCTCTTTAATAAACCAGTTCTGACAGATGAAAAGGAATCTGCTGTAGCTCAGATTTCCTATGTTAGGCATATTTTAGCCATAAACTTAATTATCACAAGAATTTTCAAATGACTCCAAGTTTTTCCTGCACTTGGTACTGCGGGATAGCAGGTTCTATTTCGGAGCTGATAAAATCCTCCTTCTGAAAGCCCGGGTTTATTACATTACAGCTGCCCATGAGCCGAGCTCCGTCCTGACCCCGTGTTAAGTGTCTGTGGTAGAGTTCATTACATCCATATACTGGAAGTCCTGCCAATATACTGGCAGCAAAATCCTAGTGGAAACTAAATGGCAATAAAAAAGAGAAATGATAGCCCGCGTGAGTGGTGGGGAGCACAGCTTTATGGAGACTGGACAAGCCCAGAGTAGTGACTTGGCACGCAGACCTGAGTTGAAGAGAGTGTGAGTGAAAGCTGATATTGGAATAACGATTCTGTGGCACAGACATGGGAATAATTTAATTAATTGCACTGAAATTTCTTTGATGAATAGTTATGTGGTGATAAGCACGAGGTCGAACAGCAGAATGAGTTTCAGCTTTTTAATGGGCCAGCACAGCTGCAGTTTTGGACGCCTTCCCACTCTATTTTCCCCCGCAGCTCTGCACCGCTTTGCTCGTCCGCCTCTCCCCAGCTAAGCTCGCCGTGAGCCGGGCTCCCTCTCCCCGTCGGCCCAGCCGAGGGGCGAGCGCATTTGGCCACGGGAAGCGGGCTGGTGACTGCTTTGAAATGAAAACCAGATCAAACGAAAATTGTGGGATGGTTTCCTTATGCGGGCTGCGCCTCCCCTGCTCCCCCAGATCTCTGGGATGCTTTTACGGAGTCTTTGCTGCTAAGTTGTATAAAGATTTTAATAAAAATTTCTTGTCCCTGGAGAAAGAGGCCTGTCTTTGTTGTCGGAGAGCTGGAGGGAAGTGAGCAGTGGAGCCCAGCTGGGGGGCAGCACGAATCCCACGGCTCGTAGCCCGTATTTCCAGACAGATCAATTACTTACGGCGGTAACCAATCTCTCGCCATTTTCTTGCTGTGCAGGGCTCCATTTCCAGACTTGGCAGCTGACATAGCCTTCCAACTTGATAGAACTTCGGCTGCAAATCTCCTCAGGTCTGCTGCCTCCATTCATCGAGGTTGTACAAATGAGTTGTTAAATAAAAATCAAAAGTCAGAAATGGTGGGTGGTAATCTCCGCTTGATGCAATAGCGCTGGTGGGTCTAGGCAACATTTTCGGTTGGATTTTTTTTTTTTTTTTTAAACAAGACAAGCTGTTCCGTTGTCTTCCTTCCTTCACTTTTACGGACTGGCTTTGCATGAGAGAAAAGCCTTCTCTAGAGGGAAGAAATTATCCACAGTGGATGCATTTCTTATCAGCTTATAAGTTGAAAGATGAAGTGAGAACAGAGAGGAGGAAGATAATGAGGAGACGCGAAGGGCGCGTGCAGGGGAGCCGTGTCTGATGCGTTCCACACACAGTGAGTCACCCCTTTGCAGCTGCTGGGCTGCCTGGGCCGAAGGCCAGGGGATTCTGTATCAGAAACCAGTGGCCCTCGTTAACACAGCGGTGGCAGAGGACGGGCGAGGTGTTTACAGAGCGTGTCAGGGTGTGAACAGAGAACCACTGTCCGCTCTCTAAACTCAGCAGCCTTGGATGACTTGACCCAGAATCTATCTCAGGTCTGGGAGGCATCCTGATTCCTTGAATGTGTCGTGGGCTTCACAGAGGTGTCCGGCCAGGCCAGCCTTCCCGGAAGAGGGGATCCAGGTCTGCGTGCAGGGAATGACGGCGTCTTGGGACTTGAGCCTCTCTAGACACGCAGATGCGCCGCTTCGGGAAGGCACCTGCTGCCGCTCTTCTGTGCCCTCGTCTTTCGTGGTTCTCCCATCGGCCCCGCGTTTCCGACATCAGCCCTCCGAGGACTTGTCTCTTCCCCCCATAGTAACCAACTGGGAGGAGCTCCCGGGGAGCAAAGATGAAAATGCGGACATGTTGTGTGCTCTGGAGGCCTTGTCCTACTTGGGCCCGTCCGTGAGGGACTCTGGGAGCAGAGAGTCATGACCTCTGTTAACGGTTAAGGAGGTGAGTCCCTGCTGGTACAGGCCGACAGCCGCGATTTCCCCTTGGGCTTGGAAGACTTTGGATTGATTCTAAAGAAGCAAAAGAAACATGTGGAACATACGTGTTTGATTTGAAAGTGAAAAGCCTGTCTCTGCCTGTTTTCTTCCCCCCTTTTCCCTCCAGCCCTTCCTAGGCACCCTAACGTGAAGAGTAAAACACACGTCACACGGGCCAGCAGGCCGTGCTGCGCTGCCTGCCTTGCTCTGGACACGGATTCTTGTGGGTCTGCGTTTTATTAGGTGCATTAAGTAGTGTGGAAAAGAGTCATTCGCAGCCATGCATGACCGTCCCCCGTCCTCAGAGCCTGCCAACAGTTGAAAATACGAGAGGAGGAACGAAAAGGGGGTGAGATGTATAGTTAGTGAGTTCCAGTTGGTTTTTTTCCTCCTGGCCTGGTGCCCGTCTTATTAGGAGTTTTTTACTGAAACAAAATGCAGTGGTAGCGGAGAGAAGTGACGGGCACTTTCTAGCAGCCCTCCGCCCTCACACCCCCTCAGGAAAAAGCTCTGGAGGCTGTGAGCTTCCTCCCTTGGCTGCACTTATGAAGCCGGTTGGCAGTATAAGGGGCTTTTGGAAGTGGGTGCAGTGGTTCGTGTGTTCTGTTTGATGTTGCAAATACCAAGCCCTGAGGGAGACCTGCACAGAGGATGTTCTGTTCTTAAAGAAAGGCAAAGATTAACCTGAAATGTGAACTGAAAAACTCCTGAATTCCGAAGGACTTGGGTGCTACCAGGGAATGATCTCACTGACTTCTGCGGAAACGTTTGGCCAACGGCCTGCTGCGGACGAGGGGAGGGCTGCGCACATATTTTTTAATGATTTTGATTAATGGAAGGCGATCACGGGTAAACTTGACAGGATTAGATCACAGATTAAGGGTGTGTGTGTGGGTGTGTGGGTGTCTGTGTGGTTAAGGCTTTCTCTGCAGACGTGTGTGCACACACACAGTCTCGTAAACCACGCGCTCTTCTTAGAGATGCCCCAGCGATGCTTTTCTTCTCACTAAGAGATAATGCTCGTATCAGAGTATGTGATACTGTTTATTTTGAAGGTGTTTTTAGGAGTGGTAATGAAGGAGCATTCATTTATTTTTGTCATTTGCATACAGTTCACTTAACTGCACAAATGTGTGTTGTTCATTGAACGTTTTTTGAGTACCTACTGTATGCCAGATGCTATCCTAGGCACTAGGGATACAGTGGTGGGGGACAAAAAAGGCAAACAGTCTGTTCTACTGCACTTTATAAGTTGCTGGAGAGACAGATTAAAATAAATAATCCTGTAACTTTAGACCCACAATTTTTATATTGGCTTCGTATTCAATAAAATTTTATTAAGTACCTCCATCTGCTCTAACTTCTATGACAGGCTCTTAGAAGAAAAAGCACGTTACCTAATTCCTGCTGAAGTCCATGGTTTGCAGTTTACAAGGAATAAAGTGGCTCTGGTGGTGGAAATGAGCAAAGCCCCCCCATCCGCACGGCCCCCGTGTTAATTTGGCGCGTAGTGCTGAGGACAGTTAGATGGTGTTCTAGCGGAAGAGCCTGTTATGCACATACGTAGCCCCTAATGTATCTGCCAACGCTCTTATTATTAACATCCCCTCCGCTGTGTCTCCACAGCACTGGGTTCAGGAGTCGCCCTGCTTCTCATCTGATGTGTACTGGGACCCCGGGGCAGCCTCCCTGAGCAGATTTTCACATCTGCACAATGGGAATGCTTGGACTGTTTCCTGGGGCTGTGAAGACGAAATGAAACCATGTAGGTGAAAACTCTATGTAAGGCACTACACTCATGTGACTTTGCCATACTTTTTTTACTGTTCACTCAGATTTCCTAGAGGGATAAAGTTTATTGAAGTCTGCTATCTTCCATTCTCTTAAACCCAAGAAAATCAGAAGGAAGAATAGTTCTGAGTTCAGTAGAAACTGGAAATCATCCTGCCTTTCCTCTTTCAAGTGTTCCAGAAGGATTAGAACATAACCTTGAACTTAGGGTAGAAATTAAGTTTTTTTCAAAGGCAGAATTCTCGGTATCAGCACGTCCGCGCGCCGTCTTGGGATGTGGTGTGTGGCGGGGACCGCGCTCAGGTGTGCTGTCTCACATGCCGTCCCGGTTTTCTGTCTCACGTTGTTGCTCCCCCCAGAGAGGGATGGAATGAGAAGAATCAGTATGAATGCCTTCCTGGTGACCGGGCTCTGACACCTTGGCCAAAAGGTTTACTCTCTGAAGCGCTGAATAAAGTGCTGTAATTAGCCAAGAATCAGAAGGACGCAGCCGCATAAGAGCATCCCTGTTCAGACGCAGAACCTTCGTTGAGATGACGCGGCTGGTCCTGCTCTGCGAAGCTGTATTTTCTGGGGGAAAATCAATATGGATGAAACGAGAACTCCGTGTACCTCCTGCAGGGCCTGTTGTGTCTCTGTGAACTGTGATGTGATCTCTTGGCCTTCTGAATCGTTCCGTTTAAAGGCCTTCCATAGATCATTCTGTCCTTGGTGGTGGGTGACTTTTCACGAAGATTCTATCCCCAGACAGACTAACTTGGAAAAGCACATGCCTTTTGATCTTTGCTTGGCACGCTTGTGAGCACGTGCATGCTGGGTGCGCGGGCAAGGTCGTCACGGAGCGGCCTGGACACCTTCACGAACTGCACGTGGTCAGAGAGGGAACTGGAGAGCGTGCCTCATTCCCCCTACCCGGTCCTTGATTTCGGGCGCTGAGTCTCTCCGTGCAATCCGTGTGTGAGATCTTACAATCCGTTTGGACATTTACTCCTTTCTGGGTTCGACGCGTTGCCTGCCGCATTCCTGGCCCATAACAGGCACTTGATAATGAGTGGAAATTTTTTTTTTTTTTAAAGATTTTACTTGTATTTGACAGAACCTGAGCCAAAGGCAAGAGGCTTAACCCACTGAGCCACCCAGGCGCCCCAGTGAGTGGAAAATTTGAATGAGACTGGCCCTTGTTCCTTTTCCTTCCTACACCCTGTCCTCGGTTCAGGCCCAAGCGGCTTGCTGGGAGCCGGGCGCTACGTGTCCTGCTGATCCGGGGTCAAGCTCTGCCTGTGCATTTGGGGCGCAGCTTCTCCTACCACACACACTGTGTAAAGTCATCGGGCAGCTCTCTTCTGGGATAAAACACCGCATTCTAGAAAGTACCACACTCCTGCAGGCAGAACTGTTGGCAGTGTGTACAGGACAGATCAGGTCGCAGCCGCCGTAAAGTAGCTGCTAATGGAAACTCTGGCCAAGGCAGCGTCTTAAATAGTACGTAGACTCAGCACAGTGTCTCCGGAAGTCGCAGCATTTGTTAGCAGGGCATGAGCGAAGGTGCGCGCCCCTTTAAAAAAAAAATGTAATGATTAGCAGGGGCCCAGTATAATTTAAGGTATTCTTTGGAGTTTATAAATATGGCCTCATAAAAAGCCTAAATATAAGGGAACTGTGACTTTAAGTCATTAGAAGCCCAGTGGTTTGATAAAATAACAGGAAACAGACAATTTATTATGAGCAGTCTCAGTAGCTCTGGATTATCTATAAAACTTTTACGGCCTTCCCCAAGTGGCAAGAAGCCATAAAACTTGCCTGAATGAGGGACTTGTTAATTTACTTGTTAAAGCAAATTAAAAATTTATAAGTGCTTTTAGGTAAATGAGATCTTCTCTCATTGCTGCCCTTGCGGGGCCCCGGAGTCCTGGGAGGGGAGAGTGGCTGAGCCCAGACACCACGGCAGCACAATAAAAGCCATTAAATTGTTGCAGCTTATCACAGCAGAGCCGCGCAGCTGTCGCCGAGGCTAGCGCGGGCACCCCTGGGCGACAGCCCGGAGCTGCACCAGGGCACCCGTCTCGCTCAGAGGGGAACCACACGCAGAGTCGGTTTTTACCTTTGCGGTTCTCCAGGCGTTGGTGTTCCAGACCGCGTGTCTTCTTTTCCCTTGACCTCCTGAACCCGGAGGCTTTAAAGCCCGTTCCCTACGCCCAGAAGTGTTTCTCTTGGGTTCCATATGCTGTTGGTATACGGAGCATTTTCGTCATCATCCTGCCTTGTAGTCGTTTAATCCCTGGACAGAAGGCCCAGGCCCTAGAGTGTTTCTCTAACTTCATCAGCATTTCTTTAAAAAAACTGAAAAAACGGGGGCGCCTGGGTGGCTCAGTGGGTTAAGCCGCTGCCTTCGGCTCAGGTCATGGTCTCAGGGTCCTGGGATCGAGCCCCGCGTCGGGCTCTCTGCTCAGCGGGGAGCCTGCTTCCCCCTCTTTCTCTGCCTACTTGGAATCTCTGTCAAATAAATAAATAAAATAAAATCTTTTAAAAAAAGAGAGAGAGAGAGAAAACACCTCTCTTTCCTTTACTTTATCAAAAAGCCTGGAAGTCGGGAGAAGGAACATAAGGTAAGGAGGAAACAGTACATGTTCTTGTGTATCAGACTCCAGAACTGGAGAATCAGTATTTTTTGCGGAATCCGCAGTGTAAAGGCAAAGGCAGATTTTCTTGCGCTCTGCTTTGGGGGAAAAATCAACTGAGGTTAAAACTCTTGGATCTAAACATCGTCCTTCACTTTTTCCTGTTTGCCACCTGTGAGATTTCTTCTAAAAGTAGCTGGAGTAGCAGGTTTCTCAAGAGGGAGTTTTTTAGCTTGAGGCCTTGTAACCCGGGGCTCCTTGTCCTTATCTTTCTGGGACTTGCCTTGTGCGGAGCACACTTCCTTGCTGAGAGCAAGGATTCTGGGGAACTCTTCCACACCGATCAAAAGTTGTTCTTCAGGAAGACCTTTTGCATTTGTAGGGCAGGGGAAAAAAAAAAAAAAAACCTTTATATCTCAATTACAGACCATATTTAATATTAAATTTAAAAAAGGATGGATATTTCACAAGTATATTTAAATTTCAAAGATCTCTTTAGAAAAGTCAGGTTCTGCAAACATTTTCTTCTGGTAATATTTTCCAATCTCTGCAGTGAAAAGGTACATTTTATTAGCTTTGAGAACAGAAAGGATAAAAAGGCATAATTGGTACAAGTGTTTGTTCTGCAGAATTCACCCTTCGGTTACTTACAGATCTCCGACTTGGATGGATTCATTTCTCTGGTTTGGATTCCATCTGAAACTGTGTTGGAGAAGCATATTGTTGGCAAGTAACGCGTCACAGGAGATTGGGGGTTAGATGAAAAGCGACAGAAATGGCAAATAAGTAGATACTTTAAGCGGTATTCCAGGGTTTTAGGAGACATCGGTTTTCGAGCAAGGAGGTCACTTAAGGTCAGCATTGGGCCCGGTGGTGACGCTTCTCCTGGTCGCTGCCATGACTGTTTTAGGAATACCATTATACAGCACCACTGTATGCTTGTTGTCCCTCTTACTGAACCTCATGAGCCTCTTGTTGTTTTGAACGTTAATGACTTTGCACTTGGAACCTCTCATGCTCCCTTAGAGTTTCAGCAAAAATGCTCGGTTATGACCGTCTTTGCACAGATGATCTCTGTGCTCCACGGTGGTTTTGGATTTGGTTTTACTTCCTTATGGGTGGAACTTTCCGAGTGGAGCCTTAGTAGATGTCTTCTCATTGTATTACCCCGTAGACCTGACCGCAAAGTAGAGAGCTCTGCTGGCTGAGCAAACACTGTTCCATTCAAGAGGGCCCGGCTGAATTGTATGGACAGAAAAAGTCGATAAATTTTAAAATTTTTGAATAGAAAATGACACTGGTCCAGAGGTTACTTGCCGGGGAACCGTGGTCGTTGATGAGGAGATCCAGAAAGGACTGTGTTGCCATGGGTCAGTCTTGCTGACTGCCTTTCCAGACCGCCGTAGTGAAGTCCTGATAAACGTTTCACGGGAAATCGCATTGCTTCAAAAAACGTTTGTTTCTCACAGAGTTCATGTTAGAAATTTAGTGTATGTGCTCACTCGTTAGTAATATTGATATATGTTGTATAATGATTGCCTAATTGCTAATTTTCCTATGCTAATTGATGTTTTTCTATAAAACTAAATTCTTTAGCTCTTTACATTTATTGAATGCCATCTGGCTTATGAATTTTCATAAGAACTGCCAAAAAAAAAAAAAGGTGCAGACCCCTCCCCCCCATCTTTCTCCTAAAAAGGTGCTGAATATGTATCCATAATGACTTTTTAATGTGCCTTTAGGGATTTCTTTCTCTCTCTCTCTCTTTTTTTTTTTCTGTAGGAATAAAACATCATTACTAAAAATATTTTCTCTCTACCAACTTGAATTTCCTTTCCATATCACCACTAATCATTGCTGTGGCAATGTACCCTCTTACTCCTTTTAAAAATATTCTCCCTGTTATTGCTCTGTATTGGGCAAGTACTACATTTAAAATATGCCTATCCTGATGCCTAGGAAAAATCCCACATTTATTTTGTATTTTTAAAAATAGCTCTATATATTTATTTACCCATAACACTTGGGTTTGAAGGCATCATTAAGCTTTGACTTACTATATAAAAGCAAAGAAGTATGAAGGAAGGGCCCGTATAATCTTTTTAATTTGCAGTGTTGAGTATTTTTGGAGATTTCTTTATAAAACTAACTACCAGCCCTCTGGCATCTCTATGAAGATCGTTTTGATAATAATAGTTTGTTTGCTTAGATAATATCCGTAGGTGTGTGTGTGCGTGTGTGTCTATGTATGTGTGTTTATATACGTTGTAAATTATCTTAGTCTGTTTAGGCTGCTGTAGCAGAATACCGTAGATTTCGGGGGGGCTTGTAAACAACACTCATTTATTTATCGCAGTCCTGAGCAGTCAGAGGTCACGGTTCCAGCAGGTTCTTAGTTCCGGGCCTGCTTCCTGGGTGGTCGACGGCCTTCTCTTCCCGGTTTCTCGCGAGGTGGAAGGGATGAGGGAGCCCTCCGGGGTCTCATGAAAGCCCCACCTGGATGACCTAGCCATGTCCAGAGACCCCCACCTCCCAGTACCATCACATTAGGGATTTGGTGTCAGTACATGAATTGGAAAGGGACGGAGGAATTCAGTCTGTAGCGTACATGTGTATGTATGTGTTTTATAGACAGAAGCACTAAAATTCCGCAGAGCTTTTTGGATAAGCGAGCTAGTCTACATGCTTTCCTATGTTTTTTTCCCTTTCATGATCTTCTACTGCATACTTAGAGCTAAGACTAACAGTGAAGTTATGAATCAGACAACAATTGCTTGGCACCTATAGATTTTGAATAAGAGATAAAAATTAACTTGAATAGAATAGAGGGCTCTTTAAACCTCATCATTAGATTAATCGAGATTTCTCACTTCAGGCTGCTAAAATTAACGGAATTGTATACTTGCTTGCTTGTCTAGGTCTAATATGAGCAAACAACAACAAAATCCCTGTGTTAAAAGGTGCTTTAATTAGTAGTAGTTCTATGAAGAAATTTGAGATAGGTTCATAGAATTTCGTTCCTGGGTTCGTACATCGAATATGTGCAGATTCAGCCACATTAGATTATGTATTAGTTAATCAGGGTTGAGGGACACAGTTGTAAAAATAACCAAGAGATGTGATGGCACTTGCTTCGTCTTTCCTGTTTCAAAGATATCAGAATAATTACAGCTAATATACTAATTGCCTGCCCTAAAATATTTGGCCATTAAATCACAAAATGTTAGGATTGTTATGGCCTGGAGGAGCAGACACAACACAACAGGTTCTAAGCGCCCTGCCTTGCCTGAGATGATGATACTCAGGACGGTTGCGTAATACTGTGGAGTAACAGGGACCCCGGGATAGGGCCCCGCTGTGCATCCCACGTCCCCCTCTTCTTATCTGTTTGACCTTGGGTTATCCTGGACCTCCACGTTCTGGGCCTTAAAATGGAAATCCTCGTTGCTGGGAAATGAGCCTGTGGAGCTCCCTGCGGTGGTTTGTCCACTTTGCCTTCAGGACCGTCAGCAGCTTTCAGCGGGGGCGGGAACTGCATGTAGCTCCGCTTCCCACCCCTCCCTGGGTGTCTCCGGTGGGGTCCCTCATCTCTGAATTTTACTTCTTTGTCTGTAAGGGGGAGACATGACAATCACTATTTGTATGCCCCCCAAAATTTATGTGAGGATTAAATTAGATCAGCTATGCACAGTGGTTGGAAAATTGTGTCACAGCAAACAAATTTGTGTAGCATTATTATTACCGTAAAAATGGAAACAGCTTCATGGTAACTGGTTATTCTGTCTCAGCTTGCCAGATCTGAGAAAGTGATTCATCCGTTTGTCCCTCATTGTTCTTGGGATTGTTGCTGGAGTGGTAGAAGATAGGACATTTGTGGCAATCCAAGCCAAAAGTTAGCTGCATTATAAAACACTAACAACACCTCTTTCAGTCACAGCTCAATGACAGTTTCTGTTGTTTATAAAGGGGACTAATGTCGTATGCGTTTTGGGGGGAAATGCCTAATTAGAAAATTGGATCTGTTCTTAAATTGCAAATGCGTGTACATCAAAGCGATCATAAGAATAAATTTAAGTCTGATAGTGTACATGGTTTCAGTACACATTGGCGAAATATCCTGCTGATTGCTGATTGAAAACAGTTGTTAATTCTCTACTTCACTAAATTCAGAGTGGAAAAACTTTCCTTAATAAAGAACAGATTGAGGAGATCCAAGACCTTACTGTGTGGGAATTAATGGCAGATGCATATACTGGTAGTTAAAATGTTTCATTAGATGTTAATGTCTTGCTGTGTTTTTAATTGTTCAGGAATTAGCCTCCAGAATATTAAAACCATCTGTTTGTTATCATGATGAAACAGAATGCTTAAATAGTTATTAATTTGTGTTTCTTGTCTTATTTTTTTTCAGGGATAATCTGTAAAACTTTGATCTGTTTGGAGTTTAGGGAATTTGGAATGTGGAAGTGAAAAACAATTTTAAAACACACCAGTGTCCCAAATAGCTGTAGTTTGCTTTTTTTTTTTTTCCCTACCTGCTGTGCATATTTTATGTGTATTCTTTTTCACATTCTTTCTTCCCTTTTTTTTTTTTTGGGTAACATGAGTTGACTTGTATTTTCATGATGAGATTAGGGTAACTGTAGAGCTGATTTAGTAGTTGATTTAAACTATATGATGACCCTTAACATGCTGATTATTTTACCATCAATATCAAAACAGTTTATGAATTTGGAGGGATGAAGGAAGGCTCAATGTTTAGATTCTAAGGACATGCTCTGCCTGCCGTATTCCACAAGCTCATCATGACTACTGAGGGCCTTAGCTTTTACGGAGTCAGGTGGCCTTGGTTTCACTGTTTTCCGCCTTTTGTGACTTTGCTCAGAGTACTTAGTCTTCCTCAACTTTCTACAGTTTCTGCATACATAAACTGGGAAGTACAATTTAATTTACAGAGTTCTTATGAATCTTAGAATTACTATGAAGATGTGGCATATTCTACATAGTAGACATATTAGTTCCTTTTTTTTAAAAGATTTTATTTATTTATTTATTTGACAGACAGAGATCACAAGGAGGCAGAGAGGCAGGCAGAGAGAGAGGGAAGCAGACTCCCTGCTGAGCAGAGAGCCCGATGCGGGACTCGATCCCAGGACCCTGAGATCATGACCTGAGCCGAAGGCAGAGGCTTAACCCACTGAGCCACCCAGGCGCCTGTTGCTTCCTTTCTTGATTACATGGAGCTACTAAGATATTTTGGGTCCTACTGAGAAATATGGGAGCACTAAAACTGTAAGAGCCACAAGCAAACCCTTCTTTCCCTAGCCTTTGCTCTTGTGTTGATCGCCGAACATTGGTGGCCTTAAGTTCTTATCCTCAAAGTGAAAATCTCCGCTAGTGCCGTCTTCTGTCTAGTGAACTGTCAGATTGTGGACACAGACAGTGAGGGAACTCGAGTCTGCCTTTGCATGGGACTCTAATCTATGTCTCCGAGTGGTCTAGTCTTTGTCCTCTCATCTCTCAGTTTGGCTCAGAAAAATTGTCAAGTTCTTTTTCCTTTAATTTACGCCAATCAGCTAAAGTCATGCCAAGAATCAGAAACTTGTACGCATTTGAATCTTTCTTATGTTCTGGAGAAATGTCATGTGTGTAGACCAAGAATTTCCAGTAGCTGGGAAGCTCATGGTTCTCGGTGTCTCTTCTCTCTTTTCCCTTCGTTGAGAATTGGATTACTGCATTCCCCATATCTGTTTCGCTCACATTAAAAATGGGAGAGACTCCATTACTTGAAATCTTCTGGAACCAAGTGAGAAATCACTTGGTATATGGAAGTGAAGTTTGTTATAACCCCACATGCCTAACTCAGGTTTCCCAGGCCTGGCAAATCCTGGGAGTAAGTGATGGAGGTCCGTGCAGGGTGTGGGGCCCTCACTGGCACAGGCGGCAGTGACCTCCCGGGTCTGTAGAATTCATTCAGCTGCTGTTCTTGTTTCCAGGAACGCATCTCTTTGCTAAGTGGGGTTATGCTGGCTCTGGAGGTCGTACAAGCCATTTCTTTTCTGTGCAACAAGAACAAACATACCCTCTCCCTCGAAAGCACTTTTTCATGGAAAAATTCGCTCGGGAGAGCGCATTTGGTTCTATTACAGTTGGGTTTCTTTTATAACTATTGATGTTCTTCATCAGTGTTTGGTAAGATACACATTTAAACATTTCTGCCTTTCTGTGGGGTGTTTCGGAAGAAGCCTTTGCTGAATTGATTTAAAAAAAAAAAAGAAAATAATTTTTTTATTTAAAAAAGCACCATTAGATGGTAAAATAAATAAGGATTTTAAATGCTTCATATTATCTAAATTACTTAAAGTGGCAATCACATCAATAAGGTTGTGTAATACTAGGAGAGCTATTAACTTCTCTTGGTAGTGGTTTTTGACCTTTTGCTGAACAAGTACTTCTGAAAGTCTCAAATGCCAGGATGAAGATTTATTAAACCAACTGTAATTATGTGCTGCTTTTCATTTTCTAATCCTATACCTGACAGTCTAAAATATCTTTAATTACAGGTGATCACTTTTTCAAGAACAAAGTCAACAGTATTACTTTTTGGAGCATAAGGATTTTAAAGGCCAAATTTGTATGTCACCAAAGCCCACAGATTTGCTAACGCACATGTAGTCACTGTTTTTGAGGTCTCCTTATTGCTAACCCTAGAAGACTAGCTTTCTATGACCTAGTCACACTCTTGTTAATAGCTCCAAGAGGCATTCTCTAGGAGACTTTGAAGGTTGACTTCCATGCTGCAGATATTAAAAGATTATACATAGGAATTAATTAAACAGATATTTA
This sequence comes from Neogale vison, assembly GCF_020171115.1. Classification (NCBI taxonomy): domain Eukaryota; kingdom Metazoa; phylum Chordata; class Mammalia; order Carnivora; family Mustelidae; genus Neogale; species Neogale vison. The sequence goes on from NC_058104.1 coordinate 14,262,587, forward strand.
TTGAGCATCTGTTAAATTACAGGTGCTATTCTAGACTCTATCTGTAACAGTGAACGAAACAGATAAAAACCCTGTTAAAACTTAACTGCCTACTTGCAGTGTGGTTGAGGTAGCAGGAGTCTGGAGGAAGCAAGTGAAGGATGCAGTACACGGGGAGGTGTTAGACAGGAGCAGGGCTAACAGTTGTGAACGGGACCATCAGGGAAGTCCTTGCTGAGAAAGTGACATTTAAGTGAAGACCTCGGTGAGCTTTGTGTCTTCTGGGAGACTGAACATTCCAGGCAGATGTTGTGGCAAGAGGGAAGACCCTGAGGCGGGAGCATGCCTCACCTGTTTGCGGGACAGCGAAGTGGTCAGTATAGCTGGTTCAGAGGGAGCGAGGCAGAGAGTAGTAGAGAATGAGGCCAGAGAAGTAATGGGGGAATCAGATGGAGTGGGAGTTGGCTTGTAGGCCATTGTGATGACCTCGGTGTTTATTTCGATAGGATGGAGGGACTCTGGAAGATGTTGAGAAGACTGGGAAATGAATGAATGTGCTTTTTAGCAGGAGTCCTCAGGCTCTTGGGAGAGATGGACAGAAGTGGCCGGAAGGGCACCGTGGGGGGATCGGGTAGGAGGACGTTGTCATCGTCCAGGCAAGAGACCAAGGTAGCTTTGCGCAGAGGGGCAGCTGTAGATCAAGATTTTGTCCTAAGCAGCTGGAAAGTAGCAACTTTACACCAACAATGGGAACATTGAGAACATGGCTTTCTTCGTGTTGAGTTTGAGATGCCCTTTTCGGTGTTTAAGTAGGGTTGAAGGACTGTCTGGACTTAGAAGACTAGGGTTTTCGGAAGAGATGGAGGCCAAGGGTGTAAATTAGGTGTCACCAGCACATAGATCATATGTGAAACACTGAGACTGCGTGAGGTCGTCAGAGGTCGTGAGTATAGGCCTGAAAGAGAAGTGGTCCCAAGACCGACCCCTGGGGAACCCAACATTAAGGGTGGGGACTGATAAGGAGGAAAGGCAGGAGGGAAGCAGAGTGCTCCGAGGACATGGGAATGATCTGTTGTGTCCGACGTTCCCGTTGGATCGGTAGGTGGGTAGGATGGGCGCTGACAGGGACCACTCGGATTAGCACTGGTAGGTCGTTGCTGACCGGGACTGGACTCCTTCAAAGCCGGGCCGCAGGGCCTTTTCCTTGAGCCCTGCTCTGGCCCTTCTTACCCAGAGTGGAAGAGATCAAAGGGCCAAGGACATGTACCCCTTGGAGCCCCCTGCACTCCTACACACGTTACTGGTTCTGTGGGGCTCCAGAATCCCCCGCCCCGATGTCCTCAGTCCGACTGTGAGGATCCGCTCTCTGGGTCCGTCCTGCTGCCGGCACCGGTAACCGCAGCTGTGCCTGTGCCGGAGCGGGGGGCGCAGCTCATGGAGCCGGGGCCGGTCGGCCGTGCGGATGGGCCTGCAGGAGGGGCCGGGCTGTCACCGCACTTACGGGCGAGGCTTCTTGAGGGACGGACCCGCAGCCGGGAAGGGAAGGGCCCCAGGCCTGCGCCCGGTTCTTGTCCCCTGCCACGGTCCATGAAAAAACCTCGAGGAATACAAAATTCCAAATCTAGAACCTGGCCTTCAGACGAGAGGTATTTTATTTAGCACTGCAGTAGCGTGATGTGCAACTTCTCACCGTTTAGCTGGCTAGTCCTTGGGCCTCCTGCCCTGAGCCCTGCACAGCGTCTGAGAGCCTGCTGTTGACTCTGACAGGGGCCATTTCATGGCGGGGTGGAGGGGGGACAAAAGCCTCCTTGGGCTGGGTTCAACAGAGAACTGGAGGGAAAGAATTGGTGATACTGAGTGAAATCTTTTGGAGAATCATTTGTAAGGGCCTGAAAGAAACGGAAAGCTGGCCGAGTTCTTGTGTTTGTCTTGTTTCATTTTGTTCTCTCCCAAGGTGGGAAAGGTAACGGCCAGGGCATTGGGACCCTAAAGAGAAGGAGTGTGTGGGTTTGCTGGGTCGTCATAACAAAATACCACCGAGCGGGTAACTTCAGGAACAGAAATGGGTTTTCTCGCAGTTCTGGAGGCTCGAGGTACAAGGTCAGTGTGTTGGCAGGTTTTCCCGAGGCCTCTCGACTCGCCTTGCTGATGGCTGCTTTCTCCCTGTGGCCTCACATGGCCTTTTCTGTCTTCCTGGGCCTCCCTGTGGTCTCTGTGTCTCCATCTCCTCTTCGTGTGCAGACCCAGGTCAGACTCGGGCCCCCCTCGTGGCCCCATTTTATCTTAATTACCCTTTTATAAAAGTCCGTCTCTGCGAGTGCACTCTCCTTCCAACATACAAATTTTAGATAGACGCGATTCAGGCTGTAAGAGGGATCTCAGATATTCCAGAACCTGCCTTTGTGGAACCCATCTCACTTATAAAATGTCTGTAGCTTTTTAAAAACATCAAATATCGTGGATGTTGAAGCCGTTCGTTTCTGTTCTCGTGGAATAATGGAGCTTCGTATGGCATAGTTACTAACTGGCAGTAAGTTTAGTGATATACAGGTTTCTAATGCCGTGGACTAAATTGTGCCTCCTCCCAATTCGTATGTGGAACCCCACGTGCTTGGGGTCCGGGAGTAATTAAGGACAAACGAGGTCCTAAAGGGCAGGGCCATGATGGCTGTGTAAGAGTCGTCACTGGAGAGTAGGTTTCCTCTCCCTGCCGCGGGAGGACCCAGGAGAAGACAGCTGTTGATACCCGAGGAAGAGAGTGAGTTCTCTCCAGACACTGCCCATGCTGACCTCGGTCTTCTAGTCTCTAGAGCTGTCAGAAAATGTCTGCTGATTACGCCATCAGTCCATGCAATTTTGTTACGGCAGCCTGAGCCTGCTTGGACGTTAAGATACCCAAGGGTAGAGGAGAACCCTCAGGCTTGGTGAGAATTCAGTTTTTGGATGGATTTGAAATGTGCTGGTACGAAAACAGTGGCAAGTTGAAAAGAGGTTTGCTCTATAAGTTCATCATCTTACGAATTCTGATAGCTCGCAACCCAGCTATTTTATACCCTAACGGATTCTAGACGTTTATAATCTAGCAACGAAAAGGAATAGCCATTGACTATGTGGTTTGGGGGAGAAAAATGCTTCTTCTGGAGACAGGGTTTTTTAAACTTACTTTAATGGCAAATTTAAAATGCATCCTCAAGTAGAGATAATAGTGTAATAAATGCAGATATACTCATCTTCCAACCTCAACAGTTAAGACATCTTGTTTCCTGGGGTGCCTGGGTGGCTCAGTCGTTAAGGTAGATACCTGCGTCTTGGGTCATGATCCTAGGGACCTGGGATTGAGCCCCGCATCAGGCTCTCCCTACTCCTCGGAAATCCGGCTTCTCCCTCTCCCATTCTCCATGCTTGTTTCCTCTCTTGCTGTCTCTCTCTCTCTCTCTCTCTCAAATAAATAAATAAAATAAATAAATGAAATCTTTTTTTTAAAGATTTCATTTATTTATTTGACAGAGATCACAAGTAGGCAGAGAGGCAGGCAGAGAGAGAGGGGGAAGCAGGCTCCCTGTCACCTGCATTAGTTTGAAATGTAAGTCCGAAGGTCAGATCATTTCTGTTATAAGTATTTCGGTCTATGTCTACAAAAGCGCTTTCCTTTTTATTGTAACTATATCAAAATAGAAATAATTTCTTAATCCCATCAGTACTCATCAATGGACATATTTGAGTTTGTCTCATAACTTTTTAGGCTTTGTGGAAATGAGGTTAAAACCAGAGCAGTCCCTTGCCGTGGGTTGGGAGGCCTGTGTGTGACCTCGTTCCCACTCTTCTGTACTGATCTTGCAATTGATTCACCGAGGGAATCGGGAGATTTCTGGGTTTTGCTGATTTCATATCCCTTCATGTGTAGTGTAATATGTGCCCGATCCCTTACATTTCTTGCAGGTTTGTTCAAGAATCTGTGGTGAATCAAATTCAGATTTGATGGGAGGGGGGAGCGTTGAGTGGTGTGTTCTCACATCAGGAGGCATGCGTTATCTGGTTTTCTTTCTTTTCCTGACGTTATAACAGCCATGGATGCATGATTCCTTTTTTTGCATTTTCAGAAGGTCCTCCAACGTTAACCAAGAAGGTATTTATTTGTTGGTTTTCTTTTAATTGTCTACTTTTGTTACCATGTTTGATATGTTTTAATTTATTGTGTTATTATGCTACTGGTAATTAAATTGTCCCATCTTGCATTAGTGGAAGTGCCTCAAATTTGGCTCCCACGTCCCTTTGACATGGTCTTTTTCGGATGACAAGACGTGTGAGACTCATCTTGCATATTCCTTTCCTTCAGCCTTAGTTGGCTATTTTTTCACGTACAACAGGAAAAAAAAAAAACATAAGGACACAAAGCATTCTGTGTCTGAGGGTGATGGTTATTTTAAACAATGCCAGGCCATTTAAAAAGTTGCTTGAAAACATGTCTTCTTACAGAAAAATAGAAGAAGAAAATTCCGTGTTCTTGTTACTTTTGTCCATTCATTCTCACCAACCAAATAATATTGTCTCATTTTCTTTTTATTAATCAGAATCTCATTATTAGAAGGTAGAGACTTTGACAAAGCACTCAGACATTCCTTCATCAAATTATTGTTGCACGGCTCACGTGTACTGCATGGGAATTTCTGAGCTGATCTGAAGACGGATTTGTCTTCTAGTGCACGGTCATACCCAAGGAATACCAAGTGTCTTTTGTTCATTCAGGCTGTTCTCTTCAGTTCCATTCTTGTTCATCTCTCCCGCCCCCGCCCCTGTAGTTTAGACTTCCTTTTCAGTAGAAAATGAAGTCAGGTACGTTATCATGCTTTTCGTCAACATAATTCACCCCAGAAGTAGTACCCAAGTTGTGGATCGGGATGTGAATTACAGATGGAGCCCTGCTGTTTACACTTCCATTATCTTCCCTTCATATTATCAAGTTACAAAGAAACAGTATCGTAATAGCCTCTTGGCTAAATCATAGAGAGTTACGATTCTCTTGATAAGCTGTAGAACATTATTAAGTTCTGCTGTCTGGGTTGAGTGTGTCTGTTGGAAGGATATCAAAGTTGGTCAGATTGCTTTTGACTGTCTTAATTGCTCCTTGTTTATGTTTGAAACTATGTAGTTAGATTGATCTTGGCTTATTTTCCTCTCTTTATTAACCTCTGGGTTTATCTTTACTGCTACAAAGTCCACCGAACCCCTTTCAGTGTTGAGTAACGTATGTGATTAGCAAGGAGAAGGGATTCGATAGTTTCCCTTTCCAAGCTGGTAACACGGCCTTCAGGTCAGTCCTCTGGGTGGTACCTTAAATGTCTATTTGGGAACATCACTGACACATCAGATAAACGACACGCCAAAGTCCAAGAAGCCTATTTCGTTTTGCATTAGTGAAACTTTGCTAACTCCATTGGAATGATTTTATAATAAATGGAATTAGAAGCACTTTCTCCTTTACTTGTCTTTGTAAACCGTCTGTGGTAGGCAGAATTCCAAGTTGTCCCTCAGGATAACTTGCCTCCTCTGAACTCCCACAATTAGATTTTTGTGTAGCGTAGTTGACTTTAAGAAAGGGGGCTCCCAATTAAAGCCTCTGCCTTTGGCTCAGGTCATGATCCCAGGGTCCTGGGATCGAGCCCCGCATTGGGCTCTCTGCTCGGCGCCCTCTCTCTCTGCCTGCTTCTCTGCCTATTTGTGATCTCTCTCTGTCAAATAAATAAATAAAATCTTAAAAAAAAAAAAAAGTTGGGGGGGCTGCTCCCAGACACCTGGGTGTCTCAGTGGGTTAAGCCTCTGCCTTCGGCTCAGGTCATGATCTCAGGGTCCTGGGATTGAGCCCCACATCGGGCTCTCTGCTTAGTGGGAGCCTTCTTCCCCCTCTCTCTCTGCCTGTTCTCTGTCAAATAAATAGATAAAATCTTAAAAAAAAAGAAAAGAAGAGAAAGGGGGCTCCCTTCCCTGAGCCTGACCCAACAGGTAAATCTTGAGCTCAGGTCGTGTTCCCAGGGCCCAGGTAAATCCTTAATAAGGAAGTGCTTATGGAGTAAGAGAGAAGAATGACGAAATCTTTCACTTTTTAAAAATAAACCTCCATATTGAATTGTAAGTTACATGTCCTGAATTTCACTTACTGTAAGTCTACAATTAAGTGAGTTTTGGTACATTTATAGGGTTGTATGATCATCACAATACTCCAGTTTTGGAACTTTGCCATCAACTCAGAAATTTCCCTTTTGTCCACTTGCAAATTGGTGGTCTCCTACATTCTTCGGAAAAATTTGATTAGAATGTGGTGGAACTACCCTTCATTTTACTATTAAATTGAACTTGTTGTATTTATTCAAGTTTTTGTAGCTCTTTTAATTAAAAAAAATTCCTTAGCTCCCTTTGTGTTTCATTTATATTAGTGGATTTTGGAACAGATTAGCTTTGCATATTTTTCTTAATGCTCTGAATCAGATTTTGTTAAAAAATTTTAAAAATTCACACTATTTGATTATGATTTTGACAGTTCCACAATAGAATGTTAGTACTATAATTTAGAAATGTGTTTATTCTCACATTTTCATAGTACTAATCAAGTTCTTATATTATTTTCACATTATATATTATTAAATTACCACATTATTATGTTTCTACATTTGGTTTGCTCTTTATCTCATTTTATTCTTAGATTTGTAAGTATGTCTCTTGATTCTGCAGGTTTCGCTCCCATTTATGCCCTGGTTTATTGATTGTGTCCAGTATTTTAATTTCCAATTCATTATGTACTTTTCATTAAAAAAAAAAGATTTATTTATTTATTTTGAAGATTTTATTTAATTTGAGAGAGAGGTAGAGAGCAAGAGAGGGAGTCAGTGCTCAAGAGGGGGCAGGGGGTGGCACAGGAGAGAGAATCCTCTAGCAGATTCCACACTGCGCCCAGAGCCCGATGGGGAGCGCCGCTCCAAGACCCTGAGTACATGACCCGAGCCAAGATCAGGAGTCGGCCGCGTAACCACTGAGACACCCAGGCGCCCCTGTACTTTTCATCTTTGAAATTGCCTCTCTCTAATTTTCCCTGCCATTGCTTTTTTGTCCTTTTGATGTCTGCAACTAGGCTATTTATTTCTATTATTTTCCACTTTTTAGAAAGTTTAGAAAGTTAACCTCCAGCACAGAATTTACAGCATCCTGTAAATTTTTTACCTTACATATTTATAGTTTTTATTTTCTTTTAAAATGATGTGTTTGTGATTTTGTCTTTGACTCAACTGTAACTATAGAATTTTTTTTAATTTTATTTTTTTTCCGTGTTCCAACATTCATTGTTTATGCCCCTCACCCAGTGCTCCATGCAATCCGTGCCCTCCTCAATACCCACCACCAGGATCCCCCACCTCCCACCCCTTTCCCTCCAAAACCCTCAGATTGTTTCTCAAAAGTCCACAGTCGCTCATGGTTTGTCTCCCACTCCGTTTAAAGATTTTATTTATTTATTTGACAGAGAGAGCGAGAGAGAGAGAGCACGCGCGCAAGCAGGCAGAGAGGCGGCAGAGGGGGGGGGAAGCAGGCTCCCCACTGAGCAGGGAGCCCGATGTGGGGCTCGATCCCAGGGCCCTGGGATCACGACCTGAACTCAAGACAGACGCTTAACCAACTGAGCCACCCAGGCGCCCCATGTGGAGAGATTTTAGATTTTAAAAATTCTCTAAAGGAGACAGTCATTAATTTTCACCATAGAGGAGGCTGCTCCTGTGGTTTTTACATTGTGGAATTTATTTTGATGTTCTTTGTGGCCTGGCCCACCTGCAGCAGAAGCTGAGGTCTTGTGGGGGCACCGAAAACCGTGGTCTCGGAGAACTACCAAGTTCATGACGTCCTGCCTAAGTCAGACCAAGCATTTGAGCATCTGCGTCCTTTCCTGTGGCTCAGTGCTCCTGCTCCCAGTCAGTAGGATGCGAAAGACACCCATCTCCGTTTCCTTGGTCACTTAAGTTACTTCTTTACTTTATACATGGGCACATGGAAGTTGGTAACTTTCTCCCTTAGTATAAAGTGCAGAAGTGTAAAAGGTAAAGAAGGCACCTCTTGCAACTCTAAAATGATTGTCTTTGACCTATGACCTCACCTAACCATTTATTTCTAATCCTTTGTCTTTTTCCCCCCTTCTCTTTTTTTAAACTTAGGACTTCTCACTAACAAATAATTGGATATTTATTTATTTTACCTAACAGATACTAGATGTCCTTGTTTTTTAAAAAATAGGACTTGGAGCACCTGGGTGGCTCAGTGGGTTAAGCCTCTGCCTTCAGCTCAGGTCACGATCTCAGGGTCCTGGGATCGAGCCCCACATCGGGCTCTCTGCTCAGCGGGGAGCCTGCTGCCCCCCCCACCCCCCGCTTGTGATCTCTGTCTGTCAAATAAATAAATAAAATCTTTAAATATAAATAAATACAGAGAACAAGTTGATGTTTGGCCGAGGAAAGTGGGATGAGGGGATGGGCAAAATGAGGGCAGGGGAGTGGAATTTAACAGACTTGGGGTTGCAGAGTAAGTCACGGAAACAAAAGGTCCCTCAAAGGGAATATAGCCCGTGGCCGCCTAGTAGTGTCGTAGGGCAATAGATGGTACCTGCACTCGTGGGGTGCATAGAATAACATTTAGAGATGTTGAAGCTCTGTGCTGTACACCTGAAACTAATAAAACATTGTGTGTCAACTTTTTTTTAATAAAAAAATGAAAATAGTACACATGCCGCCCAATATATGGGGAAGAGTCCAACCCATAGGGAAAGTTTGATTTTTAAAAAGAAAACCAACATTTTTACAAGATTAAATTCTTGCTGTTTTGATGTCAAGAATGTTAAACAAAATTTCTTGGAAACAAAGAAAAGTCTGTGCTTATTGACCGCGTTTTTAAAACACTGTGTGGAGTTCATTGAGCTCCGTGCAGGAAAGCTCAGCCGTCCGAGATAGGATTTATGCTGCTTCCAGGAACCAAAAACGGCGGTAGGAGATTACTTTTGGATGCTTTTCTGCATTGCAGTGCATAATTCACATCATTCCTCTGGAGTTTCAGGCGTAGGTGTCTTCTCCACATACTTGATCCTTCTGTGAATTTTGTTTGAAGAATTAGTGACAGCCTCTTGAGCAGCTCGCATCTGGACCCTCCATACTGAAGCTGAAAAGAGTAGCTTCGCCCGCCTCGCAGGTCCTGGCAGGGCTGTACGCAGCGGCTACACCTTCACTGAGTCCGGGTGATGGGTTTTCGTTAGATGTTCATCAGCAGCGATGAAACCGTGGGCCGTTACTTCCTAATCAGCCATTAATAAACGTTTCGCTCTAACAAGATCACAGCTGCAGAGTTTCTGTATGTACTGTCGACCGTGGAATCTAATAGAAAACAACCCGGCTTCTTCCGTTTTATAGAAGTTGTCACCTTACTGGTAGGATTCCTCCCGTTCACGCCAGTTTGCAGCTTCCTTTTACTTCATCTGTTTTGTTCTCATGCGGAGCTAAATTGTATAATATTCTGATGGGAAGACACTGATGGAAGTAGGAGTGAATTATGGTAATTTTTAAATAAGCAAGGTATTTTAAAGTATCTAGAAGATGATAAGAGGAGATCTCAGCATCTGTTGGAGCAAAAGCTGACTTACAACAGCCGCCACGGATGCTGGGACGAATCAATGCGGGCAGATCGATTTTCCTTAGGTCTTTAAATGTTTAAGCCAGCACCTGGCCTTTGTAATGTCTCTGGTTGTAGGTAATAGCTGGGAATTTCAGGTGAAGGATTACAACTTCTAAGTTAGCTGTGCTGCCCCAAATGATCCATTGGATATGGCTAAAAATGCCAGTTTTAAATGCATTCATGGGATTAGGAATGAATACTTCTTCGCCTGAAATCTTGTGGTTTAGCTTTAGTACTTACTGTAGTCAATCCATTTCTTTGAAATATTGAGCTGTCTGACAGCTTAAAATCCTAAGTTTCCTTTAAACTTGAGCCTGGCTTTGGAGGAGAAAAGGGTAGAGTGGGGCTGGATTTTTATGTAAGTCTCTCCGAAGAGAATTCACTGAAGTGCTTTTGCTGGCAGAGCTCAGGGCAGGCCAGGAAGCGGCTCCGTCTCAGTCCTCCTTGGGTTTTGCCCTTAGCCTAGATCAACATTTGGCCAGATGATAGACATCAGAGCCGCTGAAGTCTCCTGTCAAGCCTGTTGAAGTCATCGCTTCCCTTCCATGAAGAAACATGGAGGAGACCCAAATGCAAAGTCCAGATTTGGGGAAGCCAGGTGGATGGTACAAGGGTACCAGCAGGTGTTTCTGCTCTTAAATGGCTAATTCTCTGTCACATGTTTGTTTCCCATCTGGGTGGAGGGACCGAGTTTTTATAAACATGTCTAGAGCAAGTATCACCTTGTAAGATTTCTTTCTTTGTGGATGAAGTCCGTTACCGCAAATATATCTAAAACATATTCCATTGAGAATCCTGAAACGCTGCAGACTCGTTATTTTCACGTGAAATGCTGACATCTGAATGGGTTCTAGGAAGTACAGTGAGAACACCAATGAGTCGCATGGACGTGAACGGAGTCCTAGACCTTGTGCCCAATTCTGAGCACCTCATTGGCTCTGTTTTGTCATTCACACAACAGAGTAAACATGCATTTACTCAGCTGCGATCCAGGAAGATAAAAATTATGACATGACCTAAAAATTAGAGTATCCACCCCACGTGTAGATGTTATCATCCGTCCAGTTCATTTAGCAGTGCGCCTTTTCAGACTTGAAAACAGATCATCATTACCCAAGGCCTTTAATGGGGAATGGTGTATCACCTAAACTTGGAAGGCACATCAGAACAGGAAGACAGACAAAGAAAGAGCTCTTCAAACAGCGTGGTGATCGTATCTGAGCTTCAAAACAATCTTGACCTGGAAACCCCCGGGAAGTTGAGGTTGTGCCCTATGGGGTGAGGAAACCTAGCGTGAACAGACAGATGCAGGACAGAAATGGACATGACGTGTTCAGGAGATTGGGAGAAAGTGATGTTCATTTTCCATTAAATTCCCCTTTATTGTAAGTATAAAAAATGAAAACTTGAAGAGAATGACAATATTCTGAACTTTTATTCCATAGTAATAAGAAAAGGCTCATATAGCTTGTGCCTGAATTAACTTAGAATTAGCAGATTTCGCAGTAATTTAGAAGGAAACTAAGCCCTTAAGGGCCCAGGGGGATACAAGCTAAAATGAGTATCATTTTTCTGGGCTCCATTAGAGAAGACTTCTGGAGAAATGGATTTTTAGAAGAAAGTGATAAAAGTAGGTTTGTAGGAAGGCTGAAAGCAAAAAGGAGCGCTCTGTGCGGTGGGTTTGGGGACAGCTTATTAGATGGTGTGACCCAAAGTGGGATCTGAACGGCAGATTTTAGAAGAGGCGCGTGAGACAGGGCGTGTGGGTTCAGATTTCATTCTCCGTTTGTCTTGGTTCACATTCCCCTTTGGCCCCGGAGCCACATGAAAACCTGCAGGCACAGATTTTGCTACCTACCTATTACCCGTTCTTCTCTCTGAAATTCCCTCCTGCCCAGAAGCACGGGGCTCGTGTTTTGTTTGAGACGTTCCATGTCTGATCCATGGACCCCCTTAGTAATGTTTTTTCCTATTTCCTCCCAGAAGGAAATCTCTGTTTCAGATAAGACTCCTTCTGATCATTTCGTAGCATGTTGCTTTCCTGCCTTTGCTTTCTGCCTCTCTCCCATCAAGAGTATCTTCCCCTCCCCTCTCAGCCACATGAGCTCAATCTGCTTTTAAACCTAAGGCTTCAGAGATTACTTCTCTTCCAAATGTCACTGGCTACTTTTTGGCGTCCCTTTACGTTTATTTCCTTGTCTGTTGTATTTTCCTGGTTCATAGTCTTTCTGTTGCTAGATTAAGGACATTATAGAATGGCCATGCTTTGTAACCTGCGTCAGATTTCTTGGGGTCCCTGCAAAGGTGGTTCTCGATGATGACGTTGCCGGCTAATGGCCCATATGTGTGTGTCTTACAGTCTTCTCCAGACTGCTGGTTTGTGATTCTGTGTGTTTATTCATTTTAATGGAAAATCAGAGCTGGGGAAATGTGTAGAATTTTCTGAACATAAAAATCAAAGATGGATAAATGTGGAAAATTTTCTGAACATGAAAATCAGAGCGGGGTGAATGTGCAGGAACTGCTAAAATGTAAGCTTTGCAAGATCAGAAACTTTTTTTTTTTTTTTTTTTAGTTTAGTGCCATCTTTCCAGCTCTTAGGACCAGGTCCAGAAGTAGCACTTAATACGCGTCTGTTGCAGGAACGGTGGCTTAATTGCTTAAGCCGTAGGTCTTAATCTGGGTACTCTTAAAGATCTGCCGAGAGACCTCCAGAATGCTGTCTCAGAAACTAGGATCAGGATCTTCCCAGTGGGGAAAGGATAACACGCAGCGTCTCATCATTTTCTCCTGGAAGAAAACATTGCTTTTGTTCTGTTTTGTTGTATTCTTTCTTAAGGGGACGGAGGGGAAAAGGTGGGCCACCGTAGTTAGTGTAATCTGACTTTAGCTAATTCAGTGTTTTTGGTCTTTTTCTTGACAAAAAAGAGCTCCCAGTACAACAGAGGAAAAAATCTGAGGGAAGATTACTTTCTGAGATCATGGACCTTTGTTAAATTTTTGTCAAGTGGTTTTTTGTTTTGTTTTGTTTTCTGGCTTGCTCACTCTTACTTACAGTGACATTTTATGGTCAATGTTTTGCTTATCCTTCTCCGTGTTTCTTCCTACGGCAGCTTGCCCGGCGCGGCTCAGAAGCTGGGAAGGATGTTAAAGCGCAGGACCTTCAGTTGTTCACTGTTGACAAGACTTAAAGAACACGGGCAGGGCCGGCCGTGTGAGGAGACCACTGACTTTTGTCTCTTTCCTCTTCTCGTTTGCCTGCAGCTCAAGCCAGGCCAGAACAGCTGCAGAGACAGTGACAGTGACAGCGGAGAATCCAAGGGCTTCCACCGGAGCAGCTCTCGGGAAAGGCTCAGCGATGTAAGTGGAAAAAAAAAAAAATCCGACGAAACCTCCGGACCGCACATTCCGTGGGTCCGGCCTCAGCCTCCCCGCGCTCCCGCCCCTTCCCGTCACCAGGTCTGCTGAGCTTTAGGGCGCCTCTCCCTCGGCAGACGTTGGAGCCGGGCCTGGTGGTTCCATTCCGGTTTCTAGCGTGGCCCAGCATGTGGTGTGACACGTAACAGGGCGGGTGGGATGCTTGTCAGCTTAGAAGCCAAAGATGACAAAGCGCCGTGGGGACCCCATCGTCAGGGCTCGACTGAAAGCACTGCTCCCGCTGCAAGGTGACGCCGTTTAATGTGCGACTTTGTGCGACTTTGTGTCATTTCCGGGCCTGTGGACTTGGTAACAGCCCCGTCTGCCGTTGGATTTCTGTAGGAAGGATAAGGAGCTGGCCACTTGCTTGGCCAGAGAAGGGGTTTGGTGTCCTGGCAAATGGTTGTGATAACGCGCCGTGCCTCTTGAGGGGTCCGTTAGCCCCCAGACCCGCCTCTGACTGTCTCCAGCCTCCTGTCCGCCGACAGAGCACAGTGTGGTTTGCCACTGCTGGAACCACCTGATCCTCTGGGCTCTCTTTTCGGCTAACCTGACGTGTCCCAGAGCAGGACTCTGCACCCCGAGAGCAACACTGGGAAGCGTTCTTACAAAAGGGTGACGTAGGGAGACGTTTCCATTAGGGATGCCAGTGAAGGCACATTAACGGGCGAGGAGAGAACGGTTCTCTCCAAGAGACAGCAGTTCAGAGTCTCTGGGCTTCAAGAAGAAGAGACAGAGTTAGGCCATAGAATTAGGACAAAAACGTTTGCTCCTTGTCTCCATCTTTTTTTAATACTCTAAAGCAGTCGCCTTCATCCTGGGATACGGGATGATGCAGTGCGTTGCAGGGAAAAAAATATTAGAACTTACTGTTTTTTGGCTACAAGCAAAAGACATGAAACTTTGCTCATACGTGGTGAGCTGGAGTAGTTCCGGCACGTGATCTGTAAACACCCGCACTGCAGGAGTGAGCCCCAGCGGGGTGTAACTGCGCGGGCTCCTAAGCATGAGAGGTCGGAGCCCCCCGCTGCACGTTGAGTCATTCCCTGTGATCGTCTCGCGTCCACGGCGAACAGCCCCGAGACACGCCTCTCAGGAAGGGCTGAGAGACTGAGAGGGAGACTTGACGTACAGAACATTGAATTCTAAGAGAATTCAGTGGAATAAACAAAGTATAATTACTTCTGTAGTACTCTTAATATTGGAGTTAGAGACAGCTGCCTCCTCGTCTAATGAGGTTTACTATCAATGATACAAGTAAAGGATCCAGCTCGGTCTTTTGCTGTGTGGGTATGTCTGTGTCTAAGTATTTCTTTGTGTGTTTGTGTGCTTCGTTAACTTTGTGATGGAACTGTAAATTATAATAATAAAACAGTATTTCTTACCTAAGTTGTTAAAAATATTTAAGTAGCTCCTCTTGAACTTTGTTTTTAATAGGAGATCTCACAGACTCTGGAAATTCCTCCAGGATTAGTTAGTCATTATTTCATCCCAGAGTGGAGAAATGAAAGCGACATTAAATCAGGGGACAAGAGTATAGTATTGTACAGTCACTGAGATCTCTTGGTTGGTTGCCCTGAATTCACTTTCCATTAGATCAAAAGAAATTGGCAAAAGATATTTTGTGTTCATGGATACAAAGACTCGGTATTGAGATTCTACCCAAAGCAGTGTACAGACTTAGGGCAATTCCTCTGAAAATTCCAACATCCTTTTTTGCAAAAATGAAGAAACGGATACTCAGATTTCTGTGGAATGGCATGAGACCACGGGTAGTCAGAACAGTCTTGGAAAAGAAGAACAAAGTCAGGAAATTCACACTTAAACAGTTTCAAAACTTACAGCAAAGCCATAGTAATCGAAACAGTACAACACTGGCGTCAGAATAGGTATACAGATGAATGGAATAGTATTGAGTATTTTATTTCTTTAAAGATTTTATTTATTTACCTGACAGAGACAGTTCACAAGTAGGCAGAGAGGCAGGCAGAGAGAGGAGGAAGCAGACTCCCCGCTGAGCAGAGAGCCCGATGCGGGGCTCGATCCCAGGACCCTGAGATCATGACCTGAGCCGAAGGCAGAGGCTTAACCCACTGAGCCACCCAGGCACCCCTGGAATAGTATTGAGAATCCAAAAATGAACCACACATCTGTGGCCAACAGATTTCTGATATGAGTGTTAAATCCATGCAGCACGAAAAGAATTCTCTTTTCAAGGGATGGTGCTGGGACACCTGGATTTCTTTATACAAAAGGGGGAAGTTGGACCCCTGTGTCACATCGTTTACACAGAAAAACTCAAGATAGATCAGTGGCTTGAGTGTAGTAACTAAAATCATGAAACCCATAGAAGGAAATGTGGGTCAATTTCCTGATTTGGAATTAGGCTGTGAATTCTAATATACGGCCCCCAAAGCATTAGCAGCAAAGGGCATTATCAAGAAAGTGAAAAAAAAATCCCTATAGAATGGGAAAAATATTTACAAATATTTACAAATCATAAAACCATTAAGTGTTTTTAATATCCAAAAATGCACACAGGACTTGAATAGACATTTCTAAAAAAGATATAAGTAAGCGCATGAAAGCGTCTCCTCATTATAGTCATTAGGAAAATGCAAATCAAAACCATAATGAGATACACCTTCACATCTACTAGGATGGTTAAAAATAAAAAGTGGGGGAGGAATAAATGTCAGGGATATAGAGAAATTAGAACCCTCATGCATGATGGTGAGAATGGAAAATGGTGCCGTGCTGCAGAAAAGAGCTGGGCAGTTTCTCAGAAAACTACGTATGTGATTATCATGTGTCCCACCAGTTCCACTTTTAGGTGTATACCCAATCACATTGAAAGTAGTTACTCAGAGATCTCCATGGCCGTTTTCAGTGCAACGTTATGTACACTAACCAAAGTTAGAAACCACCCCCCTCTATCCGTAGATGAACAGATAGAGTGGCATGTGTGGACGGTGGAACATTACTTGGTCATGAAAAAGGGGCGCGTTCTCGTACACGCAACAATGTAGATGAACCTTGAAAACACTATACTAAGTGAGAGAAGCTAGTTATGGAAAGACAAGTATTGTGCGGTTCCACTCAGATAAGGAGCCTAGAATATGCGAATTCCTAGAGTCCGGAAGTAGAATAGGAGTTACAGGACCTGTCGTGGGAGTGGCGGAATGTGAGCTGTTAGGAGTTACTTATTAATTAATGTTTCCAAGTTTCTGTTTAGGGTGATGTTTGGAGAACTACATCCACAGTGCAGAGAATACAATTAGCGTCACTAAACTATACACCTAAAAACGGCTAAATGTCAAACTGTATGTTACGCATGTACTTTTTGCCACCATAGAATAATGTTAAAAAAAAAAAATTAGGGCCGTAACAATCCTACCAATTTTATATCAAGACTGTCTGTGTAATACTTTGAGTTCATGATATGTATTAATTATTAAAACTCATACCTTTTGCAACAACAGGATCAAAATAGGAAAGGAGAAATTAAAAAAAAAAAAAGAAGAAGAAGCAGAAGAAGAAGGAAAAGGAAAAAAAAGTAATAATAGTTGACATTCCGTGAGATGTTTCAGAACCTCCAGCCACTGACTTGCTTTGCGTGAGCCGTTCTGAGGTTGCAAATTCTTACCTCGGGCCTGCTGCAGTCCAAAATTTGCTGAGATGAAGCACACAAAATCATTTTTTTTGGATACCAGGCTTCACGTAGCCACACAGTATTCTAAAAAATAAGGATGCCCCTACTTTTTCTTTAGAGGAAATTAGTAACTAATGACCTTAAGGACTCTCCGAGAGTGAGGAGATGAGGACCACTGCCGGCTTCGTTGTGTGTGGTTTTACCGTGTCTCTCCTCACCAGGCTTGTGCTCCCGTCACTTTCTGGAACCTACGGGAAACAGTTCCATCAGCCGTTCTGAGGCCCTCCGTCCGTCTCTGTATCACTTCCGTGTCTGTTTCTGTGGGGTTTTCTCCTCGCTGTGGATGGTTACGTCCTGTCTGTCTCCTTTGCTCGCTCGACGGTTTTGAGGGGATGACAAACACTGTGAATTTTTCTGTATTGGGTGCTGGATAGTTTTGGTTTCTAAAAACTTTCTTGAGCTTTATTCTGAGATGCATTTATGTCATTTGGAAGTAGTTAGATTTTCCTGAGGTTTGCTTTTAGGCTTTCCTGGGTGGAACCAGCACAGCGTTTAGGCTGAAGCTCACTTTTTCCCCAGTACTGACCCTTCTGACCCGTTCCTGATGCGCCACCCGTGTTTGTTTCCCGGCCTTGCCAGCTGGTGGCAACACCGGCCGTTTCCTGCCTTGTGTGAGCTCTGGGGACTGCTCTGCCAGCTCCTCTCCGGTGGGTGTCCCCCTTCTTGGGGACTTTCCTCTAACATGTGGCGCAGGTGGATTCAGGTGAAGACTAGGGGGACCTTTTGCAGCGTTCATGGTTCTGCCTGCCCCTGTGAAGCTCCCTTCCCTGCCGTCTTCAGCTTCACACATTCCAGCTGCCGTGGCTTCCTCCAGGTATCAGCCCTGTCTTTTCAGCTCGTGGACTTCTCAGCTCCAGCTGGGTCCTCCCCCACTTGCCCAGCTGGGCATGAAAACTCTGCCCAGGCAGTAAGTCTGGCGATTTCCTGGCTCATCTCCTTTGCTTCCCTGGTCTCTAAGATCATGCCTTGCAGTGCCGGTTGCCCAGTTTCTAGAATCCCTTCCCTCTTACATCTGTCTGGTTACTTGGTTGTTGTTTAAGGTGAGAGAATGTATTTGGTCCCCGTGAGTCCATCATACCGACTCCTGGTTTTGCAGCTGAGATAAAAATTCCCCTAAGTCTTGCACTCACTTTCATTATTTTTAGCAGCTTTGGCGATGGAGACTTACTCCCAGGTGCAGCTAATGAAGACATTCGATCATTCCAGCGTGGTTGCTTTGAATTGGGCAGGCGAAAAGAGGAAGAAAAAGAATTCCAGCGTAGCTGGAGGGTTTGACTCATGGGTAAAGCTTCAAAACCAAATGGGCTTGGCTTTGCTGAATTACGGATTCCCAAACTGTATTGCCAGAAGGGAGCATTGTCTGCAAGGACTCTCAGATTGTCCACATCAAGGAGACATAGTAACTTGTTTCCATTAGTCGCTAAGGAAGAAGTTAAGGGGAATAATCGAGTATATAAATATTCATGATGAGTTATTCAAGCGGGACAGTATTGCTTCTGACTCACACAGAATTTTGTAACCGAGAAAGTTGCCAGAATGTAGGGACTAAACTCACTTATAAATTAGTAAGTAAAATCATCAAGTTGTGAACTGACCCTGCACATTCATGATAAACACACCCAAGTTTTTGTTTTTTGTTTTTTTTTAAGATTTTTTATTTATTTATCTGACACACGGAGATCACAAGTAGGCAGAGAGGCAGAGAGAGGGGGGGAAGCAGGCTCCCTGCCTAGCAGAGAGCCCGATGCGGGACTTGATCCCAGGACCCTGAGATCATGACCTGAGCAGAAGGCAGAGGCTTAACCCACTGAGCCACCCAGGCGCCCCCAAACACACCAAGTTTAAAAGCAGGTTAGTTATTTTTTATCTGTATGAGCTAGAGCAAAGAACTCGATCTTTCCAAGTCTTGGTTTCGTTTCCCGTGCAGTGGGGATAATTTCACGCACCTTGTAGGTCTCCTGCAAAGATGACCTGGCTCGGTGCCTTCGAATCGCGCCGCACCGTTCCCCGCACATCCGCGGCGCTCAAACATGTTTATCCTTTCTTTGGTCCCAGATTTAGAACTTCCCTTAGGAGCCTCTCGCCCCTTTTAAATGTGCAACCCTTTTTTGTCTCGGTTTGACAAGTCCTGCTTATCTCCACCATGACCCACAGGACTCTTCCTCTCAGATAAAAATCCTTGTTGTCGCCTGTGTCCTCAGCTGCTTTTCTCCAACCGGAACTGTCTGTCCCTCTTAGGTCCCTGTCCTGGTATTGGAGCCCAGAGCTGGTACCCTCAGAGTTAAGCTCTGCTCCTTCCTCTGTCTCACTGGTCTGCCGAGGCACTTTCCTTTACTGACTGGCTGTATTTTTTTTTAATAATTTTTTATTTTTTTATAAACATATAATGTATTTTTATCCCCAGGGGTACAGGTCTGTGAATCGCCAGGTTTACACACTTCACAGCACTCACCAAAGCACATACCCTCCCCAGTGTCCATAACTCCACCCCCCTCTCCCAACCCCCCTCCCCCCAGCAACCCTCAGTTTGTTTTGTGAGATTAAGAGTCACTTATGGTTTGTCTCCCTCCCAATCCCGTCTTGTTTCATTTATTCTTCTCCTACCCCCCTTAACCCGCCATGTTGCATCACCACTTCCTCATATCAGGGAGATCATATGAGAGTTGTCTTTCTCCGCTTGACTTACTTCGCTGAGCATAATACGCTCTAGTTCCATCCATGTCGTCGCAAATGGCAAGATTTCATTTCTTTTGATGGCTGCATAGTATTCCATTGTGTATATATACCACATCCTCTTGATCCATTCATCTGTTGATGGACATCTAGGTTCTTTCCATAGTTTGGCTACTGTGGACATTGCTGCTATAAACATTCGGGTGCACGTGCCCCTTCGGATGACTACGTTTGCATCTTTAGGGTAAATACCCAGTAGTGCAATTGCTGGGTCATAGGGCAGTTCTATTTTCAACATTTTGAGGAACCTCCATGCTGTTTTCCAGAGCGGTTGCACCAGCTTGCATTCCCACCAACAGTGTAGGAGGTTCCCCTTTCTCCGCATCCTCGCCAGCATCTGTCATTTCCTGACTTGTTGATTTTAGCCATTCTGACTGGTGTGAGGTGATATCTCATTGTGGTTTTGATTTGTATTTCCCTGATGCCGAGTGATATGGAGCACTTTTTCATGTGTCTGTTGGCCATCTGGATGTCTTCTTTGCAGAAACGTCTGTTCCTGTCTTCTGCCTGTTTCTTTTTTTTTTTTTAAAGATTTTATTTATTTATTTGTCAGAGAGAGAGAGGGAGAGCGAGCGAGTGCACAGGCAGGCAGAGCGGCAGGCAGAGTCAGAGGGAGAAGCAGGCTCCCTGCCGAGCAAGGAGCCCGATGTGGGACTCGATCCCAGGACGCTGGGATCATGACCTGAGCCGAAGGCAGCCGCCCAACCAACTGATCTGCCTATTTCTTGATTGGATTATTTTTTAAAGTGGTGTTTGGATGCGGGTGTGTTCTCCATGACACTGCCCATGTTAGGTGGCACAGTGCCTGTTACAGAGGAGTCCTGCGCCTCTCACTGCGTCACCTGCCCCGTCTCTCTTTCCCCGAGCTCGGCAGTGCTGCCGGAGTTGTTTTTCCAGCAGTCTGAGCTCGCCATTAAACTTTCTTAAGATACCTTGGACTGGGTCCACGCTCGCGAGGGTAGTCTGCGGAGCCCTCCACAGGGAAGTCTGAAGCTTCCCCTTCATCGTCCTCTCCTCCTTCTACTCTCCCATCTTTGTCCCTTCTGCTTGGTCCCTCTGATCCACCATTTATTTTTTCTTAATTAGCTTGCACTTTCTACTCTTCCTACCTTTGGTTTTTCTTTTGTAATCCTTTTTCTTTCTCTTTTCCTTCTGCTCCAGTGTCACTTTCTCCAGCAAATTCTTCCCACCATCCTGTGGAAGTAAACTGCTTCAATGCTTTATTGAAATGAGTATATGGATATGGCTCCTTTCTCTGAACAGTTCTTTGGGTCAGGTTTTTGGTTATGAGAAAGGAGAAAAATAATTAATACTTTTTAAGGGCTTGAGACCTTGACGGAATCGAAACATTTCAGGAAATCATGCGAAGGGATTGAATTCTAGTAAGTGTTGTGCTAAACTGTTCTCTAACCTGATTGTTGAAGTCATGTGCACCATTTAGCATCATAATTGAGGCGCTTCTTCCTGCATCTTTATCAGCTACCCTGGACGCCCCAGGTCTGTCAGTCCCCCTGTGCGGTCGCTTGTCCATCCACGCAGCGTGTCTTTGCCTCCGTCCTTCCCACTCTCCCGCCTGACCTTTAGAGAGATTTTACTCCATGCCAGGGTGACTTGCTAAGAAAGAAGCAGCAGACACGGGCCACACCATCCTTGAGTTCCCCTGTAGTTAGGAGAAAATCGGGCCAATTCCAGTCCTGCAACGTGGTCCTGCTTTCCGTGTCTTCTCTTCTCTCCCTTTTCAGAGTTTGTGTTAGATTTCCCTTTTCTCTGACAGCTTGTTCCTGCCCTTTTCTTTTCCAGAAACATACATTCACGTGTTTCCCTGGGTGTGTCAGCAGTTAGATCATCCAGAAACATCTACCGGATAGCGTGAATGTGTCAGGTGTAGCTCCGTGCACTGGAGGTTGACTGAGGAGCACGATGGAGTCTCCGTCCTCAGGAAGCTCCCGCTCTGTGGCGGGAGGCAGACGGCAGACCTGTGAGCAAACAGGAGAACTTTCTGAGACAGTGCGTTTTATGAGGAAAACAAAACAGTGATGAGGGGTGGAAGGGCCCCTTGCAGCAGGGGGACGGGACGAGGCCTTTCTATAGATGCCGTTTGGACTGAAGCCTGCCTCACAAAATGGTGGCAGCCCCATGAAGAGCTGTGGGAACAGCATTCTGGGTGGTGGGAGCAACAAGGTCCAGCGCGAGTCAGGAAAAGCGCGACATGTTTGTGGGAAAGAAAAGAGGCCAGTGTGACTGGGTCTAGAGACTGAGCACCAGGCCTGATCCCATGAGACCTCCTAGTGCCTGGTAAGGAGGCCAAGCGTGTCATTGGTCTCTTGGGCCGCTGTAATCGAGGACTACAGACTGGTCGCTGAAAATTTTGGAAATTGATGACCTCCCTAGGTTTTGAGGCTAAGATTCCAGCATTAAGGGTGTCAGCAGGGCCATGATCCCTCTGGAAGGTCCAGGAAGGATCCTTCCATTCCTCACCTCGCCTCTGGGGGCATCTGGCGTTCCTTGGCTTACAGTTACAGCACTCCAGTGTCTGCGCCTGTCCCCACCCGGCCTTCTGCTCAGTGTCGCTCTGCGTTGTCCTCTCTTCTTCTTGGAGTATAGTTGTCCCTGGATTTGGAAACCACCTTGATCTAGTATGACCTCAACTTCATCGTATCTGCAAAGACCCTTTTTCCAAAGAAGTTCATGGTAGTGCTTGCTTCTACAGCACGTATCGCTGATAATGACATGATATCAGTCAGGGTTGTGATATGACATCATATCAGTCAGGGTCCTCAAGAGAGACTGAGCCGGTAGGGTATAGAATCGTGTACAGTTATGGAGGCTTATGGGTCTCAAGATCTGTGGTCAGCAGCCTGGAAACCCGGGGGCGTCCATGGCTCATTCTAGTCTCAGTCCAAAGGCCTGATCACCAGGAGAACTGAGGGTGTAACTCCAGTCCCTAAGCTGGATGGCTTGAGACTCAGGAGGAATGTACGTTTTGTTGAAGTCTGAAAGCAGGGGTGAAGCCGCCCTCCCAGCTCATGTGCAGTCAGAAGAATTCCCCTTACTCTGACGATGTTCATTCTTTCGTCCTGTTTCTGTTCTGTTCGGATGAAGCTCGCCTACGTTAGGAAGGGCAGTATGCTTTACGAGCTCTGTCAGTGGACGTTCAGCTCGTACAAGAACACCTTCACAGTTATGCCCAAAATAATGTTTGACTGGATATTTGGGTAACCAGGGGCCTCGTCAAGGTGGCACATAAAATTAACTCTTAGGGTCAATGTTCTGAGCATCCTGGTGGATATGAATTTGGGGGAACACTCTTAGAATGTTCAACCCACTACACATTTTTAAGCCACTGGATGATGTTAAAAAGAGTGTTATTATAATTTTATTTTAAAAATGTTTATTTGCTCTTTATTTGAAACAACAGATAAAGGTAAGACCAAGAATGCAATGAGGGAAAGAAGCCAGAAAGGACTGAGTATAGATGAGAGCTGGTGACCAGGTGAAGTGGGTTGGAACAGGGGCTGAAAATCGAAGTCAGAAGGGTCCATTTCCATACCTGATGCTTTCTTAATGCTGTCCCCCTCCTTTTTAAATCACGTCTTCTGCTTATTAAGGACAAAAGCAATCACTAACAAGAGTGATGACAAACAAAAAAAGGAAAGCAAATCCTTTCGCTTAGTATCACCTACACTAGCCTTCATGTTCCCTAAAATTCCCACTGTTTTAACCTTGTGGTATGGAATTATAAAAATTCTTCATTGAAAAGATAATTTTATTATATCTTTGTTTCTTATCTGTAGAATTTTTTGAAGGATGATTAATGTACAGAGTTACATTGGTTTCTGATGGTCAGCATATTGACTTGGTGATTCTCTTGACTTGGTGACCTGGTGAACATGCAGTCCTCACCACGGTAGTGTTGCCGTCTGTCACCATACAGCATCATGACAGTCTTACTGACTCGAGTTCCTATGCTGTACTTTTCTCCTCCATGACTTATTCATTTAATAACTGGAAGTTTGTGCCTCCTCATCCCCGTTACCTATTCTGCCCTGCCCACCTTTCCTCGGACAGCCACCGCTTTGTTCTCTGCATTTCAGGGTCTGTTTTCTTGTTTGTTTGTTCTTTTGTTCTGTTTTTTTAGATTCCAAATAAGCAATATCTTAGGGTGTTTGTCTTTCTCAGACTTACTTCATTTAGCTTAAAACCTTCTAGGTTTATCCATGTTGTCACAAATGGCAAGATCTCATTCTTCGTGACTAAATAATACTCCATTGAAACCTTAACCACGTTTTCTTTATCCATTCATCTGTGGAGGGACTTGGATTGCTCCCATATCTTGGCTATTATAAATAATGCTGCAGTAATCCCAGGGGTGCAGTTATCTTTTCAAATTAGTGTTTTTGTTTTCTTTGGGTAAATGCAGTAGTGGAACAGATCAGATGGTATTTCTGTTTTTAATTGTTGGCCTGTTTTTACTTGAGTCCCCCTGGTAGTAATTCCCATTCAAATACAGTTTGTGTCTTTATTAGCTTTTAGTAATCCTATCTCCAAGGCACATTTCCTAGGATTGAGATTTCAAGGTTTTTTTTAATTGTCATTTTTTCTCAAAACGCCAGAAAACCCATGAATGAGCTTGCTTTGTGACCTTTCCTAGAAATGCGCTTGGCTGTGTGATTATTGGTACGATCCTCTGGTTTTTACTCCCAAGAGAGAAAATCCTAACAGGAAGGTGGGTAGGCCAAGATATTAGACACGATTGGTGTTGTGGAACAATTTTTAAATATTCTACTTAAATTAACCCTGGGGGCAGAGCATATGTCCTCCTCTTAGGGGTGAAGTACACATCCATCCCATACTCAAGGAGCGATGATTGTAGCCGTGGCCTCTCTGTATGGATGTCTAAGGAAAGGAGCGCACCGATTTTAGATGGATAATGAATTTTGAAATCCCTTGTTGTAGGTAAGCTGTTAACACAGAAATGTTAACATCATGAGTTTAATGAGCAGCTTCCATGATATCTTAGTGACAGAGATGGAAAGAAAGTCAGGTGGGGAGCAGCGAGGAAGAGTAGAATGAGCGTTTAATGAATGTCCGCTTGCACACTTGAATGTCAGCAGCAACCTTCTAGCTCCCGGAAAATGTCTTTCCACTGTGCATGCCATTACTGTCCCCGCGGCCCGTGTGGCTTGGCGATGGAGGCAGTGTGTTTGTAAGAGAGCTCTCCTTTGCAACATAATGAGATCGAGGCGGGTAATTTGCAGAGATTGCTGGAGCAGTGGCCGAACCTACAAAAAAAGGGGGAAAGAGAACCCAGCAGAATGAAAAAACCATGTGAGATAGGAGATAGCTTATAATGAGCCCCGAAATTGCATATCAGATAGCGAGCAGGCTGGCTTTTCTTCAGATTCTCGTCTTCTCACTGCTAAACACTTTCTCTTGCTCTGTTTTCTGTCTCTTTCTGTGTCTCGTTTCTACCTGGTGCATTGAAAATATGAATGAAATGGCATCTCTGCCATTTGAGAAAGCAAGAATGAAGCCTTTTCCATGATTCAACAGAAGTATTTGCCTAAACATGGGGGTATGGTATTATTTCAAATGCTTTCAAATCCGAGAACACTTTGGTTTGTTGCATTCTTTTTTAAATCATCTCTGGTTTTCAAGCCTCATTTTAACTCCTCATCTTTTTTAGATTCTATGGCAATTTCGGCTGTATAGTTTAGACAGAATCTGTCTTCTTTCTATAGCAAAAAAAAGGAAAGAAGGAAAGAAAAAGGAAACCAGAAGGACCCCTTCTCATTAGATGTTGACTGGGGGCAACATGGGAAGTTGAAATGAACTTGATTTTATCAAATGGTTCAGTGGTCAGGGCATCACCATTTCTTTGCTTTCCTAGGCCTTTTACCTCTTGCTGTGTTTTTCTTTCCTATGTGAGAAATTGGTGCTGTAACTTAGCTAACGTAACACATTTCAAACTATAGAAAAGCTGTTTCTAGACATTTCTATAGCATAATCATGGCTTCAGGTGTTCATGAATTTCTGACTTGGAAGAAATATTAATACTGTCCAGTATTTGCATCTATATTCAGATACAAACTTAGATTAGGTATTCATGATTGAGGCTCTTCTGAGCCTTTTGGCTACCATGTCCAAAGGCATGTGGTGTGCGTCAGGGGCTATCAGTGAACCCTGACCCCCGCCCTGTGGCTAGTCTCAGAACTTCTATTATCTGCATAATAGAAGATCTGGTGGAGATCGTGTTGGTGACCAGGGATCCTGTCCCAGTGAATATAAGGCCATAGCCACATTCTTGAGGTTGAAGAATGGACGAGGAGGTACCTCTTTCAGAGATGTGATTTCTGTTCAGATTTTCCAGTGATGATTGAAGGGAGCTGGCAAGTAGCCAAGAAAAATATGGTGGAGAAGGAGTAAGAAAGGAAGAAATGTCAGTGCTATGGATGTTTGGCAAAGTAGATTAGGAGGATTTTTTTCAGAGGTTTTTTTTTCTTCTCCCCAAATCTAGAAATCATAGCTTCATGCCCCCAACTTCTTCCTCTTTAGAAGAAGAAGTACGGTGGGTTGAGAAGGTGGGTAGCCTCTGACCATAAGGTTCTCTATGCTTTCTAGCGAACACTGAAACTCTAATGGACTTGGAGTGTACGTGAGGATACAGTGTCTGCGTTCTTTCTGTGTGTGTGGGGGGGATGTTATAAGGCGGGGTGCTTAAATGCTTTGTTGCATTATGTTAATTCCTCGGCAGTGCAATCAAATTCATGTCGTAATTAAAGCTGTCAGTTGGAAGGCAAGCCAATCGCCACGAAAACACAGCATAACAAATGAAGTGAAATGATTCTGCGTGTAGCTATACAATGCTTCGCCAGGCATGAAATTAAATAAGTAATTTGATGTTGACATCAGAAATTGAAATGATACCCACTGTTCCCTCATTCAGTCGGACCTGCATAAACAGTAGCCAGAACAAATACGCACAACAAAGCCCTCTTCTCCACCCAGCTCCTGAGTAATGCACAATATATATGCAAAATGAGTGTCACAGAGCTTCCCCAGACCTGAAGGATGTAATTTTCTTTGGTTTACAATAAGATGATATGTTTGTGGGGGTGGGGAGGTGGGTCTGGAGGGGGACTTCTGCTTCTGGATAAAACACATTTGCAGGAAGGAGGGGGAAAAAACAACCCTGAAATAAACAAGTGCCCGTGTTCTTTCGGAGTAATTCATCCTAAAATGAGTTTATCTCCCAGGGGCGTGGCTCCAGGGTGGTGGAGACCTAAGTTGGCTTTTTCCTTCCTCTATTCCGTGGAGGGTTGTGGGTGCCGAAAACAGGTGATGCTGTCACATGGCTAATCACTGCCGGAGAAGCCGTCTCCATGGCTACTGTGATCTCCCTACACACCATTTATGGGATCAAGAATGCAGCGAGATCTTTTCGAATTAAGTCCAGTGTGCAAGATCACACATCTGTTGTCCTTCGCTCCGAGCCTCTCCCAAACACCGAGTGAAGTTTTGCTCTGGGAAGTGCATTTAGGAGCGCCCTGGAGCGGACTGTCCTTACCTGATGCGGATGCTGTTCCAGCTCAAGCACCGTCGTTCCCGCTCAGAAAACCGTTTAAAATCAAGAAAACTCCCATCTACTTTATTTTCGGAGATGCTAAATTCACCTGATCTTTTCTCTCCCCCCGTGCAATCCAACCTCTCATGTATTCGTACATTAATTCAGCAAATACTTGTTCCAGGCATCTTGCGTGCAGAGCGTTGTCCTGCGTGCTAGAGAGGCCGGGACGGCGACGTCAGGGGGTGGTTCCTGTCCCTGGTAGTTGCAGAGCAGGGAAGGGACACTCGGGTGGGCGAGCCAGAGGGGAAGTGAGGAACCAGCGCGCGGGGACGGAAGTCAGCCCCCCCAGGGAAGGTGTCGTACCTGATGAGGCTAGTCGGGGAGAGGGCCTTGCCGGTTCGAGGACACCACACTGAGACCAGAAGACCGCCCCGGCACTAACTAGCCTCCTCTGTGTGTAAGCTTATTTGAGGACTTTCTCGTTCGTGAAAAGGAGACTAGAAATTTTTTTTAAAAAATTGTAATGACAGGTTTTAGGAAACAAAAGAGAAGTACAAACAAGCTTGGATCACGGACAAGTTTAAAACAAAAACCAAGTTCTCTTTTTGGCCTCTTTGCCTAAAGGAGTGATGCCCTGCAAACCTTTCCGAATTTTATTTATTTTTTTTAGTTTTCCCAGTGTCAGAACCGTGGAAGCCCTAAGTTGATCATTCTTAGACTAAAACCGTTGGGGAAAATGGTGCTTTTCATTGCTTCCCTTCACCCTCACATTCTTTGCATTTTATTCTACTAATTATGTTTACAAAATGTCTCCTTTTTGAAAAGCGCTCTGTGTGTACTAACTGGGGCCTTTAGGGAATATACTGGCAAGTAGGTCATGCACTGGAAAAGTCATCCAAACCCACTGGGCTTTTATTTTCAACTCGGTCTGGGCTTTTTCCTCTTGCCTGCCCCTTTGCGGCCACAAAACCGAGTAGCTTGAGACCCGGGCATTGAATGTCAGCGAGTCGGGGAGGTAGGCTGATGCGTGTCTGTTTAGTCTCAGCGCGGGGCGAAATGCCATCATTAATTCATTACCCAGCTGCCTGTCAAATAAATTGGCAATTACGTCCACCGCAGAAGCTCGGAATTCGGTAAACAGCACGTTAGCATCTCTGAGTTGTTGAGAGACGTAAAGGGGGAAATTAAGCCAACACGGTGTTTGCATCGTAGCAGATGACAAGAAGCTGCGCACGCCCGTGGCGTGATGTAGCGATGAAAACCCACAAAGGGCTGGTAATGAGCTGCGCGGATGGGAACGTGTTAAAAACCGTTGCTGATTTGCCACTTTCTCTTTTTGCTTTATTGCAGAGTTCAGCTCCCTCCAGCTTGGGAACAGGCTACTTCGTAAGTTGATCCCGACTTCCCCACGTGTCCCTTGCGTTGGCCTTGATTTACTTCTGTGACATTTGCTCATGAGGATGTGAAAAGAAAAAAAAAATCGAAGAAATCCTCTCTCAGTCCTAAAGAGCAGAGTCCTACCCATCCTTTCATTAGGGTTCTTTGATTTTTAAAATACATAAGCTGTAGGGCCCTGGGGTCTAAGTCAGTGTGCGATGGAGGTGTGGTTCCCAGGGCGACAGAGAACTGAGGGGTCTGGCCACCTTTCCTACGTCACTGTTCTTTCAGTGACAGGTGACATGGAGGATGAAATTCAGATTCAGCGTGGAGCTTTTGATTCACTTTCAAGATCTCTTAAAGAACTTTCCCACAGTTACAGTGAATTGCCTTTAAAAAAAATGTTTTTTTTAATGAAAGGTGGTGTTTTAATGGATTTTTCCCTTATGGTCTGAGCATGTGGCCTTTACAGTTCCTCTGAGCAGCCATGGAAGCCCACGTCCCAGCAAATGCACGGGTATTATTTTATTTCCCGACATTTCTCGGTCCTTCCAGAGGGGTTGGGATGCTGTCAATCCTCAGGGATTACATCATAGGTAATTTTCTCAAGGAGAAATTGTCACTTCATTTCTTTCATTTATAGCAAAATTACCCTTTCTGGATTGAGTAATCTTTTTCCAGATCTAGATAGAAAAGAGTTACCAACAGGCATTATGTACACAAGAGGAACACATGCCCGTGTGGAGGTTTTCTGGGGTATTTAAAGGGATCTGATTGGTGTTCTCAGTGACGAACACTGATCCTCTGATGCCCGCTCAGCATTTTCTGAGAAAATAATGAAATCAGGAAAATAAAACAAAGTGGAAAATAATTACTGATTCAGTTTAGTTGCCTTTAAATTTCTTTCCTCTAAGATGCTAATTACGCTGGTTTTCTTGTGCCCACACGTTTCTCTTCATCCATTTACATTAAATATATGAAAACCAGCACCATTTCGTTGAATGATAAGTCTTTCCAAGCTTGGCAGAAGTAGCATATTCTAAGTGTTGATTTTTTTTTTTATCTTAATCTTATGCTAATGAGGAGAAAAAGGATAAGGATAAAGATTTTTTGGTACCTGCTTAATACAGTCAGCACGCTTATCCTTGCTCCTTATTGTGGCTGAATATTCATGCTTCCAGAAACACGCAGGATGCTGAAGCAGTCGAAATAACAGAAGTAGTCCATCTGCCGTGTCTTCACACCAGGCTGGATGTGGGTTGAGATGCTGGAAGTAAAATCTGGAGGCTGCCAGTGTCTGTTCTCTGTCCAAAAGCTAAATTATGCCTCTTGGCTTTCTTCAGTAGAAGGAGGCCCAAACCACTAACTTAGCCCTTGATCACTTCAGGACTGAACATTCTAGTATTTTTTTTTTTTTTTTATTGTCAGTATGATAACCCTGATAGAAGAAAGTCATCTGTAGAAATGCCAAAAATTTTATTATACTTTTTGTCACTTATTTTCCTAATTCTAGGAGGGTATCTTTTTTATTCTTTAATAATATATTCTTAATGAGGAAAGAGTCTGCAGTTACGAACCTAAAATGATTTTTATACTCACACAGTGTTGGAGGAGTAGAAAAGTCTGTCCTTTGATAAAATTGCTCTTGCTTTTTTAAAAATTTGCTTGCAAAAAAAAAAACAACCATGTAGTATTATTAGCTTATGGAAAAGATACGTACCACTTGCATGGTCAGCTCTGAACGCAGACAAAAATGCTCTACTTAGAATGTGTTTCCAGCAATGGGTTTATTCTGTTATCAGAGTGCAAAATCCATTGAAATTATTGCCAAGTTCTCATCAAAAAGTGTCTTCGTTTCAATTTTCATGTCAACAGTATCACATGTAACACTTGATTTCAGGTCCTAACATCAGCATTGGTGAGTTTCACACTTCTGAGTGGAAATAGTAGATTCACAATTTGTAAGAGTCTTGCGTCAACATTTTTGCACTGTGCTTTGTGATCTGTGATATGATATTAGCCTTGACTTGTGTCTGTAATGAAGGCTCAGCATCAGGTAAGTGGGCCGGTGGATGTGGACCCTGTCTTTCCTTTTCAGCTTCTCTCTGAAGTGGGGACGGAGACACCCCGCACCAGCAAAGTCACTGTGTTTTTGATGCCATTGAACCACAGTGTGAACGCTGGTGTAAGCAAACTGAGGGCACTCACCTGTTGGGTTTAATGACCTGGAACTGTTTTCTCGAATCCTCTCCCTTGCCCCAGCGTTACTCTAACGTCACAATTTCCTTTCAATTAGAGTTTATGCTCTTAACTTCCAGTGAACTAGGGTAAAATGCTGATCGTTGCGCGTGCTAATAAAATAGACACCCGCCTGTGCACACACACACACACTCACGTGTGCCTGTGTACAGCCCTGTCCACAGCCAGTGTATTCTACTTTCTGGCAGTTCTTTCCATTTATCAGTCTGTGATGTTATAGAATTTAAAGAAGAATCCTTTGTTTTTGATTCAGTTGTATTTGTTTATATCTTTCTGGTTTTGTGTTCCAAAGATGTCTGCTTAGGTCTGTTACTTTTCCAATCCATTTATAAGCTGAAGATTTGAGAACAGAGAACAGCAGCTAAAATCAGTATTTACATAAGCATATTGCAAAGGATTCTTAAAGTAGACAAAATAAAGAAGGATTGGAACAAACTTTTCACATTTTTGGGAGCTTTTGAATAATGTGGGTGTTATACACAGAGAGACACACATATATATTCATTACATCCTCAAGCCCAGCTCATATT
The DNA here is from genome assembly GCF_020171115.1 of Neogale vison. NCBI lineage: Eukaryota > Metazoa > Chordata > Mammalia > Carnivora > Mustelidae > Neogale > Neogale vison. The sequence continues at coordinate 14,293,857 of NC_058104.1, forward strand.
CTAAATATAAATGGAAGTATAGACTAGTTGGAATCTATTTGCTTTTTAAAATTTTTTTTTTTTTATTTTGGCAAGAGTAGCAAAACTTGTTGGAGTGTGTAGGGTTTTTCTTTTTCCTTTTTTTTTAAACGTTGATGCAGTGAACACGTTTTCATTCTAATTTAAATGTTTTGGGCTCTATTCTCTCCTTGTACATGTATTTGAAGTGTTGTTGTGCATCGTGGATAATTAAGAACTTAGAGACAGACTGATCTGAAGCCTGGTTGTGTGACCTTGGTCTGGTTATTTAATATCTGTAGATCCGCACGCACCTCATAGAGTTGAGAATTCTAAACGAGACAGGGTGTTTAATGCACATAGAACAGCCCTCATTAATAGCAAATTATTCCCATTATAGTGTGTGATGGACACAACTTGGGCTCATTAAGTGGCTGTGTAATGTTGTGGTAGGCAGAGGATCACCAGAAATCAGTGTTGCAAGCAGTGAATTCTGGAACTTGGAGCCGTGGGTCAGGAATGCTCTTGTAGCTTTCGGAGGAGCCTGTGATTGTGTGTTTGGTCAGCCGTAACCACCTTACCCCATCTGTGAACAAAAAACAAATACAGAATTCACTCTCTGTGACCCTCAGTGATCACCAAGATGGTAGAATGACCTGTTCAAGGTGTTCATGCATCACAGTTGTGTAATTTGTGTGGTACGGTCATTTGCTTATTTCCTCCGTCATATGGAGAGATGGAGGGACTGCTAACAGCTCTTGAGGTTGGGCTAGAAGAGGAAGAAAGATCTGTTCAACATGTTCGGTGCTCGGAGGTTGTATCACGTGTTTGCTGCTCCGTGACGCCCAAAAGAAAAGTGGATGCTGATACCCTAGCATGCCTGAATGACGTAACTGAAGTCAGGAGAGTGACCAGACCAGCGAAGATCTCCTGGTTGCCTGTGGTCTGCTGTGTCATCACAGGAACGTTTGGGACTCATTCCTTACAAGCACTGGAGCCCATTCGCCAGTAGTCAGTGGCTGCTGTTGGTGCCGGGGTGGCTGACTTGTCAGGTTGAACTTGATACCAGGGATCAAGAATGAAGCTGTCCTTCATTCTCCTTCTCTGGGTGATTTTCAGCCTCCTTCCAGGTTTGAATCTAAGTGTCTTAGGCCCATCATCTCCGAGTTTGGATCCTGCTTTGGAAATTCCAGTGATCCAGAGATGTTCTCTAACAGTTCCCAACTGACACCTTTAATTCTACCCAGTGACATCACATCTAGTTAAGTATAAATATACATATACATATACATACTTCAGGATTGTCAGGGAAACCAGCCACTCTACCTAATGATTAAAACCACCACATTACGTACTAGAGGAGAATTGTGGAGTGGCACACTTCTTAAAATGGGATGTGTGTGATTACTGCTTTCCTGTGCGCTCATTACTGAAGAAGTTACATAGATAGTGTTGGTAACAGGCATTGGGGTGTGAAATATTGACCTGTGCCTTTCCATCACAGCTCTAAGATCATAAAGGGATTAAATTCTTTGCTCTGTTTTACGTTTTTGACTATAGACTCTTGAAATATCTGTTCTTTTTCTTTGAATACTCTGGGTGGTTTTGTTTTGTTTTGTTTTAAAGACTGGATCTTTCTTTTAACGGACACTTCTGACTTTTTGTCTTTTACTAAGTCCTGAGCACCTTCTCCATGAGACATTGTTCTGGGTGATGTTACAGATGTGGAAAAACCATGTCCCTCTCAAGGAATTTAGGCTTCTTTCAACCCAGGTCCTTTCCTTCCTCTGTGATGCTTTTAAATATTTGTGACATTTAAATAAGAGGATTTCGGCTCTACGGAGAACCTAACATTCTTTGACTTTATAATGCTTCTCTGGATTTTAACTTTAGAAATGCAGCTACTGCAGCCCGGCCTTGACAACAACACATCCAAGTCCTCTTCCTTTCTGCCTGCCAGTGCTTGCTAGTGATGCTGGGAGAGGGTTTTGTAATTCAGGTATTTAATCAAAACCTGCCAGGTGTTTAAAGATAAATGATGCTGAGTATTTTAACATGTCTCTCAAATAAGACTCTAATGTTTTTATTTATTAATAATTAACTCTGGGTAAATGAATTATTGGCCATTACTTATTTACTGACAAGTCTCCATTATAATGGAAATTTCTTTAAAATCTGAATTCCATCAGAGCTCTCCAGTTGCTCTCGGGGCGTTTAGACTCATTGGTAAAGATCGAGTTAGAAAGTAGCTCATCAGATGAAGAGTTCAGTGCGTTTTAATCGTCAACATACATTCATTATGTATGTAAACATACATTCTTCATTCTTAAGGTAAATAAGATGGAAGCTTGGCCCTCGGGTCATCCGTAGTGGAGTTTGATCTTTGGCAAACTGCTCGGTCCTGTGCGAAGACGGAGTAGAGCCCTGGGGAGTGTGCAGAAGGGTCGGTTCGTTGTAGGGACTTAAATTGTGCGGAGCTCGATGGGCGTTTAGAGTTGCAACAGGGAAGGGAAAGTGGAACAGAGTTTGGGGCGGCAAAGGTGAGAGCAGAGGACAGCAGCGCCATCGAGCGGGGTTGCTTCGACTGTGTGAGGCATGTTTCGGAGAAGGGTTGGACAGGGCAGGGTGATGATAGAGCCTGTGGAACAAAGCCAGGGCCGGAGCTGGGTGGGTGGGGAGAGAGGATTCAGAGGCGGCCCCAGACATGGTCTGTTAAAAATGAGGAGGACGGAGTCCAGCACCGATGGCCGTGGTGCGTCTTTCACTCAGAACAGGAATCCCAGGAAGGAGAGATTGGATTTTAGGAAGATAAATTTGATTTTTGATTTTTAAAATTAATTTTGGAAGGTAGGTAGTTAGAGGTAGTTAGAAGTTCAAGTTGCGTAAGTCTGCGGTAGTTCACAGAGTCGTCCAGAGTAAGGGAAGAACAAAACCTGGCCGTGCAAATTGAAATTTGTGTTAAAATAAGTAAAAAAGTAGTACCTTGTGAGAATTTCAGTATTTTTTTTTAGATTTTATTTATTTATTTGACAGAGATCACATGTAGACAGAGAGGCAGGCAGAGAGAGAGGAGGAAGCAGGCTCCCTGCTGAGCAGAGAGCCCGATGCTGGGCTCGATCCCAGGACCCTGAGATCATGACCTGAGCCGAAGGCAGAGGCTTAACCCACGGAGCCACCCAGGCGCCCCTTCAGTATGTTCTTAAAACTCAGCCTTATGCTTATCAAAAGATATCTTTGAGGTGTGGTTGTACATACAGTTTTCTTCAGTGACCCCTAAGAATTACCCAGTGAGTCACCCAGAGTGACTTGAATCATTGGTCTCAGAGGCACCCCATCTCCCAAGTGAGCACACTGCTAAAATGTTTATGTAATATTTAATATACAAAAACATTTTTATACACAAATATTTTTATGAAATTTTTATCCTGATAATGGAATAAAATACTGGAAGCCATCACTCGGTATAAAAACTGGGGCCTGACTGGTGGTTTGGAAGCTCCCTATTTACTGTGCAGAAACATTAGGATAAATGAAATCAACTGCTCTTTCTAATGATAAAAAGTTACCATGTTTTTGAATTGTAACTTTAAATACTGCCCTGAATTATAATTGTCTCTTATAACGTAACAACACCGGAATCTCCGCAGTGGGTGTTTCGTTTAGGGTAAGGTGAGAATTAATCTTAGTTGCCCTGGAGGTGACTTAGATTAGACTTAGATTTCAGGAGCTTTAGACCAAATATATAATTGTACTTTCCATTTCTTTTCTTTCTGCTTTTGATTGGGTGCAAGTACTCTTGATTTTGGGAACAGGGTCAGTGAGCCACGCGCGGCTACCCAGACCGCACAGACTGCACAAGTTGGATTGCGGTGAGCAGACACCGAGTCACGTGTAGATCCCCACAGGGACACGGCTCCTCCGGCTGACCTGAGGAAATTGTCTTCTGTGTCCACATCTTTAGTTTCAACTTGTTCATGCAGTGCACAGGAATTGAGAAATGTGGGCAGTTTATAATCCGATGAGAAAGCCTCCCCTGGAATCTCCAGCTGCCGCAACTCCTTAACACTCTCTGGGAAGAGAAAGCCTGGTGTCTCCAGACATCTGCTGTCCCCGGAGTCCTGGTGTTAGCTGTTGCGAGCTCTGACTGAAGAGACGAGATGAAAATACAGGTGCTCCTGATGCATGCGGGGAAATAGCCCTGGGCCTGGTCTGCTTGTCTCCTCAACCCCCTTCCCTGGCCCCTCAGATGTGGAGAAAATAAATCATTTTGGGGGGAAAAAAAGATTTTACAAGCCACTGGACTAGATAATTACTTAAAGGGCCGTTGTTTCTAATATTCCAAGATCTGTGATTCTAGCTTCTTTACACCTGAATGTTTGCCGTGTGGGACCAGGGCTTTCAGTCGGTTTGGCTGCCTCTCTTCGCTCCCTTATGAACTGTAGGAATTCAAGGCCACGGTCCCCTTAGTGCTTAGTGAACACGGCTCTTCAGTGTCAGCAAAGAGGAGATCCACATTTCAGTTGAGTGACCAAGTCTGCCTTCCTTTGAAATTATACATAATAAACAACAAAATATTATTTTATATTTCTGGTATTCAGTTAGGGGTTTAGCATATAGAAATGTTGAGGCTTCCGTCTCGTTCTTTTCCGTAGCTAGGGTATCCTGTTGGTCACAGAGATGACCCAGGAAATACTTTCCCAGTGTGAAAGTCCCGGGGGGGAATGGACAGGCCACTGTCATGGGACTCAGAAAGTGTCTCTCTGTCTCTCTCTCTCTCTTCCTCTCTATCTCCCCCTCCCTCCCTTCCTCCCTTTTCGTTTTCTGACACTGGCTTTGAAGAAGTCATCCTATTCTTATTGGGGATACCCAGGTTATAGAAATGTTGAATTAGTGGGTCTGAGTCATATTGCATAAAATGAGCTCTGGGCAGTGTGAAATACAAGATTTACTCTGAGGATCTGCGCCACCTTCATTTTTGATAGATTTAGCTGCCCTGGAGTTTTATGGACTCTCCATCAGAATCTCAGATCAAAGGACTCATTCCTTTGCTTAACTGCTTTAAAAAAAAAAAATATTTTTCCCGAAATTGTAAATTAGATGCCTCCCAATCCATTGCTTAGGAAACTTACAGCTTTGTGAAACACCAAGAGTATCGTTTGAAAAGAGGTTAAAAAACACAACTGGGGCTTGTTAAAGAGGAAAAGTGCTGCCTTAAGTCCCACTGTCACATCTTCCTACAGTCAGCTCCGGCGGGAAACAAGAGTTACGGGAGCTGAGCCCGTTCGAGGCACTTCACGTATCTCCCGATACTCGACTCCAGAAGCCAAACATTTAAAATGCATTCTGCTTGTGTAAAAATGTTTATCCATTTAAAATACTATGTCGTTTTAACAGAAGCACCCTGGTGACAAGCTGTTCTGATAGCACTCCGTTAATAAACTGTCAGGTCCTGTACGCTTATACGTGAACAGACCAGCACAGTCACCCAAGGCCCGGCATTATAAATCACTGTTAACAAACCTTAATTTGCTTACTAGGCTAATGAATGATCTCTGATTTCCTGTAGTAATTAGCTTCACTAACAATCATGTTTAAAGGGACCTGCCTCCTACTACACTTAATTTCTGCTCTGAAATCTTTGGTATCTGGTCTGCAGGATGGCAACAAAACAAAATGAGAAGGAAAAAAAAAAAAAAAAAAGAGCAAGACAGCAAAGCCTATTAGTCTCCATGGACAGCTCTCTTGTAAGAAATCCAGATCGTGGCTCTTCTCAAGTAGAAGCCTTGCCAAAGGTGATGACTGTCTATTAGGGCTTATAAACCGTAATGCACTAGCAGATCTGCAGGGCAGTGGTGAAGCCAGATAATTGCCGTGTTTCCTGTCTAAATGTGCTGCTGTGTGCAGCGGCCTCTGATTTTAAGGAGCCGTTAAAAATGCAGCAAGGCATAGCAGCTGTGGTTCCTGGTGTACTCCTAATATTTCATACGATCATCACATCTCATAAAATCCGGGTACCCCTGGCTTTTCCTGCTGCGGGAGGAAACGGAGGAGAAACTGAATCATGCAGGTGTCATTCCAGAGACGCGCCGAGAACGCGCCCAAGCCTGTGCTGTGTCTCTTTTTACTCCCATTTTAGTCCCTAAAGAGATCACTGACGTTTTTACCTTTTGCCAAAGGATCCTATCGGTAACGTACCTTTTCCTGCTTTTGTGGGAAATAGGCCTGACTTTGCCAAGGGAAGGCAGGGCTGTATCCTGTGCAGAGGAGGTCATGGGAAGTTGGCATCTCCATCCCAAACCCCAAAGGACACAAGAAATTTGGTTCCTTCAGAGTTTATTGAAATGCATGTTAAAAATAACTTTATAACAGAGCGAAGCAATGTGATAAGAGAACCTGATTCCTCCGAGCAAAAGGAGCATTGGTGCTAGAACATTTGGGGAAGCCAGGGAGACTGTAGAAGCCGATATGTTCTTCTGATCGAGTTTTAACCAGATCAGCATCGCAACCACTTGGAAGTCTTACGCTGCGTTTGTAAAAAGGCGTGATAGAGCCACAGGTTATTTTCATCCCTTGCTACATTGTCAGTTTTCAATTTGGTAATGAAAATGGGTCTATTACTTTGGTTTTACGTTTACAGGTTTAGTGTTCATAGAACCTCTGAGTCGGAAGGGACCTCACATGTCCTCTTGTCCGCCTGCCGGTCTGACACGGAGCTCAGAAAGCTAGACTGTTAGGGTGGGCTGACAGGTAAGGACTGTGACGTCTCTCACCCGCGAAACTGTCCTTTCCTGGCACAGCTGAAAGAGCGCGTCCGTTTTCTGACCACCTGCCCCTCACTGTTCTTTTGAGTACCTTCACCTGACAACTGTGCCTTTAACGTATGTCGAGTAATAACATGCAGACACACACACAGACGCGTGCACGTGCATGTGTGTATTTTACCTCTGTCCAAGTTCTTCTTGGTACACTCAGTACACTTGTCCGTTATCCTAAGCTTCGGAGAGGCTGCCGCTGCGACATCACGGTTTCTCCTAGCGCCGTGCTGGTGAAAACCTCCCACTGCCCTAAGTGTGACTTCCCCGTTGCCATCCAAGCTGTAGACTCGGAAATACCCGTGCTGCTAGGTTTTCCTCGTTGCTCTTTTTGTCCTGTCTCTTCTGCATGGGATTTAATGCTACCTGGCTATTATAGATTATTTATTATATATATTATATTAATATTTAAATATTATCTTGATATTAATTAAAATTAATATTAATTTTAATATAATGTTATAATAATATTGTTGATATTATTATATTAAATATTATTGTGGGTATTTATCTCCCTTGGTGATTTTTATCTGGAGCCTCCAAAAAAAAATCAGCCATTCTTCCTTTGTTTTGTTTTTCCATACCTACATCTGGGAAGGGCTTTGAGACAATCTGTGGACATGCTTAGTACACTGTCTCTTTATCCTTTGTAGACATTGTATCCAGTTTTAAAAAAATTAACTGGAAAGTATCGTGTGGCCACCTTTGTTCTGCTGCAGAATGGCAAAGTAATTGACCATTAAAATATACTTATCATAGATTCCATTGTGACGTGGGTATTCATAGCTAAGCCTCTTCAAATTATTCTAATACATGTGAACAAGCAGTATTATCTCAGACAGATAAAAGGACACAGTATGAAAGAGGTGCCGTTTGATACAGTATTCATGTCATAACAGATACGCATGAGTAATAATTAGAGAAAGGAGACAAATGAAAAGCTTGCTATTATTTATAATAGGTCTGTGTTATATACAGACCTATTATATATACAGAATGCTTGAATTGTGACACATACTTAAATTTCGAGTACAGAAGACATAGTGTACTTTTGAAATCATTGCAAATTCTAAGTTGGTTGGGCCATGAAATTACATTTTTTTTTTTCATCTTTCAACTGAAGGTTGGATCAAGGTGCTCTTTGAAAGGGTCTTTCAGTGTCAGCTCGTCTGCGGATGTGTTGGAAAGACTGTTGTAGAACCGAGTCAGAGACTAGACATGTTCAGGGACCATTTATAAAAGTCATTTTGTGAACAAGAAAAGTTAAGTATCTTTTCCAAAGTCCTACAACTAGGGGAAGAATTCAAGTTGAGAATTAAGCTTAACAATATAAAACTGTCCTGCCAAGAGGTTGAATACTTACGTCACATTGAGCAGTAGAAAAATGGGATCTACCTTCCCCGAAACCTTTTGGGAACATAGGCCAAATGGTAAGTTCTGTCTTTGTTTTCCTCACTAAATAGACAGTAAACCAAGTGGGCCCTTATCTTTCAGCTAAACATGAAACCTTAGTTTTTCTCTTCCAGAGAACGGTTATATAAGGGGTTCCCGGGTGTCTCGTCAGTTCAGCTCTGCCGTGGCTCAGGTCCAGCCCTGCCTCGGGCTCTCCGCTCGGTGGGGAGCCCGCGTCTCCTCTCTCCGCCCGCCCCTCTGTGCTCCTGCTCTCCCTTTCTGAAATAAGTAAGTGAAATCTTTTTTTTTTTATAGGTGGTATAAGTGTTTCTTTTTTAATATTCATTCCTCATAATATATATTTTTTTAATATTCATACCAATCTAGTTAATAATTCATACCAATGTAGTCTACCCATGCTAGACCAGGCCCCAACTTGCCCAGAACGCTGCTTGGGACAGCTTCCTAGGAAGCTTAGTTTTTTATTTTTTGTTTAATAAAAACCTTCACTTTTTAGCACAGTTGAAAGACTTACAGAAAAATTGAAGTGAAAGTACGGGGAGTTTCTGTTATCTTTAGCTCCCATAAATCTACTAACAGCATCTCAGACCATACTGTCGCAATTGATGAGCCTGCATCGGCACATCATTGTCCCCAAAGTCCATAGTATATTAGGGCTCACTTACCTTTGGAAATACGCTGTGTACCCACCATTAGAATATCATACAGGCTACTTTCACTGCCCTGAAATTCCTCTGTGCCCACCCTGTTCAATCCTCCCCTCCGTTAACCCCCAGCAACCACAGTCTCCAGGTTTTACCGTCTCCATCGTTTTCCTTTTCCAGAGCGCCATGTAGTCGGAACTACACAGCTCGTGCATCTTTCAGATTACCCTCCTTTAGTTAGTGACATGAATTTAAGATTCGTCCATGTCTTTTTAGGGCTTGATAGCTCTTTTAAGTGCTGAGTAAGCTTCCATTGTTTGGCTGTCCCGTAGTTAATGGACCTGTTCACTCACTGAAGGGCATCTTGGCTGCTTTCAGAGTTTAGCTGTTATAAGTGAAGCAGCTGTAACACGCGTCTGTAGGTTTTCATGTGGACAAAAGTTTCCAACTCATTTGCGTAAATACCAAGGAGCCCAATTTCTGGATCTTATTTAGGGTCGCCTGGGTGGCTCAGTGAATTAAGCCTCTGCCTTCAGCTCAGGTCATGGTCTCGGGGTCCCGGGATCGAACCCCGCTTTGGGCTCTCTGCTCAGCAGGCGTCTGCTTCTTCCCCTTTGCCTGCTGCTCCCCTTGCTTTTGTGCTCTCGCTCCTGCTCTCTGTCTCTCCGACAAATAAACAGATGGAATCTCTAAAGAAATATGCAGTTTTCTAGTGACACTTTAACGTTGAACATCTCTTGATGTGCTTACCATCTGTATCTCTCCTTCGGCGCGGTGTCTGTTCAGGACTTTTGCCTATGTGTTCATCAGGTTTCTCATGGTTTGTTTTTATTGAGTTCGAAGAGTCTTGTTATATACTTTGCATCGTAGCGCATTATCCGTTTTGTCTTTCGCAGAGGTTTTCTCCCAGTCTGTGGCTTGTCTTCTCATTCTCTTGACATTGTCTTTCACAGAACAGAAATTCCTCCTTTGAATGAAGTGCAGCTTATCAATTATTTATTTCATGTGTTGCGCCTTTGGTGTTGTATTAAAAAGGCATTGCTGTACCCAGGCTTACACAGTTTCTCCTCTGTTATCTTTCAGGAATGTTACAGTTTCGTATTTTATATTTTGGTCTTTGATATATTCTAAGTTAGTTTTTGTGTCAGGTATAAGGTGTGTGTTTAGATTCTTTGTGTTTTTCTTTATTGTCTGTGAGTGCCCGGTTGTTCCACCACCACTGGTCAAAAAGACTTCCCTCCGCTCCGTTGTATCGCCTTTGGTCCTTTGTCAAAGATCAGTTGACTTCATTTCCACTGATTGCTGAGCGCTCTGTTCCGTCGCGTGATTTATCTGTTCTCTCACGAGTGCTACAGCATCTCAGTTGCTGTAGGTAAGTGGTATTAGTTGCTATTTCTTCGTAGGAAGTTTTGAGGTTCAGTTACATCGGTTCTTCAAACTGGTTCTTCTCCGTCAACATTGAATTGGCTATTCTAGGTCTGTTGTTTTTCTCTGTACTCCTTAGCATCAATTTGTGAATGGCCATAAAATACCTTGCTGAGATTTTGACTGGAATTGAATCGCATCTGTGGATCCAGTTGGGAAGAAATGACAGCTAGACAGTATTGCGTCCTCTTATTCATGGACATGGAATATCTCCCTGTAAATGTATTTCCGCTTTGGTCTCTTTCATCAGAATTTTGTGATTTTCTGCATATAAATCTTCCATATATTAGAAGTTATGTTAAATTCATAGCTAAATATTTCCTTTTACAGTTTGCTTATGTAAATCATAATGTCCTAATTTCAGACAACACTTGTTCATTGCTGGTATATAGGAAAGTAATTGCTTTTGGTAACATTAACTAGTATCGTGCGACTTTGCTGCTGTCACTTATTTCTAGGAGTTTCTTTTGGATTTTCTACAACCCAAAGGTGTAAGTGATCATTTCATCTGAGAACGAAAACAGTTGTATTTTTTCCTTCCCTATCTGTATATCTGTTACTTCCTTTTCTTGTCTAACAACATTAGCTGGACTTCCAGTATGATATTAAAAAAGACTGGTGAGGGAGAACATCCTGTCCTTGCTCTTAAGCTTGCACAAGAAAGCTTTGAGAATTTTATCATTAAGTATGATGTTAGCTGTAGTTTTTTTTGTAGACATTCTTCATCAAGGTGAGGAACGTTTCTTTTTATTCCCACTTTGCTGAGAGCTTTTATCGTGAGTGGGTATTGGATTTTGACAGAAGTTTTATCTTTGCTTTTCTCCTTCGTAATGGTGTGTCTGTCTATCTATGTAGCTGTACACACATACATGTACACACTGTTGGATTTGATTGGCTCATATTTTACTGAGTATTTTTACATATATGCTCATGGGAAATAATGGTCTAAACTTTTCTTTTCATCTAACGTCTTTGTCCAGTTTTGATATTAAGGCAATGCCAGCCTCATAGAATGAGTGATGAAGTGTATTGTCTCTTCTATCTTCTGGAAGAGACTGTAGGTAGTTACTGAAATTTCTTCCTTAAATGTTAGTAGAATTCACCATCAAACGCATCTGGGTCTGCTGCTTTTTGTTTTGGAAAGTAATTAATTATTGGTTCATTTTTTAAATCAGATCTATTCAGATTATGTGTTTCTTCATATATGGGTTTTGGCATGGTCCGTCTCTCAAGGAATTGGTTCGTTTCATCTAGGTTATCATTTATAGCATAGACTTCTTCATATTCCTTTATTATCTTTTTAATGTCTGTGGAATATGTAGTGAAATCCCTTCTTTTACTTCTGATATTAATAATTTGTGTCTTCTCTCTCTTTTTTTTTTTTTTAATCATAGCCAGGATAGAGACTGACTGATTTTATCAGTCTTTTCAAAGAACAAGCTTTTGGCTTTATTGACTTTCTCTACTGATTTTATTTTTAATTTCATTGATTTCTATCCTAAGTTTGATGATTTCTTTTCTTCTGCTTACTTAGGGTTTACTTTGCTCTAATTTATCTTATTTCCTAGGGTGAAAGTGTAGGTTATTCACTTTAGATCTCTCTTCTTTTCTGATACATACATTCAGTGCTCTAAGTTTTCCTTTAAGAACTACTTTTGCAGGGCACCTGGGTGGCTCAATGGGTTAAGCCTCTGCTTTCGGCTCAGGTCATGATCTCAGGGTCCTGGGATTGAGCCCCACATCGGGCTCTCTGCTCAGTGGGGAGCCTGCTTCCTCCTCTCTCTGTCTGCCTCTCCGCCTAACTGTGATCCCTGTCTGTCAGATAAATAAATCAAATCTTTAAAAAAAAAATCTTAAAAAAAACAATAAAATTGCTTTTGCTGTATTCCACATGCTTGGATATGTATTTTGTCTTGAGATTTCTTGTTTGACCCATGTATTTTTTTTTTAATATTTTATTTGTTTACTTGACACAGAGAGAGAGAGATCACAAGTAGGCAGAGAGGCAGGCAGAGAGAGAGGGGGAAGCAGGCTTCCCGCCGAGCAGAGACCCTGATGCGCACCTCAATCCCAGGACCCTGAGATCACAACCTGAGCCGAAGGCAGAGGCTTTAACCCACTGAGCCACCCAGGCGCCCTGACCCCTGTATTATTTTAAAAGGTGGTGTTTCCTGGGAAGGTTTTTACTTCTCAAAACTGTCACTTTCAGGACCTCCACTCCTGCCATCCCGGAAGCACTGATTTGTAACAAGTTCCTCAAAAGATTCTGGAGGAGTCTGCCCAACGCATGTTCACAGACTTGAGTTGTACACATACATAATGTAATTTGAAAGTAATCTCACCAGCGGTAATTACTACTGGACTTAATTAGCAGCGTATGTGTGTGAGTGAGTTTTCGTCTGCATCTTCCCTTTTCTCGTTACAGTGTAGGTTGCCCAAGACTCAGATACGTATCGAAATCTGATCCTGTATTTTATTTGATCCTTTTTCTGCCAGATAATACTTACACAAAGACTTTTGTTAATTTCCGGGAAGGATGCGGTCTTATTTGGGAGAAAAGGAAGAAGACTGTGTTGGTCCTGCTAGAAGTTTTGTTCATGGGTCCATTCCGCGCTTATAGAAAATTGCTGTGGGTTTTATTTAGATTAAGGTATGCGTTTGAAAATGGAGTCTCTGCTTTTAAACCTGTCAGTTTCTATGTATGTAAGATTTCTTTAAGCAACAGATAGCTCATTTAATGTTTTTATTCGTGATTCCGTTCATCAAGCTTATTTTATTGTTTTTTATAATCCGGCAGTAGGTTCATTCTTGCCTCATTGACTCTTTGGAAGCAATAGAATTATTTATGTATTTTAACTTTTTCATTTTCTGCTTTCCAACTCCTACTTCCATTTGGTCCCGTAACATAAAATGTGCAAAACGTGAGCCTGAATAATAAAGGATCACTTGGTTGATTGCTAAACATACATTATAGTGACTTTAAACTCATTTCAGGTCAGCGTGCTACCAATTAGTTTGATTACAAGCATTTAAGCTGTCACATATAAAGCCTTCTGCTTCCTAGGATTTCAGTTTCAAATAATGAAAACCGAGTGTTCTGTACTCTCTATGTGTACTGCTCACTTTTAATATTTTAGTCAAAACCTATGCCTCATAAAGATCACCCACAGTTCCAGAGCCGGTATAAAGACAGTGTGGAATTTTGGAGCCGTGGCACAATTTTATTTAAAAATTTATTTAAAAATTTAAAATTATGTTCATATGTACATATGTGTATGTGGGTGACTGTAAAAAGCACCTCTTTCTTTTCAGTTTTGGTTATAGTCCACATTTGCAAATCATTAAAACTTCGGAATTTAACTATTATATGGTGACTGATACTTGGTCTGAGAGAATTAAAGGAGAGGTTGTAATTCAATACCTTCAACATAGGGAAATGGCCCACGGGTGTTGGGGGGATTAAAAAAAAATCAAGATTATTAAAGTTTTGTAGAGTTGATGAGTATGTTTAAAGATGTTTTTGAACGATGTCACGTAAAATCATGACTCTCATATATTACAAGATGTATATATTGTAGAGATTTTATTTAAATAATAGTGATGGAACCTGGCCGATGTTCTAGCCAATTCCAAGGAGAGTCATGAGATGAGACACAGTTATGGATCAGGAGATGGGGAATATTGAAATGATTGTGTTCATGGAAGTTCAGTTGACTTTGAGGGAACTCAGTAGAGCCTCTGCCTTATAAGACAGAATCTGCTCGATTATACACAAGAATCATTTTGAATTGTTATCACACATCTACAACTTACAGAGTTAGAAATTGGCTTTCCTGGAATAATAAAAAGAAATGTAATGCTGATGAGTACACTATAGACCGTGCTTCGTGTTCCCATGAAGCAAAATTTTTCCCCTATTTGGGCAAAAATAGTCTCAAAGGAAGGTTGGTTTCGTTAGAATTGGCCTGATTATTTTACATGGGTGTAGCAAGAGTGTCCGTTTACTATATAAGCCTTTTCAAGTTCATTTTTCCTGGAAGGTTTTATAAGCATTTTACACCAAATTTTAGAAGTCTCTATTTGAGTCCTAAGGCTGGAAAAACGAACCCAAGGAACTCTGCCCACCACTTGCAGTACCTATATGCAGGGACCCTTGAACAATACAGGTTGGAACTGGGGGGAGGGGTTCAGAATTTATGGATTTTTTAAAATAAATACAGTACAGTACTGTAAAGGTGTCTCTTCCTTTTTGATGTTCTTAATGGCATTTTCTTTAGCTAACTTTTTTGAGAATATAGCACAGAATACATGTAACATACAAGATACGTGTTCATCAGCTGTTTATGTCATCAGTAAGGCTTCTGCTCAGCAGGAGGCTGTTAGTAGTTGGTTTTGGTGAGTCAAAGATCTATGTGGATTTTACTGGTCAGGGGTCGACTATATTTCGGTGAATTTCTTTTTTCTCAAAGTTCCCAGAATATCCCAGGGTGGAAGAGACATTCCTTTCTATTTGTACAGCTGGACCCTGTGAGTCAGAGACCAAGCTAGTTTGTCTGGGGACTTTGTAAGTAAAGGCTCCATAAAGGCAGCCTTAATTCCCGAACAGTGTCTAATCATACCTGATTGAAGGAGCGTTACTCTAGAATAAGCATTACTCCAGAGGCATATTCCAGAGGCATTCCAGACTAGGCCTTAGAATTTTTCCAGGCATGTCCCAGTAAACGGGGAGACCAGTTCGGACGGAACCTGTGAAGGAACCAGATTGCCATGAAAAATTAGAAGACTTTGAGTTTCTCAGTTCTGGGAGTAGGGGTCAGGGCAGCAGGAGAAGGAGAAAAGCCAATGAGAATTAAATATTATTTAAAAATACTGCAGTTAATAAAAGAATATACTAAACCATTATGAATTATAGATAGCTGAAAAAGAGAAAGAGCTTTCTTACATGTAGAACATTAAAAGAAATAGAACATTAAAACAGTATCAAAGACATTCCTGACCCTCAGCGGTTCATCTAGCCCTGAATAATTCACTCTTGCTCCATTGGAGCTTGGGTTTTTAATCTCATGAATTTGTCTGCTTTTCAACAAGAGGAGTTCTGGAACTCCTGACTCAGCCCCGGGCCTTGTGTCGCCGTTACCAGTGACCTCAGAGGCATGCGCACAAGAGCCCCTTTCTTGACGTCTTCGTTGTAGGGATTACCTGCTGCAGTCCTTTTACCTGGGGCTGCTTTCCGCAGGTCCAGAACTGGCCTTGCCCGTTGCTGAATGTGGAGCTTTCAAGGAAACATCAGAGTAAAGCAAAAAAAAAACACATAAATGACACAGACTTAAAATTTTCAAGAGTGAGGGGCGTCCGGGTGTCTCGGTTGGTCGCATCCAACTCTTGATCTCAGCTCAGGTTATGATCTCAGGATCCTGGAATCGAGCCCCACGTCTGGCGCTAAGTGTAGAGTCTGCTTGTCCGTCTCCCTCTGCTGCTTCTCTCCCCCACCCTGTTCTCTCTCTCAAATAAATGTTAAATTTTTCAGAAGTGAAAAATCTGGGGGCACATAGGTGGCACAGCCAGTTGAACATATGGCTCTTGGGTTTGGCTCAGGACGTGATCTCAGGGTGCTGGGATTGAGCCCTCATCAGGCTCCACACTCAGAAGGGAGTCTGCTTGGGGTTCTCTCTCCCTCACCCTCTCCCCTATCCCCCATGTGCACTCTCTCTCAAATCAGTAAATAAATATTTTTAATAAGTGAAAAATCTGATGAAAATTCCTAACTAGAGTAATGAAACCAAGAAGGAAACATGGTTGTTTCTATGGCTTGCAAAACAAAACTAATTAAAAGGAAGTTCTAGAATTATACTTTATTATAAGGAAGCAAGCTTATCAGAACTGAGTGACTTTGATAAGATTTTAATACATTGCTTTTCTGATTCAGGTATTAAAAACCAGTGCAAGTGAAACTCCTTTTTCAATTGTTATTCCCATTATGCTCTTTGATATTCTGGAAAAAAAACTGATAATTTACTTTAGGACTGGTTTTAGGAGATCCATAAAGCTGAACTAATCCTATAATATTACTGATATGTTATTAATGTGCAGTGTGCTTATTATTGGTAGTTAGCAATGAGTGAGTAAATAAGCATCTTTTTCTATTTCTGTTTCCAGTACAGAAAATATCAATATTGTACACACACACACACACACACACACACACACACACACGAATGTCATGGAGGGTCCTCAAAAAGTTTTAAGAGTAAAAAGGTATCTGGAGATCA
Organism: Neogale vison; assembly: GCF_020171115.1. Lineage (NCBI taxonomy): Eukaryota > Metazoa > Chordata > Mammalia > Carnivora > Mustelidae > Neogale > Neogale vison. The sequence goes on from NC_058104.1 coordinate 14,310,417, forward strand.
GAAATCTTGAGAATGACTGCTTTAGGGCAAAAATGGTCTTTTCCTTGGAAAACAGAAGCATGTAGTTATGATATACAGAGTTCTATTTCTTAGAAACTATTTTCAAATCTAGTGTCAACTGCTTATATTACAATTTTTATCTAAAGTAATTAAGTTTGAGGCACCTGTGTGGCTCATTTCGTTAAGCAGCTGCCTTTGGCTCAGGTCATGATCGCGGGGTCCTGGGTTGGAGCCCAGGTGCATTTCCTTGCTCATTGGGGAGTCTCTTTCTCCCTCCCCTCTGCACCACCTCTGCTACGCACGCTCTCTCTCTCTCTCTCTCTCTCTCTCTCTCAAATAACTAAATGAAATCTTTAAAAAAATAATAATTAAGTTATATTTAACAGAAAAAACCTGAGGACGCGGATCATTGTGAACTGCCATCAAATACCAGTATTTTAGCGAAGACTGTAAATTTATATAACTGACTTTCTCTGGCCATATACATCTCTTTTACAACCCCGTAAAGTAGCAAAAATGAACAAATTCGTTAACCTGACTGGACTCTACAGCCTCTGTACAGCTTATAAAAATCAAAAGCGTAAAAATTTTAAATTAGAATAATCAGTATTTCAGTATTCCTTCTTAATTAGAAATGGCCTAGGTATCCAATAAATATCTGTTAAGTAATTCAATTTAATATTCAAGATTTTAAGTTCTTTAAAATTTTAGAAACTATTCAAGCTGACATAGTAGAAACGAAATTATTGTTGAAATAAGGTTTATCAGAATAATGATTCAATTTAATCAAATTTTTGTTTTGATATTTTTAAAAACAAGAAATGCTGCTGGCTTAGTTGATCAGTAAACTTGTATATATGTAGGAGGGGCATTCCACATAGAATTAAAATATACATTTGTTTTACACTTTACACTGGAAAGTCAGAAAATACATAGCTGTTTTTATTAAAACAAATTTTATTAAACTAATCTTGTTTGGCAGATTTTTACCTAAACTATGTTAATTAACTTGGATTTGTAAAATGTTTTTGAGCTGAATTATGTAAGAATTTTTTTTAATATACCACATTTTAAGTATTAGAAATTTAATTTCCTTGTTTTCTGGGAATTTTAGGAATATTTAGTTTATGTAAGTCCTTATTTGTACTCAATATCTTATTAGGACACTTTTTAATTTTAAAGACTTTATAATCTAATTAATACCGCTGGATGTAGGAAACCATTACACACTGATACATTGAGTGAAAGGCAAAGACCTTTCTGAATCACAGGCACTTAAACATACAGATAGAAAAGGAGCTTAAAATTCCAGTTTTAAAATGTCAGCGATACATTAAGAGAAAACACTGAAACAAACAATAAAGAAAACCTCATTGTTCCCAAATTGCAAAGAACTGTTCTCCTTCCCAGAATGCTCAAATTTGTTAGTTATTTGAGCTCAAAACAGATAAGCAGAGAAACAAAAAAGACTAACAAACCAGAATTCCCGTTACATGGTAGAAATCTATTCTTCAGGTTTGGCACACGGCTTACAGATCATTTCTGTGTCACAGTATACATTTCTGAGTAGTGTTGTCATTTTCACTGATAACTCGAAAAATGTGTGTCTGTCTCTTTGAGTTTCTGCACATTTGGCAAGTAAAGGAAAGTCTTTCTCCTCATGACAGTCAACCAAATTAAATTATAATAGGCCAGGTTATGGCAAGATATCTGAAGAAAAATAGGAAGAAGTTTGTGCTTATAGCCAACCTAGAGAAACAGAGACTGAATTTATTATCCCATTGGAAACAAACAAGAAATGACAAAGTGCTTAAAACAATCATTGATAAGACTATGAGAGACAGTAATGAACCCAGTGATTCTTGTGACTGTTCCAGTGTACTGTCTCGAGGGAATTTCAGGCTTCCATGCCAGGTGGGGAGAGTTTAGGCATACCAGGTGGACCCCACAGACTGCACCGGAATAAACTACTGAGAGTCAGGGAAAAACAAGGTAGCTAGCGCTCAGAGAACACAGGGCTAGGGAGGCTGGAGCTGCACAGAGAAAGAAAAGCGGAATCTCCAGAGGATTGCTTTCATTCTTTGGCCGCCTTAATCAGCTCATGCGTGCTACGAAACTGCCTAAGGCTAAGAGATGAACCATCCAAAAGTGATTAGAGGGAATAGTGTCTGGCACTTACTCACAGCCAGGAAGAGTGCTTATTCCCACCAGTGACATTGGAAAACTTCACGATTCATTAAGCATTGAGTCAAATACATAGTAGGGTCTTTCTTCAGGATCAATGAACACTTAATCCCAGACTGAGTGTTGCTGCAGTCTCTCCTAAAGCACTGTAAGTGAACAATTAGGAAGGATCAAAGTGTTTTCAAGGATCTGAACAGACCCTAAAATAATTGTGTGGCATACAGTTAAGAATGTAGCTGACTCCTAGAACAATTGTGTGGCATATAATTAAAAACTATAAGGTATGCAAGAAGTCAAGATAATTTGACTCATAATGAGAATATTGATCAGTCCATTCGAACTGACCCAGAACTGAGACAGATGCTAGAATCGGACAAGGACGTTTAAAAAGTTAACATAGTTGTATTCAGTATGTCCAAAAAAGTTAAGTAATTTAAAAGCAAAATTGATCTTCTAGAATTACAAGTACACTGTATGAGATAAACAATATACCAGATAAGATTAACGGCAGGTAGATATCGAAAGAGAAGATATTAGTGAACTTGGGAGTCTTTAAACACAGAGACTATCCAACGTGAAATATGAAGAGAATGTACAATTAAAAAGAGTAGATCATCAGTGAGTTCTGTGCTGGTTTAATACACATGTTCTTGGAATCCCCAAAGGAGAGAAAGGAGAAGAGACAAATATATAGAGAACAAATGTCTGATAGTTTTTCAAATTGATGAAAACTATAAACCCACAGATCTAAACATCAGAAACATGAAGAAAACCTCATACAAGAAAACCAGACAAAAAAAACATTATAATTGGATTTCTCAAAAGAGAGATAAAGTGGTGGCTTTATCTCTCAGTGGCTTAAACCACTACCGTTGGCTCGGGTCATGATCTCGGGGTCCTGGGATCGAGCCCTGCATCAGGCTCTTTGCTCAGTGGGGAACCTGCTTCTCTCTCTCTCTCTCTCTCTCTCTCTCTTTCTCTCTCTCCCTGCCTCTCTGCCTACTTGTGATCTCTGTCAAATACATAAATAAAATCTTCAAAAAAAGAGAGGGAGAAAGAGAGACTCTTTTAAAACCCCAGAAAAACAAAAACAAAAACCTAAATTCAGGGATCAAAGGTAAGAATACAGCAGATTTCTTGTCCAAAAAAAAAGAAAAACATGCAAGTGAGGAGACAGTGGAGCAACATCTTTAAAATCCCGGATGAAAACAGTGCTGACCTAGAATTTTATACCCAGTGAGGATACCTTTTGAAGCTATTACTAGGAGATGAAAAGGTTGAAAGCTATTACCAGGAGATGAAAAGGTAATCCCCAGGCAAATATTTGAGAATAGCAAATATTTGAAAATTTTTGCAAAGCATATGTCTGATCAAAGACTTCTATCCAGAATATATATCCAGAATATATAAAGAAATGTCAACATAGAAGAGATAAGAAAAGTAACACCTAATTCAAAAAATGGACAAAAGACTTGAATAGGCATTTTTTGAAAGAAAATATACAGATCCCAAATACACACACGGAAAGATGCCCCAAATGCATAGTCCTCACCAAAACCAGTTCCCGCTACACATCAGTTCCCATGGCTTAAATGAAAATAACAAACAGTGTTGGTGAGGAGATAAAGGAAGTGGAATTCTCCAGCCACTGCTGGCGGACACGTAAAATGATACATCTCCTTGGGAAAAAAGTTCATCAGTTTCTTAAAAAGTTAAACACATAGCTCTGCTCCTGGATCTAACTAACCATCCACTCTTAGGCTTTTCTTTAAGAGAAAAGAAAGTACGTGTCCCTACAAAGACTTGACATGACTTTTATTTGTAATTGGCAGAAATTGGAAATGGTCCAAATGTCCATTATCAACTGAGCAATTATAACACTCGTGGTGTTTATATATATTTGCGTATACATGTAGACATGTACATGTACTTGTAGATACACGGACACAAAATGATACCAGTCAGCAGTGAAAAGGAGCGAGCTTTTAGACATGCGAGTCTCAGAATAATCATGCCGAGTGAAAGAAGCTACAATTTAGGAGGAAATGCATGTTTGCATTTATGTAAAATACTAGAGATGCCCGTACGTCTACAGTGACGGAAAGCAGATCTGTGGTTGCCTGGAGAGTCGGGCGAGGCGAGGGAGGGTTGGGACGGAGGTGTTAGAGGCCCAAGTCAGATTTTGCAGGTGATGGATACATTCTTTATCATGATTGTGATGATAGCTTCAGCTGTATTCATAAGTCAGATTTGATCAAATAGTGGAGTTTAAAGGCATGAAGTTTATTTCAGTTATAGTTCCATAAAGCTAGTTTTAAAAGACTGCCTGTTTCCCTGCTGTTTGTAACGTCTCGGGCTCTGCCTCCATCTTTTTCTTGTCTTTCTGTGTTTTAAACACACCAATCTACTGCACCTGTGTACCTCCCTATCTCAGACAACAAAACACAAAAACTTACTCTGAAGAAGGCAGAAATGCATATTTCCATCAGAGAAATAGCTTATGGCCCTTTGTTAAATGTCCAAGAGATCCCTGATTAGGCTTATGAGGCAAATACATCCCATGCTTCCAGAAGTAGGGGAGAGGAATGCATACAAAAGAACCCAGTCCTTTTTGGGCAGCCTTTTATGTCAGAACTCAAAATTGCTGTCTGATAAAATGTAGGCCACCAGATTGAATTACTTCATTGAACCACTGCTGTCCTCTGTTAATGGTAATTGCACAGATACAGCAGTCTTTCTCGGCAACATCTCAGATATTTACCTCCCACTGTTTTTCAATTCAAACCTTTGATGAAAATATTCCCAGTACTTCTTTAAAGCAGACATCCAACTGTCTTTCTTGACAAAAGCAAGGTCTCTAAATCAGATCCTGACAATTTGTGACACAGCAGTCTATCCAAATCACCTTTTACCTTTGTCACTATGTCATTTCCTGGAGGGAGAAAAAAAAAAGTGTCCATCAGACAAGCCGGCTTGAGGGGCTTGGAAGGTTGGTGTGCCTTCCAACGATGGGAGAAGAAAAAGGGAAAAGCAGTATTCTCCTTTGACATGAGTGGAAGGAATTCGGTAAGGGGTTGACCTGATCTAACAAAGCATTTGTATATTTTGAAGGGAGAGATTTGCATTTTTGCAAGGAGAGAACTTCTTTAGATGTTTGTTTTTCAAGATAGTACAAGTACAGTGATTGCTGAAAGGTGCCACTTAAAGTGTTGAGGACAGTGAAACAAGAGTCATTGTTTCACTTGATCCATTCGTTCGCTTGAATGTACAATATTTCGCGTTGATGTCCTCCTCAGGGACTCAGCTCATTTTCTGTGGTACCTCCTTGTTCTAAACTGAGTAGAGTACCTCTCACCAAATAAAGGTGGTAGAATCACCCACGGGCACATCCTCTGAGTAGGTCTCTGTCTGATGAGAGCGTTGAGGCCCAAGGGCAGAGGGTGTGATGGACACACACGGCACGAGACCCCCTGGGCTGGCTTCCGAGTGAGACTCACTGTGCCTGTCTCTGGCTGCTGCTTGGGCGCTTGTCCTTCTCTTCTGTACTGGAAGGGTACATTGGATCATTGCTTTCTTGGATCAAATTGTAGCATCGTATGTTTGGCGGGTGGGTGAGCTTCAGAAGCTGTGGGAGCTCTTCTGGGGACCTGCTTTCCCGGCTTGTCGAGTAGGCGGCTGAGAACCCAGCAGGCACTCTCCCCGCTGCTGGCCTGGTTTCGTTCTTCCCAAGTGGGAGTCTCATTACCAAAATGAGCCTCGGAATCGTGTTTGCTCAGCAGTCGTGTTGCTGGCTAGTGGCCCTACTTGGTGGCCATTATGATGGGACGTGTCTCATGTATGGGGGTCTCACCTAAGGCCTGTTTGGCTTTTGGGAGGAGAGTGAGCGAAACTGTGGGCTTAATTAACACTGGGGAGACTTTGATTTGTGAATAAAGCATGTCTTAGAATCCCGCAGTTGCATTTGTAATTTTAAGAAACAAGAAAAGTCTCCTAGGAAGTTAGGGCAAGGAGGTGTAAAGAGAACATCTCTGCATGAGACCTTGAACTTAGGTATTCCTTACTCTGTTTATGGGCTAAAAATAAATGGAGGAGCAGGTGATCCTGGAAAAGTCCTTGCTCCTCTTTTGGGGGGAGGGGGCTGTCAGGGATTTCTGTTCTTTAGAAGGAGAAAGCTGGAATTCTTGTGATGAAGCTTCCACTGATGGTTGCCTGCCCCTAGCTTCCTAGTCCTAGTCCAGTCCTGTCTCCATCTTCAGTAGGAATCAAAGGCCTGGAAGGGGTCACCAGGAAAATAAATGATAAATTCATAGTTTTTTAAAGGATGGGTCCCCAAATGTCAAACTCCTACCCTTTCCTTCAGACTTTAAATTTTTCAAACTGATGTGTGGGATTGCATTTTACTAGGGTGACCTAGTATTCAGGGGCTAGGGAAGGAAGGGACTGGCTACCAGACGTGTTTGGAGGTAAGAGAGGAGCCAGTGTGGGTTCATTTGTGGACAAACCATTTGCACCTGGAATGCAATTCTCGGCTCAGAATGTCTCCATCTGCCAGGCAGGGAGGGACACCAGTTTCTGGCTTGGTGGGGGACATGTGAGCATCCTTCTGGTTGTTGACACACAGATAGTGCTGACCTCGTGTCTGACCTGATTGTCCTCGTCCACACATTCACTGAGCCCTTTTTGCAGAAAAATAAGTACAAGTGAAAACCTCGATGAGCCTGCTCCTGGAGAATGTCTTCTTCTCCTTCCCATATCACCTTCGTCGCTCATGCTGCCTTTCCGTCTTGGCTCCCCTTCCCTCTTAGCCCTCTCTATTGACACAGAGTGTGTGAAGTCCAAGAGCTGTAGCGATGCCAGTAAGAGCTAAATTACTTGCAGCTGGCGGTGCCACCTGTGCCTATCCAATTCCAGCCGAAGCAGTTGCTTTCCCAGAGTGCCCTGTTATGGAGAATTGGAAAGTGAGTCACAGCGAGGGCGGCCGTGGCTGCGTAGAAGAGAGGGCTTTTCTCTGGGCTCTCATGTGAAGACAGAATTGTGAAGTAGGATTTCAGATGGTCCCAAATCCCCTCTTTCTGCCTCTTCATGGCATTATTGGGCTTAGGGGCAGCCTGAGAGATTTGTGAGCTAAGCCTTTGGCCTTTAGATGGGCTAAGAACAGTCCTTATCAAGCATGACTGTGGTGGACCTCGGGGACGCACTCTGTAATCTGCTCTGGTGGTAGAGTTGAAGAGTTTTGGGATTCCTTGTATTGCTACAAGATCTCTCTGCTTCCAGCTGTGTCTGTCTTATTTTGTTTAGTTGTTTGTGCACGTGGAGAAAAATTTCCCAGCTCTGTACCTTAGCCTCATAAAAGGTCCTCCATACAGTTTTTTTTTTTGGGTGGGGGGAAGAAGTGATTACAGTAAATTAAATTAAGTTTTATTTCATCTGACTGCACTGTTCTACAATTTTCTGACTAGTTGCTTTTTTTAAGATTTTATTTATTTGACAGAGAGATCACAAGTAGGCAGAGAGGCAGGCAGAGAGAGAGAGGAGGAAGCAGGCTCCCCGCTGAGCAGAGAGCCCGATGTGGGGCTCGATCCCAGGACCCCGGGATCATGACCCGAGCTGAAGGCAGAGATTTAACCCTCTGAGCCACCCAGGCACCCCAGCACTTGCTCGTTCTTAGTATTCTCTTTTCTCTGTTAAATCATCCCTTATTTTCAGCGTTCATCCCTTTTGTCTTACTGACCCACTGGGATATTTCTTTGCACGTACTTTCCATTTCTCGTTGTTTTGTTTATTCATTTATTTCACCTTCCTTTAGAGCCTCTGATGCTCCAAGTACGTGGAAAGGTCTGAACTGAGCACAGGGGAATGAAAGATAGTCTGTGCCCTTCCCGCGCTAGATTCGTACTGGAATGCCAGGGGGACTTTGAGAAGCGTACCCGGGGGAACCCCTCATTGAAAACAACTGCCTGAGGAGTTCGCAGCCTTGTGCAGGGAGGGAGAACCCTGGAGCAAGCAAGCGTCGTGTGCGGGTGATGTCCCCTTGGGGCTAGAGCTGCACAAACTAGCTGCCTTTCCGGGAGGACGCCTGCACGGGCTAGTGAGACGGGGTGGAAGTGAGCCGGACGACCGGAGGGCGCGGAGGTCGCAGTGCGGGAGAGCTTGAACACTGAGGACCTGAAGCTTTCAGGGACCCGCAGGTGTTTGGAAATTGCAAGAATGAGGCCAGGAGGGGGCCAGGCCACAGACCGTGTTGGTAAGTCTCACTAAAGAGTTTGTGTATTGGGGCGCCTGGGTGGCTCAGTGGGTTAAAGCCTCTTCCTTCAGCTCAGGTCATGATCTCAGGGTGCTGGGATCGAGTCCCACATCAGGTTCTCTGCTCAGCGGGGAGCCTGCTTCCTCCTGCCTGCCTCTCTGCCTACTTGTGATCTCTGTGTCAAATAAATAAATAAAATCTTAGAAAAAAAAAAAAGAATTTTTGTGTTACAAGGAGAGGCCCTGAGAGATTTTTTTTTAAGTTTGTTTATTTGAGGGGTGAAGGAGTACGCGACCATGGTGAGGAGGCAGAGGAAGAGGGAGGGAGGGAACCTCAGGCGGGCTCCCGGCTGCGTGCAGAGCCCCATGCCCTGACTGACCACAGGACCCTGAGTCCTGGCCTGAGCTGAAACCCAGGGTCAGATGCTCACCGGCTGAATCGCCCGGGTGCCCCAGGGTCCCGAAAGACTTTAAGCCGTAGGAGGACGCATTGAGATGAGTGTGGGAAACCAATCACTTGCGCAGTACTGGGGAAGGTGACTTTGGAAGGGTGAGTTTCAGGAAACAGTGAGGGATGACCGTATCATCGGGAGGGAAGGGGAACAGTTCTAGAGACGTTTAGGATTCGTAACTGATGGGCCTTGGTGGGCGAATGCGTCAGCGTAAGTGTGTAATAATCTCTCTAGAACACGTTCCCCTCATTATTAGCGAGGCATATTACATATCTCTTTGGGCCAAAGCATAATTTTGGAAAACTCTAGATAAACAGCTTCCTTTTTAATTCATTGCCCTGCTTTCCTTTGGTGGCTTCTGCTGTCGCATCAGCCTGCATTTCCCTTGCATCACCTCGTCTCAGCACGGTGACGGTTCCAGAGCCCAAGTGAATACATCTGGGGAGATCCCACCCCTGCGAGGCCCTTTCAAGGCTAGACGGGGTCAGGTGATGCTGGTACGCTCCCTCGAAGGACTCCAGGATTCTCTGTCCCGCTGAATCCCGCACCGTGTCTGAAGCACTTGCTATCCTCCCTGCTAGCTCCTACAACATGTTAGCTCACTATTTGTGGGTGTCACAAAATGTTGGCAGGACCCCAGTGTGAAACACAGTGTGAAATCCATGTGGTTAAACTTCCCCGAATTTGTGTGTCAATCAAAGCAAAAATGGCACAGGAGAGTAGCTGAATTTCAAAGGAAAGGATTCTAGATCTGAAATGGAGCATGGAATTTTGGGGGTCAATTTTTAAAAATAATATGAATCTTTTTTCCCTAATATTTTATAGGAATCATACGCAGGGGAATTGTGTGGTAGAATTCCGATTTGTTGGGTTATAGATGATTACAGAGACCAATACTTTATTACAGCAAGAATGGCTCTTCAGTGCTGGGCCATGAAGTACTGGGCACGGGCAGATTTTCAAGGAAGAACCAGTTACCTTAGAAGCTATCCCGACTATGCTGTTTACTTACTGGAAAGTTTGAATTGCCGAACAGTGAACATTTTAAACAGAGTATCTCTGATCTGTTTTGCGGTTTTCATTTAGCTTTACTCATGTGAACGTCTGTTCGATGAGAACCATACCATTTAGTATAATTCAAACATAACATGAATTCTTGTATTCGTTCATCAGGAGGGACGTAGAATGACATCAGCCTGGTTTCTTAACTCCTCTGCCATTTCGCAGTCTTGAATGGGTGTGTAGGATGCCTCTGTGGCGTACTCAGGCTCTTAGAGCTTCCATCTAATAAAGGATCATTAGATTGGTCTTTTCTGTATTTATTAACCAAAAATGTATTGATTTTTGCATGTGACTTTCTGGCACTGCTCATCATGCATCGAGTGATACTTGTTCAAGTACGTTCTGTCCTCTCACTTTCATATAAGATGGCTTATTAATTTATAGGATGGGTTGGGTTAATGAAGTGGTTGATAGCCAGTTACATGTAGATGAGCTGAAAAACTGTGGCTTTGCTGTTGAGATACCCAAGGAAGGGAGCCCTCCATATTAGCTGGCCTGGACCCCGATGCTAGATTTTCCTCCCACAGGAAGCTCTCTGCTCACCTTCATTTTATGTCTGTGAACTCTTGACTTGAGGACTTAAACAGAGTTTACCTTCTTCAAGGCTCATTAGAAGAATAACTCCTAACTCATTAAGCAATTTCCAAGTTGCCCATAATTTGCCTCATAGATTATGTCTTTGATGGTTTGTTAGCTATCGTAGGGGACTAAATTTGACACTCAGGATGGTCCTACAAACCATCTTGTATTTCCCTTTCACAGTGCTGTGAGTGTTTTAACATTTATCACCCAGATACATCATGTTATCGTTGACTTTTCTCGTCAAGGCTGTCAGTGCCAGGAGCCAGGCTTCTGTGCGTTAACATGAAGACATTTGTGAAAGGTCTTCATCAAGTCTGACCCTGGTGAGTTGAGGCATAATGAACTAGCTACATAAAACTCTTTATTCCTCCTAAACCAATCATTATCTTTTGCAGTATTTCCAATGAAATTGTGGTTTTTTTTTTTTTTTTTTTAGTAGAATCCCCTCTGATGGCTGTGATTTGCAATAATCTTGTCATGCCAAGCTCAGAATACTACCAAATGAAGGCATTTGTGGAAGGGAATGATTGTAAATTGCATGCAAATTTCAACTCTGCTGGAATTAATCAATATGGAAACAGAACTTGTGCAGTTCTGATGTAATGATGCTGAAACTGATCCCATGGAGTTCTGGTTCCATGGGAATTAGGCATTTATTTTGATTTAAATCTCCCCCTCCTTGAAGACAAAGTTCTGTTCTTGAGCCTTTAATAATAACTTTTGGGGGGATGCAGAGATATTACAAAGAAAACAGGAGTAAAACATTTGATGTCTCCTATTAGGGATGGGGACATCTGGTATTTCTTATTTAATATGCTGTGCCTGTTTAATGAATCTTTTCCCCAATTTTTCTTGCTTGTTTTTTTTTTCATGGAAAATTCTAAGGCTTATGATATCGTAGGTGATACAATCTTTACTAGATATTAAGATGCAACTCTGGTCTACATGGCGTGTTCTCTTAAGTCAGTTTCCTGGAGGGACCATGGCTCATCTTTGAAGCACGTGTACGGCCTTTGTCGTGTTGTTTTTATCATTGCCGTAAAGTCTCACTTTCCGGAGAAAGGATCCCTGTTCTTGCCTTTCAAATTCCTGGTTGCATTCAGAATATTTCTCATTTTCTTTGATGGTCAGGATTAGGTTTGTGCCTTTCCTTACACTCCGTCTGTTGGCCTTATTAGAGGATTGGTTCTTCACCTTTTCTTCAAGCTTTTAGGTCAAGCGTTTTCAGACAGAAGGTCTGATCACTGGCATATCGCATATCTTGATGCATTCATGTTATATCTATAAATTTTCAGAGCCTGACAACTTCCTTTCCAGCCCCTTTAGAGTACTTTAAGAGTTCCTTTATTTATAGCCCAGTTTAAACCCCACTGGGTAACACTCCGTAAACCTGCAGTGACATCCAGTGGCCTCATGGTGTAATTTTTTACAAAATTTTCCTAAAGGAATTACAAGGGCAGTATTGCCTGTCAAAGAACAACATTGCTCTAGTTCCCGAAGGGAGATTCCCTAAATCCAGGGCCTCCAAGTAGTTACTGACATCGCCCCATCATAGGGTTCCTAGGAGGGTGATTATTCTTTTCTTGGCTTTGAATGGCAGAATGGGAGACCTCCGATGAGATCAACTTCAGTTATTCTGAGATCAGAGGGAAATACAAAATGTAGACAATTTTTAATGAAAACAAATCTGTAGTTTGAAAGTTCACAGACCGTCCTTTTTAGAGAAGATTTGCAAATTAAAGGAAAACCTTTAGTTTGTGCTCCTGATTATGATGTTAAAAATTCTCTGCTGTTTGTATTTCTTGGTTCCTGTGCTATCGGTTTCTTTGAGAGTTTGAGAATCTTCTGCTATGTTAACCTTTGGATTTTCTCAGACTTTCTAAAATTCCTACTATAATTCGAAGACAAGTGACTCCTCTGATTACTGTCCTTCAATTGTGCTATTAAAGAATATCATTTTTATAAAAATGATAGGGCATTTTTAAAAACATTGTATTTATTTGAGAGAGAGAGAGAAAGAGAGAGCGTGTGCGCACACATGGGGGTGGAGGAGGGGCGGAGAAAGAGGGAGCAGCAGGCTCTGTGCTGTGCAGGGAACCCGACATGACTTGGGGCTCAATCCCAGCACCCTGGGATCATGACCTAAGCAGAAGGCAGATGCTCAACTCACTGAGCCACCCAGGTGCCCCCAAAATGATAGACCATTATTATAAATTATTTACATAGTAGAAAAAGGTACAAAAAATACAGCATATCAGCCTAAGTCTTACCCTTTTTGCAGAAACAACCAGTGTTAACATTTGGTGAGCCTTTTCCCCAGTAGCTATCCCCGCATTTGTACTGATAGAAAGGTGAATGGATGGGGAACCTAGGAAATAATGTCGTAACATCAATTTAAGCAACATATATAACTGCGGTGTTTCTTGGTTTCTAATTACCACAGTGTTATACTGGGTAGGGAGAGGGCCAGGATACAGGGTGGCCTTTGTTTCTAAGGGACTCTGCCTTTGGTGTGGCATCCAGGGCTGTCTAGTGAAGATCGGGTTAGTGGGAAGATCTGGACGGAGGAGTGGTGGGCCATTCCCTTGGGTCTAGTCTAGATGAGTTCACGAAAGCTGGGATGGGTCAGCATAGTCTGTGCATTTATATACCCAGTGTGAGGTGCTGCAGAGCTCAGAGATTAACAGGAATAAATCTGGCATGTACAGAAGTAGCATGTTCCAAACTGGTGCTAGGCATGTTCATACCAAAGATGAGTGTTAGGTTCAAAGAGAGAGAGATTGTTAGCTCTTTCTCACAATTGATACTGAAGCAGAAATTTGAGAATTAAATTTTATTCTTTCCTGCCCACTCCTCCAACACTCTCCCAGCACAGGCCTTGCACCAGGAAGTAAACAGTCGTCGTCTACTGCTGGGGGTGTGGCAGGAGCGTGGAGAGACACTGGCCCACAGACAGACCTCAGAATGCTTGCGTGTAGGGCCTGTGGCCAGTTTATCATTGGTCATGGACCCTGAGAAAAACACTTTGATGCTTTTTTAAGAAAGATTTATTTATTTGAGAGAAAGAGAAAACATGCATGAGTTTGCAGGCAGGGGAACACAAACAGAGGGGGAGAGAGAACCTCAAGCAGACTTCTGCTGAGCGCAGAGCCTTATGCAAGGCTTGGTCTCAGGACCTCGAGATCATGACCTGAGCTGAAATCAGGAGTCAGATGCTAAACCCACTGAGCCACTCAGCTGCCCCTTTGATGCTTGTGAAAAAAATGAACTTTAAAACAAATAACTCTGGATTTTTTAAAAAATGCAGATAGTACAGAGAGAGTACACATACACACACCGCCTATTTTCCCTAGTTTAAGCATCATACCTGAGTGTGCTACATTTTTACAACTAATGTACTGATATTACTACAGTAACTGAAGTTTACCCTTGATGCAGATTTTCTTGGGTTTTACCTAATGCCCTTTCTCGTTAATGAGATTCTACAAAAGCCGAGACACTGTAGGTTTAGCAGTCAGCCGAATCAAGAGATGGTTTTGATGTGCCAATTTCAGAGATTTTGAAATAACTATGATTACTATATTAAAAGGTCTAGTGGATGAGGTCGACAATATAGCTAAATTAGTGGGAAATTTTAGTAGAGACATGGATTCTATAAATAAGAGTCGAATGGGAACTAAAAATGAGAAACGATATCACAGGAATATTTTTTTCTGTGCCTTTCTTAATAGGCAGGACATAGTAGAGACAGATTCAGTAACGTTACGCATAGTCTATACTAGAAGCCTTCCAGATTGAAACAAAGCAAAAGGAGTAGAAATGAAAAACAGAGCATATTATGTGGAATGTATCAGACAAACTAACATATGTTAAGAGAGAGGAAATAAGGCAGAAGAAACATTTGAAGATTAAAATGGCTGAGTTTTCCAAAATGAAAGATAACAAACCACAGATCCAGTCAGGATAAATATGAAGAAAGAACACCTACATACATTGTTGTCAAACTGCTGAAAACCAAAGATAAAAGGAAGTCCTGAAGGCAGTGGAGAAAAGAAGAGATACTACGTAATTGGGTACATAGATTAAAGTATGGCAGACTTTTAGTCAGAAACTATGAAAGCTACAAGACAATGGAGTGACCTCTTTGGAGAGCCGAAATAACAAATTTCCTCAGTGTAGATTTCTATATCCAGGATAAATTCCTTTTATGAAGGAAGACGAAATTGAGACTCCGTCCGATGAACAAGGACCATGAGAATTCCTTGTTAGCCGACCAGCGCCATGAGAAATGTTAACAGACGTTCCACAGGTGGCCGCATGCTTCTGTGTGGAACATCTGGTTTCACAGGACGGAATGAAGAGCCCAGAAAATATAAACATGTAGATAAATATAGAAGCTATTCTGTCAATCTTTTGAAAAGAGATTAAAGCCAGAGTTGACGAAAAGCAGCCCATGAGCTAAATGCTCCCGTTGGCTTGCATTTTCAACAGCCTAAATGTCAAGAGTGTTTTTATTTTTACTTTTTTAACAATTACAAAAAATATTTTAAAAGAAAATAATCAGACAATATGCAACAGAGACTACATTTGGTTTGAAAAGGCTAAATTATTTACTGTGAGAATGTGGTCTAAAGCAAGAATAAAAGCTGGGTCTTGTGGGGTTTCTAACATATATAGAAGTAAACTGTGGGCAATAATAGCATAAAGGAGAGGGGGGAGGAAGTAGAAGTTTGCTGTTGGGAAGTTTCTATACTGTATGTGATGTAATACACTAAGATTTCAGAGTAAACAATGATAAGTTAAAGTTGTATATTATGAACTCTAGAGCAGCCACTGGAGAAAAAGATAAAGCAAAGAACTATAATTAAGAATCCAGCAAAAAAGATCAAATGCAATCATAAACTATGCTTGACTAAACCAAAAAAAGAGGAAAAGGGAGTAAAGAGAATTAAAAAAAAAACAGATGGGGCAATGTTTTAAGTGGTATAATGATAGAATGGTAGAGATATACATATCCTTAGAAATAATTACCTTCAATATAAATGGTTAACTAAAAAATCATGTAGAGAGAAAAACCCAATATTACATGGTCCACAGGAAACCTTTTTAAATGTGAAGACGTTGGAATGTTAAAACCTTTACGTGCAAAACAGTATATGATGCAAAGCTCAGACAAAAGAAAGCTGGAAGGGCTTTATTAATATCAGAAAAAAGTAGGCTTTAGAAGAAATAAGGTGAAGTATGGTGTCACACAGCTTATGATGCTGAAGATGTTAATTCATCATGGAAAGAGTAACTTGTCAAGAAAGCCGAAGGCCTGTGTACCTTGTAATAGTCTCAGAATATATAAAGCAGAAACTAATGGAACCACAAAGAGAATTACACAAATACACCAGTGAAAGTGGAGATTACAATACATTTTCCTCAGTAACTGGTAGAATAAGTGAACACAATTCAGGAGAGATGCAAAATACCTTAGCAATACTGTCAGTAACTGCCTTCACTCAATTGACATTTATAGCCTGCCCCCCCTCAGTTAATAAAATAGTTATTTTGAATTGCACTACTTATTAATATAGTTCATATTTTGAGGGATGAAATAAATTTCAGTAAGTCCAAAAGCATTGAAATTACACAAATTATATTCAGTAAACAAAGCAGGTTGAAACTAGAATTCAGTACTAGAACGATACCTAGAATATTCGTAAATATTTGGAAATTAAATAATACATGACTAAATAGCTTGTGGACCAAAGACGAAATAAAAATAATTTGGTCTCATTTTTAAAATTGCTCTTATTTATAGACATGTAGAAATATACAGAGATGTTGTGTGTCCTACACACAGATGTGCAGTGGACGACAATCCCATTCACTCATCTAGTGCAGGACACAGTGTCTTCTAAGCACCTTTGGCTTAAGGATGTAGTCCATGACTTACTTGGCGAATGCAATTTCTTTGGATAAAATAAAATACCTAAAACTCGACAGGTGGTTAGGCCTAAAAAATAACACGTGGAGCCTTCCAATACATTAGTAAGAATGTCTCAGACTCACACGAGTCTCCTTTTAGCTTTGTAAGTCAAGGTACTATCAAATGTGCTGGCATTGAAGTTGTTGATTTGGAAGTGTTACTGGTCTGTCCGTGTGTCGACAAGCATTTACCGCATCCTCTCTGAGCAAAGGGCCCTTCTTCGTGGTGTCTGTGAGTACATCCTATAGTTTTAACTCCCTGAATAGGAAGCATTAGGACACATGATGTCATTACGGGCGCAGCCTACTATTAACCAGCAAAAACACAAGGTGGAACATTCTTCTGTGCTTTTAAAGAAGCATAATTACGTTTTGGAATAACAGTGTATAATAGAATAGCAGTGAGGTAATGACTTCTCAGTATGTGTCTAAATCAGGGTCTTGAAACGTCTTAGGAGTATTTAGAAATTTATATTAGGTATAATGTGACAGATATGACTCTTTAATAATGAAGAATAAAAAAGTCCTTTGTGGGCTGGCAAGTGAGGGAACTTTTAAAATCCGTTTCTGGAATTACATATTTTATACCAGCAAGGTTGAGTTCATAATGTTTTTGCCCTAAATATTAGACCATCATTCCTCTTCTATTGTCTGATTACCTAAAATCAAAGTTGTTCTTTAGTAGAAAAGAATATAATTCTTGTTTGCGTGTTCACAGTTGACCTTATAATGGTTCTTGATCTCGGGAGACGTATGAGGAACTCTTTAAATTACAGGGTAAGTAAGAATAATTGAATTTGTGATTTACAGCCCTACTGACCCGACAGAGACTTGGAGAGAGTGGTGAGCCTACAATCCCAGCCAGAGAGTCCCACTTTACACATGTGTTTAGATGTCCTTGGCAGATTTAGACTAGTAACATGAGATGGACTGAAAACTGGGGCCCAGGGCTTTGGGTTTATTTTGAAGATTTATTTCATGCAGCAAACATGGCCTGCCTATTTTTAAGTTTGCTTCGTATAAGAGTTGTTTTATTTAAGGAAAAAAGATCATATCTTGATCGAGTGCTTCAGATGACTTATTTTTGGAGAACTGCTACGGAGCCTGTGACAAATAGTTGTTAATCCTACTTGAAAGCAATTCTACTACCACCCAAGTCCTGTTCCTTCCCTCAGCCTTGAGAAGACATCACAGTCATGAGTTTAATGCTTTGATTTTAATTTTTTAAAAATTATGAGTGCCAAAAAAACCTCATGAGTACCGTATGGTTACAGAATGCAGGGATCTGCATGGAACATCATCAGTGAAATTTAGAAGTAATTGACCATGCCTAGGATTCATTTAAATATCTATGATTTCAGTACACATAAAAGTCTTCACAATAAATATTAAGGGGTATGATTTTGCATTTGATCGTAATACTTGCTAATTATTTTCGTATCACTAGTTAAAAGGACATTGGCTGGTCGTAGGTCATAGGTGTGGGTTACTTACAAAACTTTATTTGCTGATTTATTTTCTAGCATTGTATCATTCCCTAAGAAGCCTCAAGATCCAAATACAATTGCAGTAATATTGGTTGAAAATTGGAAACTGTAAAACCCCTCATTTGGCTGGGAATCAGAAAAAGAGAGAAAATTTCAAATAATAAAGGATTCTATTTAAAATCTTTAAACTTTCATTCACCATCTCTCAAAAGGCAGTTTGATAATTGAATATTCATTTTAATATTTTACATTATTTCCATTTCTTTTTTTGGTAGTGACGGTTAAGTGCACAAGCACCATAGATCTCAGATGCTTAATGTTAGCAGGTCTCTTTATTTGAGATCAGACTTCTTGGGGACAAGCTGTCTTTATAGCTCTCCTTTATTAATTCCCTTATTTGCACATCGAATAGATTAAAATGGCCAGGGAAAAATTAAAATAATGGTCCTTAATCCCATTTGGTTGTGTTAAATTTGCCAAATGACGGATGGAAATCTAGTCTTGTAGGGCCTACCACGTGCTCTGCGGCCATCGAGAGAGACGCGCTTAAGATTCTGCGTGGCTCAACCCAGGGGAAGCAGGTGATGGGTCCCGTCTCAGAGCCGAGGTGTTCCTCCGCAGTGGAAAGTCAGCCCACCACCGTTCCCGATCTCAGGTCGCACACTCCTGCCCCAGGCTCGTGGGAGCTGAGGATTCCGAGGCCAGGCAAGCGGGGACGGGGGATCACAGCCCAAGGGAGTCCTTCCCCTCTTCTCCCCACTGTGTTTTGACCTCCCCTCTTTCTGCCCTTCGCTGTCCCGCTCTGAAAGGTGAAGGAGGCGCAGCATGAGGACGGGGCCGCTGCCTCTCGACGGTTGCCATTATCCAGCTCTCGTGGCTTTCGTGGGAGCCTCCTTTTCATTAGTATTTGCAACATGTTCACCAGCAAAATGATTATGTTAGGCAGAGACATCACATCACTTACATTTCATAGCTCAGTGCAATTTTCATAAACTGCGAGGCAACATCCAAAAAAACATGACTCAGAATTAGAGTTTCAGAAGATTATTATATAGACATTATTTCCCTCAGGTCACGGGCTTTAGTCAAATTTGGAGGAGAATGAAATTGCCAACAGTGAAAAGCAGACAGAAAGGTATGAGTTCATGAGCAGAGAAATAACATTTTCATTTGTTCCTTCCCCATGGGAAAGATTCAGCATTCCGGTAAATGGAGACGGTTATAAGAAATGAATTTTTGTCAGCAGGGATGTGATTTTAAGGCTCACTTATCCATTGGCAATCTAGATTTCTAACCCCAGGAATCTAGGAAATTGCTACAGAATGTAGTCTTTATTATAAACAAGTTTTTTTTTTTTTTTTTTTTGGTAGTTTTTTCCCCCCCTTCCTTCCTTGCTCAGAGATTTTAAGAACGACTGCATTTCTTTTTGCCTTTCGGAAGTCAGGTGGCTGTAGAACTTCCCCCTCTGCCCTGAGTTTCTCTTCGTAGTTGATGCTTTGTGATGGAAACCTTTTTGACCTGCCAAGCTTCCGTCGCTCTCCCCTTGCCTTTCCTGAGCCCCCGTTCAGCAGGCACAACGCTGGCCTTACTGGAAGCCAGAGGCTCACCAGTGCTGAATCTGAGGCCTCGGTCTCTGGGCCCAGCGTTTGCGGGATCTCTGGCGGTGCTACCACCTCCCTGTCCTCAGTCCCTTTGTGTCTCTGGACTGGAAGGAGTAAGGCAGGAAGCGCAGCTTTCCAGGTAGCTCTCATTTTAGCAGGTATGAAGAGCAGGGATTTGCAAGGTGTCTTGGGGTAATCCCAGACAACCTTCTTTGTAATTAAAGAATGTTCTTTCATGGGAAATTTTATTTTCCTCCTTCAGTTTCATCTGCTGCTTCTCAGCCCATCACTCATTCAGATTGTGTGCAGAGGTCCTCCTGCCAGCGACTGTATGTCCTCGAGAGCAGAAGATATTTCATATAACCTAAACCTTTCATTTCCAGAGATGCAGATAGGTTCTGTAACATTAATCTCACCTTTATATTTCTTCAGTTTTTAATAACTTAGAAATATGTATATCTAATGCCTTCCTCCCCTGTGCATTTTTGCCCATTTTAATATCTCTCTCAACACCATAAACTATTTTCCTGGCTGTATTATTATAAAAAAACGTTGCTGCCCGCCGAAGTTTACCGGAAGTGGGTTGCATTGCCTTCATTATCGTTACGGCTGCATCATGATGATTGTGTCCCATTGTGAGCGCCGTGGATGCGTAAGTGAGAATCGATCACTGCAACTTAGTTCGGTGGATTTGGCCCACGAGCTTGATCACAATCCGTAAACTTTCCTCCCAGGCCCCCAAAGCTTCTAGAAGGAGGAGACCAGGGATGCCAGGGTGAGGAGGAGCACGTGCTTGCGGCAGCGCATATCCCGTCGTGTGCCGTGATCCCTCGTATGTGGCGTGGGAGAGGATTCGGGCTCACGAGGGTGTTGGAATATCCTGAAATCTGGGGACTTCCCATTTCTTGCTATGGGATTGTCCTCGCCGTGTAGATTCCCCTCATCTTTGGGAGTCGGGGGCCGCCGTCTGCGACGCTGAGCGGAAGGTGTTGCTGCCGCTCTCTGTGTTGGCCACTCTTGGCACTTGCGGACCCCTTCCTGGAACTGTCGAAGGGAGCAGAAACAGGCACCTGGCATATTTACGGGACAAAAACGTGTATTTATCTTTTGTACGTCATTGAGTCTTACGTCCCACACCCTCGTCTTGGAAGCCCTGTGACTGACTGTCGCACGGAGAAGCTAGGAACCGCGTGTGTTGCCCGTAGCCCTTCTGCACGCCTGAGGGATCCGGCGGAGCGATGGGTCTTGGCAGATGGCTTCCTCACCACCCGGGGTTTCACTCGAGTTGCTGACTGGAGAGGAGTGCTCTTGCTGAGCTCCTCGGGAAGGATGGCGTGTCACAAGTGCGGCCACTGCGCACAAATAAGGGCGTCGCAGACATGGTCAGGATGATGACTGCAGGACAGTTGTGGTGCCGGAAGCCCACACACTCCCTTGAGATGACTCCTGGGCCACCACGCTCTCTGCCATCTGGAGCCAGGACAGCCTGTCCCGGGTCTACGTTTTTGACCATCACTCAGGAGCATCGGGCTCCAGACACATTGTCGAACTTCCTGGTGTTCAGTTTCAGCTTCTTCTTCTGTGACATGGCCATGGTTTGCCCGTCCAAACCACCGTTTCTACTTCTTCTCGGCTGTGCGTATGCGGCTGAGATGCTGTTACAGGATTCGAACACCCAGAAATGGTGAACACACCTTGCTTTCACATACCTTTTCATAATACTTAGCCTTCTTGATCAAGGAGATAGCACAGCAAAACCTCTGTTACCTGGAATGAAATCGTGTTATTTAAATTTAGATCATTCTTTTTTTTTTTTTTAAGATTTCATTTATTTACTTGACAGATGGAGATCACAAGTAGGCAGAGAGGCAGGCAGAGAGAGAGGGGGAGGCAGGCTCCCCACTGAGCAGAGAGCCTGATGCGGGACTCGATCCCAGGACCCTGGGATTATGACCTGAGTCAAAAGCAGAGGCTTTAACCCACTGAGCCATCCAGGCGCCCCAAATTTAGATCATTCTTAAAAAAACACATTTGTTTCCATAATCTTGAGAACCTTTCTGTGATGTAGTCTGGTATTTTTGCCTTAGAGAGCATGCTCGAGCAAATATAATTGAATCCCTCTCTGATCACTGATTGTCTTGCATGGCCTTGGGGCCACGACACTGGAGTCTGTTCTTTTTGCACCAAGAAATGGATATAAAATGAGACACTTATGGGAAGTTGGGCTGGATTTGTTCTGATTTCCAGCTGTACCCTGCAAGTTTTTTTTTCTTTTTTTTGAGAGAGTGCCCTAGCAGGGCAGAGGTAGGGAGGGGCTGAGGGAGAAAGACAGAGAGAGGGGGAGAGAGAGAATCCCAAGCAGGTTCTGTGCCCAATGCAGAGCCCGACTTGGGGCTTGATCTCAGAATCCTCAGATCATGAGTTTAGCCAAAATCAAGAGTCGGATGCTTAACCTACTGAGTCACCCAGGAGTCCCACAAGTTGCTTTTTAATACATAAAATGCCTGTATGAATTGCTTTCTCAGTGTCTTACCTCTTTCTTCCTTAATGGAAAATAAAAAGTACGTTGGCCACCCTTAGGGAAATGAAAAGTCCAGTCCCGAATACCGTTATTCTGCCAGTGCCTTCACGGGAGACCTGCCATGCTCAGAAGATCTGACTCGACTAAATGCTTTGCCTCTGGCTTTTCAACATTTCAAATGAGGCTTTCCCTCTGCCTGGAAGTTTCAGTGTTTTGTGTGTGGTAATAATCAGATCCGGGCTTACAGGGAGTGGCTTTGTTTGCCGGGCACTGTTGTACGCGTGTTTCGGGTAAAAACCCCATTATTCTCCATAACCATCTGTCACACAGGCACTCCTGGTCCCGTTTTTCCAATAAGGAACCTGCGGCTTAGAAAGACTTAAGAAGTCCGTCTGCAGTCAGATGGCCAGTAGCTGGCTGAGCGGGGATTTGAGCAGCCTGATAGAGGAACTGGGCTCCTAACCAGCAGGCTGTGATTTCTTGTGGGAAGTGGGGTGTGTGTGTGTGTGTGTGTCTGTCTGTGTGTGTCTGTCTGTCTGTGTGTCTGTGTCTGCGTAAGGGGAGAGCCAGAGATACTGACTTCTGCTACCGGCCTTGCATGCCGTTTGATGTAGTCGTTTGGTTTATATTATCTCATTTAGTTTCAGAACATTTCTACCAGGTAGATCTTGTTGTCCACATTTTACAAATGAAGAAATGCAGGCTCAGAAGGCGGTGCTTGTAACCAGGATTATGGAGCTGCTGACAACTGAGGGGAGAGAGGTAGGAGCCTGGCAGCCCAAATTCAAGTGCGGCCACCAGCCCAAATTCATTAAGAAACGGAACTTTCTCTCCAAGAAAGGTCATTCTGGTAGCATAGAAGACACATACATTTCCTCTACACCGCTCCACCCCTCGTGAGGATGTGTGTTCTCTTTCTGAGTTGAATCTCTCTGCTCCGCGTTGGAATGATCTCATCTCTTCCCAGCCGTCGCTTACACACTGGCTCCTCTGCCTGTTACTGGTTTGTGGTTGATGGGTTGATCTTCTACAGTTAACATCATTCTTTTCATTTGCTGTTCTCGAGAGATTATTTTCTTTGGAGTTCTAGATCCCCTGATATTTGGTCCGTTAGTCCCCGACGGGTGAGTGTTTCTGTCCTGCGATCAGCCGCTTGCGCGATGCCCTGAGAACGTTTTGGGAGAAACGTGAGCATGGCACCGCGTGGGTCCTAGCGCAGAATCTCTTGTGAGCGAGCGCTGTCTCTGCGCCTGCCGGGATGCGGAGCGGGGCTGGTCTCGGTTTCCGTTGCCTTTACTGAGCATCGTTGAGGAACTTCTGGTGTAATAAAAAGGGACTTTAATGAAAGTTGTTTTTCTTCTTTTCCTGTTGCAGCAGGAGAAGAGCCCGTTTTCAAATAGCTGTTCATTACTAAAAGAACAGAACGGACGCGCGGCAGGCCCCACCGAGTCCTGATGCACGTCCGCTGTTGCCGGGCAGAGACTTTGGGTGTCTTCTGGAACGCCCCGGCACCAGCTGGGCGGCATCGGACGGCCCCGTGACGCCCGGGCAGCCTGGGGCTCGGTGCTGTCTGCGGCTGTGTGAACGGCCTCGGCCCTCCCACCCCGCCTTTCCCTGGCTCGTCTTTCTTTCTGTTTCCCTCGGCTCCACCTTTGGCTCAGCTGGATGGCACCGGTGTCACCAGGGTCATCTAGGATGGAAGCCAGTCACACGAGCTCTCCGTCTCCCTGCGGCCGTTGGTGGCTTAGAACTGGAGCTCAAGTCTGGGCGGCCAGGTTGGCTGTCCCCGGCCACATCTGCGCAAGTGGAAAAAACGCAGTTTTTAAGTCCCCGTGTATTTCATATTATCCCGGGCACATGTTTTGAGTCCAGATACGTGTGTTTCTGCTCCTCCTTGACTTCCGTGGTCGGTCACGCAGGCTCTGAGGAAGGAGGTCGGGACCCCATGCGTCTTCCGGACGCGCCGTGGCCACCCAGACGCGTGACGCGGTGGCGCTCTGCTCGTGCGTTTTCAGTGCCCGCGCGTCATCGCTTTCCTGGCGCCTGCAGTGGCAAAGCCTGCCAGCGTGGCCGGCCAGAGACACTCCCAGACCCACTCCTCACTTCCTGTGTCCAGACGGGCGACTTTGCCCCCACGACGACAGACATTTTCGAGACCTCTCCAGCTCACCTTTTCACAGCGCAGGCAGAGTGGTGACCTGGAGCCCTAGACCCAACCTGCAAAGCAGGGTTTCCCCGGGACCAGGGATGGGAGGAGGAGAGTCTGCAGGACCAGGGGTCCTGCCCCTGCCGGTTCCTCTCTACGCTCAGTGTAAATGTTCTGATCCGGAGGGAATTACGGGCCCCGGAGCAAACCTTCCCAGCTCGCCCCCAGCCTTGGTTCAACCCTCCCTGAAACTGCCGGATCGGAGCTTAGGTTGCGCAGAACGTTGATTTCAGGCTGGTACTTGATCTGCTGCTCGCGGGCTTTCAGATCTAGCTGGAGCGCTCACGGCATCCCTCTGGGCCGCCGGTACAGGCTGCTGCTCCGTAGTGTGGGTGGTGGTCAGAGGGGCCCTGAGGCCAGGACAAAACGCCGTCGCCAGCCGGAAAGAGCAGGAGTCGTCTCTCTGCAGAGCACCTCCCCAAGGAGACTTTCTCCGCTCCTCCTGGCCCGTGGGGCGAGCACAGAAGCACTTTATCGTGGAAGTCGTTCAGCCCCAGGTCTTCCTCAGGCATAATCGCACTCTCTGGGGAAACCAAAATAAATACCAACCTGATAAATTTAAGATTTTCAAAAATAAGGTCTCCTGTTGCTTCTCTATAAGGAGAAAAATGGGAGAGATTCATGTGTATTCCTGTTCTGCTCTGATCTACAGCCACGCGGTCCTGCCCCAGTGCAGCCTTAAAGTGGAAGAAAACCCTTTACCGTTGGAAGGAAAATGATAGCACACAGTCCAGTCTTCCAGGAGCAGAGGTGGGAGAGGAAGCTGGGTGCCAGCTTTGGGATTTTCTTAGAACAAATCACGTACACACAAGCTCCTTTTCTTTTTCCCCCCAGAGGCTGATGGTGAATAGATTCTCCGTATTCATTCCAGAGGGTATCTTCCCTCCGGGTTTCCGTTCAGTTTTTATATGGCCGCGGTCACCTGATCCTCTAGCGGGCTCTTCTGCCCCTTTCTTTGGCCTTATGCCAGTGCCTTGGTCCCTCCTCATAGCCATTTCCCTCGCTAGCCATTTCCCTTGGCTTCTCCTGCCTCCCTGCCCGGCGTGGACCAGGTGTAGGACCCGCAGCCGCCCCTGCCTACCCTGACCGCCCCCTTCCTCACTGTCCTTTCTCCGTCTGCTCCACTGTTGGTCGTGTCCCCCGTGTCCTTCAACGTGGCCAGCCCCTCACGATGCCGGTGACTCTTTGCAATTGCTTTTGCTGTATTCGACTCAATAAGGACATGAAAAATAATGTAATACACATTCGTGGACCTGTCACCCAGTTCGAAAAGTAAAACGTTTCCAGCACAGTTGAAGTCCTCGTTCATTGTGATTCCGATCATAATCTTTTCTCCGAGCCCCAGGGGTAATAAACACAATCCTAGAGTTGTTCATGGTAAGAGTTTCTCCCTACATGGTCCATTTTTGTAGATCAGTAAATATTACGCCGTATGTTTATGTCTCAAGCTGCACACTTTTGTCACTTTTAAAAACTGAACATGGTGAGATTCATGAGTGAGATTCATTCATTCATTCACGGTGAGATCGGTGAGGTTCATTCATTCATTCACGGTGAGATCGGTGAGGTTCATTCATTCATTCACGGTGAGATCGGTGAGGTTCATTCATTTGCTCCACTTTGCTCTTCTCCAACGATACGATGCTGTTGTTGAAGACCCCGCCTCTGCTTATCCTCCGTGCGAGCATTTAGGTCATTGTCAGTGTTTGGCGTTTCGAACGGTGCCGCTGTGAACTTTCTTGCGCGGGTCTCCTCGCACACGTGTCCACAGCAGACTGAGTCCCATGAGTGCCCGAGCTGATCGCTGAGAGAGAGAGAGAGAGACACCACTGACGCGAGGTCCTTGTCTTCCGGCCTCACCCCGGGATTCTGTGCAGGAACCTCCGAGCCCGTCCCGCAGCGCTCCCCGCGCGTGTGCTGGTCTCCGTCCGGACGCCTGCTAGCGCTCCCTTCCTGACCGCAGTTTAATCCTCACTGTTCCGCCCTGGGTATTTAAAGGTTCTCGGTTGCTTAGTGATGGAACTAACACTCATTGGCCTGCTGTTCGAGAAACATCCTCACCTAACCTTTCTCGGTCCTTGTCCTCTTCGGATGTCGTCCGTACACCCTCCACTCTTGTGTCATTCCCCTTCCACGCCTGTCTCGGCAACGTCTCGGCGCCCTTAGTTATCTTTCCTGTTTTGAACTGTACCCAGGATGTTGGCATTCTACTCGGTTTCCAAGATCCTCGGGAAAATGTACACCCGACGCCCGTTTTCTGGCTCCGACTTTGTGCTACAGCGGTTCCGTATACGTTTGCGTAGCTCATGATGAGCAGGGGCCGTGTATGGTAATTGCTTCGAACATAGTAGGACCTTACTAATTAAATAATACTAATAATCAAATTGAATTGAATGGATCATTTGGCTCTCAGCCTTGCTGTTAAATCCCTTAATGCTGCCATGGGGCAGAAGGAGTAGCAAATGTTTGCTTTTTCATTCTTCATTGCTGTTTTCTTGTATTTCTGGCTCCCCCAAAGTGCCTGTGGCTTAGTGACTGGGCAGCTGTCCTTGGCAGGATCATTTTTGCTTCAAAGTGGGACGAGGCCGAGGAGAAGACAGATTCTGGTAGAGGTGGCCTCCTTCATAAGAGAAGACCCGTCTTCTCACGGTCACCTCAGGGGAGCTAACTAAAGCAGACTCCAAGCAACCCCATGGCAGTCTCTTGGGGAGGCCTTTGCTGCCTTCAGGATGGTGGTCCAGGTGGATGACCTGTTGCCAGCGATGCCCTTCAACGTCCCCCCCGCTGCAAGGGCAGCGGCAGATCACGGCCAACGCGAGTCTGGGAAGCCGGAGTCTGCTGTGTCCACGACTCCGTCTTGAAGGAAATGGAAGAAATGAGGCCAGTGGCTTGATAAATTATATCAAAAAGAGTTCCTTCATGCTAATGGAGTGTGAAGAAGCTGATGTACTAGAGATGATCTATAATATTTCATATTTCTCAGAGGAGAAAAATGATAAACTTGATGATGTGTGATTTATTCATGTTTCTCCAGATGAAGGAAAAAAATCCTAAAGTCAACTGCCTGTTTCTGACTCCCAGAAGCCGGCTTGTGGGTTTTACACCGGGACTGGAGGCTGGGCTTGTTTAGAGAAATGCCTCGAGAGACTCCGATGCGTCACAGACCTGCGGCAGGTGGTCGGGAGAGGGTAGTCACGCCAGCGTTGTGGCTGGTTCATGTCACTGCTTCATGGCGCCGCACCGCCAGGTGACAGATGTGTTAATTACTACATTTCTTATCCAGGACGGCTCTCGGCGGCCCCTCCGCTCCTGGCTTTCGCCCTTAGTCCTTCCCTGCAGCTCAGCCCCGGACAGCAGTAACTTCTGTGATCAAAGGATGGTTCCTCAGAGGCCGTGCTGAGAGGGACATGGCTGTCAGCCCCGCTGTGTGCAGACTCTGACCACGGGGAGCTGGTTAGTTCCCTTCCCTCTCCCTTCTGCCCATCACCCTTTGGGTCAAGTGCTGCTCAGAGCCAGAAGCTCCACTTGCTTCTTTAATAACTGAAAATGGCACCCCTGGTCTGGGCCATTTCACTCTAAATAGCCCCCTGGAGGAGGTTAGAAACAGAGGTTTGTCTTAGGCAGAGCGATTTAACAGGTAAAATTGTCCTTTTTCTTTCTCTTTCTTTCCTTTATATATTTTCCCCTGCTACTCCTTCCCCTACTGGTCAGGACCATAACAGGACCCTCCTTTACACCCCCTCTGCCCACCTGGCCGTTTCCTTCCCGGACTAATCTGTCCCCTGAGCATAGACCACCTGCCCTAACCGACCAAGAGTACCATTAACACATCCGGTAACTTGATTTTTTGTGACTATATTAGCAGATACCAGAGGCTTAAGACTGACCTTTATAAGATAAATTGTTTGCATTTTTTAATTTTTTAATTTTTTACAAGATTTTATTTATTATTTGAGACAGAGGGAGAAAGAGATTGAGAGAATGAGTGGGGGAGGGGCAGAGGGAGAAGCAGACTCCCCTAGAGCAGGAGCCCCACGAAGGAGACACAGAACTCGATTCTAGGACCCTGAGATCATGACCTGAGCTGAAGGCTGACGCTTAACTGAGTGAGCCCCCCAGGCGCCCCTGGTTTGCATTTTTAGTAAGACTCTTGGAGACTCGTATGAAGGGCTAGTAGAAGGAGACTGTTCGGGCGTGTGGTAGAGATTTTGAGAGGAAAGAAGGCCTTCCGGAGAGTCTTGGGGCATGGTTTATCAGGTGACCGTTTTCCCCATGTTCACAGGATTGACCAAATGGTTGTATCTCTGAGATCATGGCTGCCCATCTGCCAGGATCCTTTTTCGAGTTTCAAACTATACATTCGACTCTTTCAAAGCTGCTCTAGTTCCATTTATAGGCACCACACTGGGAAGTCAGGAAAACAGATTTCATTGTATAACTAGGTTTCAGGTTCTTCTAGTGATTCAGAAATTTTATAGACATCTTGGAATATGATTTGTGGATAAATAATGGGGTTCAGGACATATTTCCCCCAAATATGACTGCTTGGCACATGGACTATTTCAGGCTGGCGGAATTTGAGGGCGGTGGGCAGGAAGGACTTTCTGACCTTCCCCTGAAGCAAGTTACAGATCTTTCTATGAGAGATGCCCTTCCTGTTACTGGGGGAAAGGTGCTTCCTAATTCCTTGAGACGGAGGGACTCCCCAGAGGGACTGGCCTTGCTACGTCTCCCCCAGTCCACTGCACTCAGCTCAGACCCTCTGTCCTATCACATGTGTCCATCATAACCCACTCTTTGTCCCGTCTAGCTGAAAAATGCCCAGGTTTAACCCCTTCAGGCCTTCACTGTTTGATGATGAACCCTTGTTGCCTAAAACTTACATTAAATCGATTTTTATGCTTTTCTCTTGTTAGTCCATTGGTTGTACCAGAGCCCCAGCTGAGAGTTAAGTAGGGCAAAAGGAAAAGATACTTTCCCTCTCTTTTGGTCCTGACAGTCACAAAGGAGCAGTGAAAAGGTTGGGACCCTCTTCTTGGACCAGAGCCTACAGTTGAGGTCTGGGACAACTGACCAAAGGCCGGCAGAGGGGAAGACTTCTCACCCATGTCAGTTCCCGGGATCTCTGGCTGGGGTGCCCCGTTGAGAGAGGACAGGAACATTCTCTCCTTGTCCTTTCCTTTCTAAAGAAGGAGCCAAACATGGTAATGAATACTTTTTGTATGTTCTTCTCTTATTAATGTCTTTTGTCACAGTGGCCCCAGCCGAGAGCTTAGAAGGGTGAAAAGAAAAGATATTTTTCCGCCCCACCCCCCCTTCAGTAGTCTGTTGGTCCCCTTTGCTTGGGACTCTCCTTAGTGTTTGTCTGTCCTCCGCACGTCTCCTGTCTGCTTCAGGTGAGAACCGGTGAGTGTGGCTGGGAGCCGCACCGTTGGACGGCTCCCATGGAGTAGAGTCAGAACATGGTGGCCAAGAGTGGGACGGGAGAATAGTAGAAGCTTAGAATGAATTCTAGAGAAAGGTAATTACCAAAACAAATCTGGTCCAAAAAAATCCTGTCTTCTAAAACTGTCTTAAAAAAAAAAAAAACAGTGTAAATACACAGGTGAACCAGTTTTGTTTGTTTCAGCAGAAGGTCCATTCTCTTGGACTCTGGATACCTGCTTTTGAGTATTGAGTTTTATGCTTGTAATTTAGCTGCTCTGCGCCTTAATTTCCTCATCAGGAAGGAGTGGGGACATTGACGTTAGATAATGAGAGTTGAGTATTGGTTTTGCCTCGAGTGCCATTGAATCGGTCCGGGTACTGACTCACTGTCGCAGGAGCAATACCGTAAGCTCATTCAGTCTGGGAATCATTTTCTCTGTTGACTTTTTGGACGGCATCTTCTGTGTTTACTTACAGCCCCTCTCTGCTTAGGACTTTATGGGGCAGGTAAAATCCCACAGAACGGTGTGATAGAGCCACAGTCCGCCGCTCTCCACCCTGCTGCCTTGCACAACTTGAGAAGCGCCCCCCCCCCACGTTTGCACGAAGTACTCTCGCTAATGAACCCGGAGCACGGGGACTTTTCCGCTGCCAGTTCCCTAGCCAAAGCAGCCTGGGGCCAAAGAAAGCTTCCCAAACACACCTATAAGCTAGTTATACCATTTTGTAACGGCTGAATGAACTGAAATTTAAAGAAGGAAGTTTAATAGAACGTAGAGCTCGGTGGGTGTATGTAATGGAGAAAGACCAGTTCCAGTTGAGCCAGTGAGGGTGAGTGGCAGAGGGAAGTTCAGAAGAGTCAGATTTTCTTTAAGACACAGATTTTCTTCTGTCACTTCAGCCTACTGGTAATTTATCCGCTCTTCCTTCATCAACTTTGATTTTTTTAAAACTTCTTTTCTTTCTTTCATTCTTTTTTTGTTGTTGTTGGAAACATATTCCAACAATTATCATGCCTGACCTTTAGAAAGAAAACCTCTTGGTTCTGTACTTCTTTTTTTAAAACAAGAGTAGAGAATATAGAAAGTAGTTCCCAAACTAGCCCCGGAGAAGGCCGATGCGGCAGCGGGAGGGAAAGCCTGTGCAGCAGCCGGGAAAGGCGTCCTGGGCCACCCACTCCCAGGAATGAGAATTTCTTCTTCTGGAATGGACGCGTCCCACATGTCTCCCTTTGGCTAAGCCTTTGGGGATTGTGTGTGTCTCCCACCAGACTGTGGTCCAGTTGGACATGTTCTTGCTCGTATTCCCAGGTTTTAAGACAAGGCGTGGCCTCGTGTAGGGGTCAATGTGTATTTTTTGAATGACGAATAAGTAAATGAGCCAAAGGCTCTTACATATAACCCTCTTTTTCTTGACAAAGTTTTGCCTCTTTTAAGGTTTGAGGCTTTTCCAACTCTTTTGGCCCAAAAGCTGTCTGATACCAAAGAAGAAAAAATTCCCTCGTATTGATCGAGTGGCTGTAGACAAGATGTGCCCCGCTGTCTTTATCTTCCAGAAGTTAGCGGTGTGTACCAGAGGAAGCCGGACCCCAGGAAGGTCCTTTTCTTACAATATTGGATTTCTTTTCTGGGACAGAGTTGGATGCTTAACAGATTTTAGGGGGTGCTTCCTTTCTTTCAAACCTGTACTTTGACATGATCTATATTTCCTCCGGAGCTGTTCTTCTTAATTATAGTTCATACATGAAAGCGGAACCCATGGGTCTGCCAACAAATGTGATTTTTAGATGCTTTTGAAATACTTAACTCTCTCATACCTTGCATTATCGTTATTGACGTATCTGTCTCTTCCGTTAGATTTTAAACTTCTTGAAGTAATAGTGTACTTATTTTTGTATCCCCCTTGTTTAGCAAAGGCTGCCACATAGGAGACCCTTCATGAACTGATAGCCACTAAGTGTTGTATGGGCATTGGTTTCAACACTGTTGACACTTTCTTATCCCTCAGGGACAGCAATTAATTTGAGCTCTACAGGTCAAAGTTTGGGTTTGGGCCCAGATGACATTGAGTTACTTTTTCCGACAGTATTTTGTAATAAAATCCAGCCCCTCTGAAGTCTTTTCTAGTGTGCAAGCCCACTTGTCTTACTCTTTGTGATGGGAGAAAGACATGCATCACGTATCTAAAGATCGGATGGGCTGTTGCATTGGGGCTTGCAAGGAAAGAAGGGCCGGAGTGTGGCCATCTAGGGCTGAAAATCATTCACGAAGATACCTCATTCTACTTTTGGAGATCATATTAGGATGAACTTTTTAGAAGTATTTTAGCAAGCCAGACTCAAGCCAATGTAGTTAGGACCCTCAAGTCCTTCCATACATGGAATCAAAGAGCCACAAGAGTTCGGGCACCTGGGTGGCTCAGTCGGTTAAGTGGCTGCCTTTGGGCACGTGGCGGGTCCTGGGATCGAGCCCCGCATCAGGTCCCTGCTCAGCGGCGAGCCTGCTGCTCCTCTCCCTCGGACTCTCCCCTGCTTGTGCTCTCTCACACTCTCTCTCTGTCAGATACATAAATAAAAACGTTAAAACAACAACAACCACCACCGTAACAGCTGATTCTTACCTGGCATGAATTTCACAGTATTCTTGGAATAGTCGTGGCTGGCGGCATAGGGGGGCGGAGCCCAGCGGGCTGTGGGAACAGCATGGGAGTGGGGCGTGGAGGCCTGGAGCTTGTCGAGGAAAAAAATGTTGTACGAAGTATTAAAATTTTACACAAAAGTGCTAAATGTTGTTTTAGGAAATGAGGATTTCTGAAAGAAATATGGTCCACGTTGAAGGAGGAGATATTTGGGTGTGGCTTGGGCTCACCTGTCAGGATGAAATTTTGGCCATTCCGGTCACAGAAGGTAAACTCTCTGTGGCTTGCGGCCTAATCAGAATTGAAGTTTGTCATGATAGAGCTCTTCCTAATGGGATTACGTTGTAGGGGAATTTGGGCATGACATATAAAAATCCTAAAGAAGTTGTCTTTATGTTTAAAAGCCAAGAAAAACTTCACAGGAGTTGGTGTAAGGAATCTGGTTTCTGCAGCTTGTTCCTCAGAAGCCCGCCAGGAGGCAGTCGTCATTGGCTGATGCTCGAGCCTGTAGACCCCAGGCTGTTTCCTTGTGGTTACTGGCTCAAGTAAGAAACGTTAGGAGGGCGTGATAAGGTCTCTTTTCTGCGTAGATGAAGGTCTTTCTGTTCTTGTGAGATTGTTTTTGTGTGTGAGGTGAGTGTCGGTTGTTATCATGTTTTGTCTTTTTGTCTGTATTGGTTGCTCACTGCCGTTTCTGAACCAAGACACACGTTGCCTCGCTGTTGCGCAGATGCTGATAATAACGTGATGACTTCTAATACTCATGCCGCGCCGAAGATGTGTAACTTTCATAACTTTATTTAACCCTTAGAGCAATTCTGTGAAGTAGGTACTTTTATTATCCCTGTTTTCCAGGTAAGGAAACTGAGACAGTGGAGGTAAATGACCTGCCCAAGTCTTACAGCTAAGAAGTGGTAGAATCAGGGTTCAAACTCAGTCATTCTGGCTCTGTAAACCACTAAGCTATATGCTGCGTTTGTGAACCTTATTTCAACTTGACAATGAATTTAATGGATTGGTAGGAGATGAGTAGGAAAGCCATTCCAAAGAGTTTTAGAAATGATGCGGACTTGAGAGGCGCCTAGGTGGCTCCGTGGGTTAAAGCCTCTGCCTTTGGCTCAGGTCATGATCCCAGCGTCCTGGGATCGAGTCCCGCATCAGGCTCTCTGCTCAGCGGGAAGCATATGCTTCCCCCTCTCCCACTCCCCCTGCTAGTGTTCCCTCTCTCACTGTGGCTCTCTCTGTGTCAAATAAATAAATAAAAGCTTTAAAAAAAAATGATACGGACTTGAGAATGTAACTGGTGACAGCGATGAGGTTCCGCTCCATTTTATGTGTAATGTTTTAATCTCAACATGATAGTCACATATGCAAGTATTTCTGTGGAGTTTCGAGGAAGTTTATAGTTTCAGAATAGCTGTAGTTTTAAGAATACTGTTTATACGGTCTGTGGTGGTATTTAGGATGACTTTAGGAAAGACTGATCCAAGACTTACTTGGTCTAAGGACATATGGAAAGAAACTAAGACAATTACCTATTAAAAATAATTTATCTTGGCTTTTTTTTTCTTTTAAGAGGTGGGGTACAGAGGGAGAGAGACCGTCTTAAGCTGGTTCCACACCTGGCGCGGGGCTTGATCTTACGACCCTGAGATCAGGACAGGAGCTGAAATGAGCCAGACGCTGAACGCGCTGAGCCCCCCAGGCGGCCTCTTTTATCCTGGCTTCTGATTGAGATGTTTACTAGAGTCTTTTTCCCTTAAGACTTGTCTTTCAGGTGCACATAGACTGGAATGTGCTTCAATATTCATTTGGCCAAGTCCGGCCATCTCGTGAGAGAGGAGACCTCGGTGAAGCAGTCCCTGCGGCCTTGATGTTCCGTGAGGGACTCTGTCCCCGCGCCTACTAATTCTGACATTAAAATTACCCGCACTTATTAAAGGGAATGGATTCTTAGACTGCATGCATGCAAAGCAGTCTTCTGTTGAGAGCAGACATCTGAGAGTCCCCGTGTGTAGTAATGAGAGAAGAGCACATAGATTGTCGGCCACGCTCGCCTGAAGTCACATCAGAGGAAAAGGAAGTTGCTCGTCTTGGGCCAGGCAACTGGGAGATACCTTCGTCACACGGATGGAGATCGCGCTATTGGCCCGTCATTTCTCCTGCCCACGTGACTTTCCTGTTCACCTAGTAAAGGGAGGGTCTGAAGCCTTGAGCATACAATCATTCACTCGATAAAATCCAGGTTTTTGAGCAACCAGTCGTATCAGAATGAATTAACAGGTGATAAATGTTGCATTTACTTCCTGATCCCATCCCATTCGTTAGGAGTGCTGATGTACTGACCATTATGGAATCCTCGAATGTGCCAGGCACTTGCAAAGTGCTTCTAAATGGAGAGGAGTAGAACACGCACCCCGTCGTTTTATTGAGAGTGGGACTTCATGATTCCACAACCGCTGCCTGCGGCAGAGCCGGGCTTGAAAGTATTTGAGAGAGGGTCTTTGAGGAGGGAGAGGAGGGCTGGTGCCCTGGGCGGGGCCCAGAGGCTGCAGAAGTTGACGGTGCTCTGAGACCAGGGAGAGCATGAGGGGCGTGCGATCTCCCTGGGGCAAGGGGAAGACCCGTGCAAAGAGGGGAAGGAAGATCTATGGTGTGGAGCCAGAGGGAGGGAAAGTCTCCGTCGGGAGAGTGCACGTCGGTTGGGGTAGCTCTGAGCCGATCTGAAATCAGCCGCCCTTCAGGCAAGGGCTTGAGGGAAACAGCTGTAGTGTTGGGTGTTGGTACCCCGAGTCTGGAGGACGACGAAGCCTTCTTTAGAATTTCCGTAAGAACTTTGTAGGAAGCTTCCCCTCGGCATACTCTAAATGTGGACGGTGCGTCCTGTTGGTAGGCCGTGCCGGGCGCGCCAGCCTGTGGACATAGATGGATGTGCCTTTCCCCTATAAACCAGCTGTCTACAAGTCTAGCGGGATATTTTTTCTTTATCTGTAGGAAAGGAAAGGTACCTATAGGAAGTTTTGAGTAAGCCAGAAATTTCCAAAGAACGTTAAAAATTGTAGCAAGAAATGCCAGGATTGCTCAGTATCCGTGATTACCCAGAGTCATGGGTGAAAGAAGGACCATGAGCAGTTCGTTCCAAAGACGACGTCAGTGCTGCGGAAGGAGAGCCGCCTGCACGGGCCCGTGCCTCATTTCTCAGGAGACTGCCTGTAAATGACCCTACCAGGTCTAATTAGATGATAATGAAGCAAAATGATGTGAACCAAAAACTGAAGAGGGACGTCCAATGGCCAAGACTTGAAAAATACGGGATTTGAGCAGAAGGACAGGAAATCCCAGAAGAGGAAAACTGGAATTGTAGGGTTTTGCTGTACGTAAGCCATATTTCTGACAGGGTGCTGAATTTTGGCCAGGAAATGTTTGATTCCCAGTTTCCTTAAGAAGGAGAGGTTCTTGTGCATGTCAGGTTCGAAGCCAGATTAATGCCCGTGATGCCACTCGGGGGTAATCAGTGTATCTCTGTGAAAGGCGGGGTTTCCCTGCTTGGGTCTCAGTTTCTGTTATCTGTAGGATGGGGACAGACATCTTCGGAGCTGCTTTTATTCATTTCTTGGTATCGAGGGAGGGAGAA
Source organism: Neogale vison (assembly GCF_020171115.1). Lineage (NCBI taxonomy): Eukaryota > Metazoa > Chordata > Mammalia > Carnivora > Mustelidae > Neogale > Neogale vison. Next base: position 14,346,426 of record NC_058104.1, read on the forward strand.
GAATTCTGACTTGCAGAGGACCTGAGCTCTCAGCTTTTTGGAAGCGCCGATGCGCCCGCCCCGGTGAGAATGCGGCTGTCCACTCGTTATCCGTCTGCTGAGGCCACCTTCTGCAGTGCACACGTCGGCACGAAGGATTTACTTGGCCCCGTTCCAGTGCCGACTGTGGTTTGGGGTGGAGCGCGTCACAGATGTATAATAGCCGGGCTGCTCACGGTGCTTAATATTCTTCAGAATGTTGGCACTGGGAGATCCAGATCCCTTCTGAGCACACGAGACTACAGAGCAAAATGTTTGTTGTGCACAAGATAAAAATCACAATAAGAAGGAATATTGCTTTTCCAGCTTGGCACCTTTTTCCTGCTATCATTTCCCTATGCACTTTCTACCAGACCTGAGGCTTGAGCCAGAGATACGGTAATAAGTGCTGATTGGTACTTAATCAAATTAAGACCTTTGCTAGGTAATACCTTGTAGGTTTTCTTTTGCCAGGATGGACATTTGAATAGAATGAGAAGCACTGTACATTAAGGAGGAAAGGGGGTACTCTTGTTTTCTTTTAAATATGATCATTAGTTTTGAAATCGTCTTTTTCCTGCCAGTTGGCGCGTCTCATCTCCTAGCAGCTGTTTTAAATTCCTTAATTGTGTATTGCTTATTCAGCAATCACAAATTTCCATTTCACAGATTTCCTCCCTGCTGCATGGTTTTTGCTGAACCAGATTCTGACGGTGGGGGTGTCCGTGTCACAGGCCAGGCTGAGCTGAGTTCTAGTTACCCTTTTCCGGTAATAAGACTCCACGGACTGTGTGTTATCTTGGAGCTCTAGTTCCCTGAGCCCCACTGGAGGCGAGTGCTACAGAGGTGAGCACCGGAGCCTTGGGCGGCCGGCTGTGTCTCTCCTCTTTTCGTGGATGTTCTTTGAGACGGTTTAACCCAATGTAGCCTTTCTGATGCTCCTGAAGGAGCAGGAGTTAACTGGAGGACTTACAGGATCTTACAGGATCTTCTGTGATCTCACGGCCTGCGATTTAGCGGAGGACGAAGACCGCATTTCTGCCACAGTCCCTCCATTCCTGGGTGGTCAGCCGTGTCCCACTTGGACCCGTGTGTCATATTTTCTGTTGAAATACTGTGAAAATGTGTCTGTAAGGTAGTACAGACCCTTGAGATTAGATGATCTGTTCTTCCCGGAAGCATCAACAGAGCGTATTTCTCAAGCATTTGGTTTAATAAATTTCAGCATATCGAAGCCTTGTTGAATCAGATACAGACACTCTGCTTTCTGGTAGGACAGTGATATGTCACGTTACATATAATGCTTCCGTGATGTGATCCACTGCTTCTCTAGTGATGTGAAAGCTGGTGCTACAGCCCAGGTTTTTGTTTATATATCAAATTAACACCCTTCGTATCTTATTCCATAGTCCTGTGTAGCAGGAACATGCGTCGTGCAGTGTAGAGGGGCTCATTTTGTCATTTTCTTCCCGGATTCATAGCATAGTCATAAGATAATTAACAGATTTATTCAGAGTTTCGTGCTGCATATGTTCTTGTCTCCCATGTAAATAAACACGAGATGATTTGTAAACATTTTAATTGTCCTAATTTAATTATAAATAGTTTTTTCATATAAGAATAGGCAAAGGAGGGGCGCCTGGGTGGCTCAGTGGGTTAAAGCCTCTGCCTTCAGCTCAGGTCAGGATCCCAGGGTCCTGGGATTGAGTCCCGCATCGGGCTCTCTGCTCCGTGGGAAGCCTGCTTCCTCCTCTCTCTCTGCTTGCCTCTCTGCCTGCTTGTGATCTTTGTCTGTCAAATAAATAAAATGTTTTAAAAAAAAAACAGGCAAAGGAAGGTAAGTGTAATTGGGTTTACACATCTAGATTGTATTATTTTTAAGTTTATTTACTTTAAAGTAATCCTTATACCCAAAGCAGGGCTCAACCTTACGGCCCTGAGATGAAGAGTCGTGTGCCCTTCCACCTGAGCCAGCCAGGCGCCCCTTGCACACTTAGATTTTAAAACACTTGCTTTAACTGTGTGTGTCCCAGCAAGTCAGTCAACGTTAACGGTGCTCTCACTGTAAAAGTGGGACTGGTAATCCCCTCCTCAAAGTAATCTTGGGGAGATGAAATGAAGTCGCGGTCATAGTGCCCTTTTACAGAGTTTATAGCAGGTGCTGGAAAAAAAAGAAAGAAAGAAAAGAAAAATCCCATCTTCCTTCCTTCCTTTCTGTTAGGAAGACTGTTCCTTCTATTGGTTAGACTAATGCCATCAAAGAGAGAAAAGATCCCTGTCTCTTACAGAATTTCTTAGGGAATGCATAAATTCAGTGTGGGCCTTCTAATTCTGACAAATAGAATATTGATTAGGAGTTCATTCCTGTGAATTTACCAAATCGAGTCAAAGGTTTATGCTACCCCAAGTCACTCATGATGTATCTTGAGTAAACATACTCGTATTTAATAGAAGTTTGCTAATTGGAAAGCTCTTCTAACTCAGCACAGATGTAGAAAAGGCGAGGCGTGGAGCTCCATGGGAGTGTAGGCTAGACACTGTGGCTTTGTCACGCCTGCTCGGATGAACTTGACTGTAGGAGGCCTCAGTGCTAATTACCTTTAGCATGTTTAAACTGTCACTTCTCACTTGTCCGTGTAGGGATGGGGGAGCCCTTGTTGGTCTGAACATGTCCCGTGGCAGCAGCCTGAAAGCTGGAGGCATAAAGAAACCCTACCTGCAGAGACTGCCGGGGCTCCAAGTGGGATGTGGGCGGATGCGGTTCTCATTTAGGAGCAACGTGACGCAGAGGGGGTGTTGGGGTCAGGGTGTCCAGAGGGGGCTCCTTGTAGTCGATGTTGTCTTACGTCTGGGTGAGCGTGAGAGTCCTGGCCCACGGGCTTAACAGCAAGCAGGACTCGATCCCTGGGAAAACGACGTTAGAGAGACGCCAGCGGCCGTCCGAGGAAGCCGTACGTGCTCGGAGAGGGAGGAAGAAAGCCGGGTGGTAAGAATGCCATCAACCCGGTGGGACTCTGTTGGTCCCTCGTCCTACTGAGAGATGGCGTGCCACTACCTTTGTCTTCCGTGTGGACCAAGCCTGACGCCGTCTAGACCTGGTGCTGTGATGCCACATCGGTTGGCTTCAAAGTCTGATGGCGGAAGCCTGCCTTGGCCAAGTCCCAGATCCTCAGAACCCTGAGCCCTTCTCGGTTTCTTGACACGATCTGACGAAGTGTTCGCATCGTATCAGATACAATGAGGGAAAAGAGCTGCTTTTGAAGACACTAAGGAGCAATGATTATTATCAACGAAGTAAAAAATGCAGACAGTTACATGTCTTGAACACGAACGTAGGAGAAACTCATCTAGGGAGCCCTTTCTCTGTGCCAGGCATGGTGCTAATCCTTCCTTTGCAGCATTTCAGCCACACCACTGCCTTCTGAATGGTATCCTCATTGTACGGTGTAGGTTTTGAGGTTCAGCGAGGAAAATAACTTGCTCAAGGTCACATAGCTCATCAACAACAGACCTGAGGGGCGAATGCCGGCTGTCTGATTTCAGAGCCTGAATGCAGAGGCTTTTAGGGAGATCACTGACTTCTGCCAGCAAGGCACAAATGCCAGCCCCTGGGAAGGAGAGTCAGAAAAATGCTAATCCCTGGAGAGGACACTATTCAGGCTAATCTCACCCAACATAATTTTCTGACATGATAAAGCAGGCCCGTGCTAGCCACCGAGGCTTCAGGGAGGTTTGCCTCTGGGGAAGAGACTGCACTGATTGGTATAACCTACTGTCAGGGTTATTTAAGTCTCAGATCCAACCTAGAAGTCACTTTAATAATCTTTCATTATTTTCCTGTGTACTCTCATGATTTCTTTCTTGTCTGTGAAGAATATTGCCGGCATAATGAATTCAGTTAGTTCTAGGATACCTCCTTTCTGCATTTCATATCCAAAGCACTTCCTTCTCTTTGGTCCCTGGTTCATTGGAATCTGTCATTATGCATATGAAATGGTGACAGCATCTCCTGAACCTGGGAAGTGTCAGTAGAAGTGTGTAACTTGGTGCACGTAAACAGAACAGCTTGACCAGAAGACCAGCCCCACTGGTTTTTCCACAGTCCACGTTAGGTCACTTTTAGCCTGAATGTGACTCCTGTGCTTGTCCAGGAAGTGGTGACCCCGGTTAGGACGGTCACAAACCTCCTGGGCAGGGGCCACAACGAGGGAGGGGACTTCATTTGCTTGAGGGACTGTCCGGATGCCTTCTAGAGTTTATTACTCCGCGTTTGCCATCTTTCCCATCCCAGGCCAGTCAGGGATGTTAACTTTGAAGGTAATAGTAACTGTCTTCAGTGAGAAAAATCCAGCTCTGTTTTGACCCAAAAGGTAATTTAGGATGGCTTATGGAACCCGAAGCTAAACTCAAATATAATTAAATGTTACTGCTGTATCTTGCTCTAGGAAGAGGGCTTCTGGGTTGTAGCACTGTTAGAGGCCTCCGGAATTAACCATTTTGATTCTTTTCCACAGTTACATAAGAGGCCTTATCTCTGGCAGCACAGTAATTTTCCCTGGGGGACAGGGAGGTGTCACATTTCAGAAAATAGCTATAGTATTTCTTTAGCCTGCTTTTGGACCTAGGTTTCTGATTGTTTTTTATTGAAATTTAACCTGGGTATGACTCTGGAAGATGGCAGGAATGTTTCAAGTATGTACAATCTTTTTAAAGAAATTAGTCTTGAAGAAAGCAAGTAGACTTTTTTTCAAACGTCCTTCCGCAGCATGCTTGTATATTTGAACGGGAAAATCTTAGTAAGACACAGTTATTAACAGAGATGCTAAGGATTGAGAAAAACAGAGATGCTGTCTCTGCACGGGGAGATAAAGGGGGGCCTTTGATGCGCTGATGCCTGCCTCTGGACGTCAGACTTGCTTTCAAGCATAAATCTGAGTCAGAATAGGAGTGATCCTTTTAATACTAACACTAATCTACTCTTGACTGGCAAAAGAAAGAATGGGAGAATTTTGAAATCTTTGACCTCAAGGAACACATCCCAAAGACCTTAGGCGTTTAAGGGAAGCTCCATTTTCCTCTTCCTTCCTTATTTTCTCTCTCAATCCTAAAATACTCTCTGGGTAATCAATTTTAGAGGTCTTTCAAGGAAAGCCAAGCTTGGCTTGTCTGCCTGCTAACTACTGGAAGCGTGTTGGTTCCCACTGTTGGGTGTGACTCCTAGCAGTAATAAGGAAACACCGACTATTGTCATTATCGGAAAAAGCAGCTCCGAGATTGGATTAAGTGAGGTTGTTGTGCCCTTAAGGAAGGCGGTGTCTGGCCATCATGAAGGTGCGGCACAGAACGAATGAGCCTCTCGTCCGGGCTCTTCTGTAGGAGGGGGACGGGGAGGGAGAGGGGAGCTTGATCTGTTTGGGGAAAAAGTATCACAGCCTATTAGTTGGAAGCGATGAAATTGAGACAGCTTCGGGGACTCCATTAAGTGTGTGGTGTTTAGGCGGGCCGTGTCCCTCGGTGAGGAGCGCTGTAGAGGAGGAGAGCACACAATGCAATAATTGGGCTGGGGAAATCAGCGGGGCTTCGGGGCCCCCTGGCTCCTGGCGGGGTGGGGGAAGGAGCTGCACCCCCGCCCTTGCCGCCTTCTCCTGGCATAAAAGCCATACTGGATAAATTAGAGGAGATTTCTTGCTGCGTAGACGGACTGTCAGTATATTTTGAATAGTAAAAACAATGGATATAATTAAATTTCATCTGGCACAGGAAGGACCGGAGCGTGTCGCTTCAGAACTGTCTCCAGCTCTGCTGTGCTCCAGGCGTCTGGGTGTCCGGTTGCAGCAGCTGATGGAAAATAATCCAGATTTGATCAGGAAGGGCAGCATCTATAGGGACATGTATTAATGCATTGATGTGTCTGGAATTTGGTTCTTAAATAAAACATCATTCTCAGGTATTTATTTTCATTTTGAAGGAATAAGTCGAAGTCAGCGAAGAGAAGGAGACGGCCTTTCCCCATCCAGGCACAGAGACAGGCAGACTTTCTGTGGCCATTAGTTCGGGGACTGTTAATGTCCACCAGCCTGTGTGTCTTTGGAGGTCGGAGAAGGTACAGTGATACCAAGTCCAAAGCTCAGATCCTCATGGTTGCCCTCCTGGGGAAACGGGTTCAGAAACCGTCTTCCTTAGACACAGCACAAGCCGTGGTAGTTCCGGCTCCAAAATGATTGACGCCCACAAGCCTTCCCCGTGCCAGGTGCTTGCGTGTAGGCGCTCGCCGTCGGTTACGTGGGGAACTGTGTCTCCGCCTCTGCTGCCTATTGGCTCTTGAGCAACAAGCAGGCCTCTCTCAGCATCAGTTTTCTTAGAAAAAAGAGAGAACTGGAAAAACCAATTGCTGGAATTCTTTCTACTCCAGGCTCGTTCACACGTGCACGCACGTACGCACACACACGCACACACGCACTGTCGATCTCTGCGTCACTGGAGGGTGCTCTCTGTTGGATCTGTGCAGACACAGACGTCTGCACACCTGGACAGGACATTTGTAAATAACTCCAGTTATTTTCCCTCTTGGAAGTGTTATTTTTTTTACATGATTTATCCTAATTAATACTTGACAGTAGCACCCAGACCCCAAGGAAGAATGAACTGAAACATCCTTGGTTCATATTTTCAGAATTATAAACGTGTATTTTGGGGTATCTTTAAGGGAAAATTATGTTCATTATTTTACACCAGAGGCCTCACTTCTGTATGCCCACGTTGTTCCCTTCAGTTTGCTGCCTGAATGTTTGTAGTGGAACTTTGGGGATGGAGAGAAATGGTCTGTTCCCTCCAGGAGCTCATTTTCTTTAGAATTTCATGAAAAACCAGATCAAGTAATAGAGCCAGTTTTGCCATAATAATAATCCATTTTTCTATTATTTGCTGTTAGCCAAGGTGGGAAGAGAGAGAGAGAGAGAGAGGAAGCACCCTGTGTATGTGTGTGTGTGTTTTCCCTTCAAAATCATAGGGAGCTCGGTGGCTCAGTTAGGGGCACTGTCTAGCAGATTACATTGTAGGTAGTTCAGAAAAGCTCAATTTAAAGGCTTTAGTCTTGTTGGGTTTCCTGTTATTAGTTGTTTTCCCCGCTGCCATGTGTTCTCTTGAAAGGCAGGAGTTCTCTTTCTCACTTTGTCCCCTGTCCCTGTCTTAACCAGTAACCAGTAACCAGTAAGTGTTGAAATGGTGTATGAGATTTCCCAATCCTAGAGATTAACTTATCCTCATGGTCAAGGGGGATGTGTTTCCATAGTCTGCCTCCGATGGGTGCACACGTTCTAAACTTACAGAAGTCCAGACTAAGCCTATAACATTAATTTTGTCTCTAGCAAATAAAGCAGAGCATTTCAGTTTGGTGACTGTGCCTATCCCCTGCTTTCACCCCGGTATCCAGAGGTAGATAACCTAATAAATATCAGCATTGTTTTGTGCATTTTTCTTTTTCTTTTATTACATAAGATAAAATCTTTCTCTTTTGTGACATCAGGTAAAATATTTTTGTTTTATCATATTAGATAAAAGCTTTTTATCGTGGCCCAGATTTCCTTTGTCACGCTGATCATGTCTGTCAGGTGTTGTCTTTGTAGAGGTACAGTGTGTGTCGTCTCCGGAAGTCTGTAGGCTCTGTGAGGTCGGGTACGGGTCAGTGTGGTATGTCCTAGAATGCCGTGGTCTAGTGCGGGCCTCGTGCAGAGTAGAGACTCGATGAATATTTGTTGAACGTTGATGGAATGAATCAGGACATTATGTTAGCAGCAAGACCCAGCTTTTTAGTGTTTAGACATCTACAACCATCATCTAGTGGTAAAACCGGGTAATTTCAGGTATGCACCCCCCATGTTCACATTTAGTGAATTTGTTGAGCGCGGGAGGGAAAGAGCTGTCTAAGTTACCACTGACTCCTGTCAAGGGCTTATGACTTACATGATGGGTGCAGCAGGCATGTCCGAAATGAACGCACCTTGAGCCAGGATCCCTTTGCTCCGTGTTCTTCGAGCTCTTAAGATCCTGAGTTGCTGGGTCATCAAAACAGCCTTCTTTAAAGCTTCGTAAATCACAGAAGGTAAGTAAGAGGCATCACACGGAGATACCGGTGAATATAAAAGCTTATCGGAGACAGGGTGATCTCAGCCACGAACCATGACAACCACTGCTCCCTACATTTCTTCATCTATTCTGATGACTCTGCATACATTATCGCATTTAGTTCTCTTCATAATCCCCTAAGGTGTAGGTCCTGTTATCGTCAGCATCGGATAACTTAGGAAACCGCGTGTCAGAGAGCTTCGGTCATTCACCTGAGGTCACACAGCTAATAAGTGACTCGGATTTGAACTCTGGCCTTTGACCAGTGCCCTGGATTGCTACAGAGCGGTATGGATACAAAAGAGTAAGGGGAAAAGAGGGAAAGATTAATTCCTGCTAATTGTATCATGGAAGACTTCTTGGAAGAGATGGGCCTTGAAGAATAATTCGTATCTTGAACTGGATGTGTACTCAAGTCATAAAATTTTAAAATATTAGCTTCAGAACAATAAACTCTGAAAGCCATCTGTTCCAAGCTCCTACTTTCCAGAGGAGAAAACTGGTATCTGTGGGGTTAAGTGACTTGCTGCAGGACATATGGCTGATTAATTGCTATTAGAGCTCTTCTCCTAACTCCTCTGTCCATGTTTTTTTTTTTTTCCCTCTGTTAGCCACATTAGCTCATAGTCAGTCTGGTTTTTCATGACCACATTCTAATACGATTCCCTAAAATATTTTGCATCTTGGAGGTGGAGACTTTCTAGCGTGTGTGTGTGTGTGTGTGATGGTAAGTCAGGCCAGGACGTGGGACAGAGCACGCATGGAAGGGAGATATTAGAACCACCAGGGTATGGAGACACATACATATCTATCCGTCTGTTTTTTCCTAGAATTTTTTTAAAAGATTTTATTTATTTATTTGACAGAGATCACAAGTAGGCAGAGAGGCAGGCAGAGAGAGGAGGAAGCAGGCTCCCCATGGAGCAGAGAGCCCGATGCGGGGCTCGATCCCAGGATCCTGAGATCATGACCTGAGCCGAAGGCAGAGGCTTACCCCACTGAGCCACCCAGGCACCCCTGTTTTTTCCTAGAATTTTACTGCGGTTTTCTTGTTGCCTCTGTTTTCTTCCACAAGTGTAGACAACTGGGAACTGAGAGAAAGGAGATGAACAAAACTCTGTAAGAAAAAGACGGGTTTTAAATCATAAAGTCTGTGCCCACTGCCCGTAGTGGTTTCTCAGCTTCCTAAGTAAGTGAGCTGGGATAGTTCTAGCTTTCATGACCGCGTGTTAGCCAGTGTCCTTCCTGCCACCCACCGTGAAAGGACACGGTGAAGCTGAATATCCCCACATGACAGAAACACAGGATGCTGGCAGCCGTGTCTGTTTTCCAGGCCTGACCTGTTCTACCTCCAGACGTGGTCCCAGCCCGCAGCGTGGCTCTTGCTCCGTCTACTTCATTGGCCCAGGGATTGTGCGAGCAGTCAGTTTGGGACTCGAGGAAGTACCCCTCCAAAGACCTTCATCTCGCTCTCTTGCTCCGAGTGTGCCCTGTTAACCCTCTCCCCCTCAGGCGCTGTTCTGTAGGGGGGGACTGAGGTCGTTTTTTCCCTCTTTTTTCTGGCTTTGTTTCCCTCCCTGATTTAAAATATAAAACGAAATCTTGTCAGTACAGACTGAGTCAGCAGATACTTGCATCGCTGGGGTGTAGGCTTTTTATAGACCGGCGGAAGATTACAGTAATTAGCCTATGCATTTCGTCATTAAAATGTCATTAGTGGAGGCTTTGTTCTTTTAAGATCTTCCAAATAAGGTTTATGGCATTGCATTCTATCGTTAATAGTTTACTAGGAGCCAGATGTCTTACAGAGGTGTGTGGAAGCAGGGATCGGTTTGGACTTTCTAAGGGTAATGGCCAGAAAAACAGGCTTCGAGAGCGGTATCTCTGTGTTCAGGTTGGACGCGGTCCCACGTTCCATGCTGTCTGTGTAACTGCCGGTTCCTTCTTGCCTCTCTGCTGGCAGCGTCCCCATTTAGGTATCAGGCTACCTACCAAATCGAGACTTATTCCAGAGAATAAGAGTGTGCTCTTCTGCACAAAGTGATTCCTTTAGCATCTTAGTAAATCTGTGACTGGTTCAAAACATAATAAAGAATAAGAGGATAACGAGTTGACTTTCTGCTACGCTCTAGGATGCGTAGAATGAACCCGGGCTTTAGAATCAGATGGTCCTAGCTTCACCACTTACTTGTTGCACAACTCTGACCATGATTGTACTTAATCTTTATAAACCGAAGTTGTCTCCAGTGTAATTACAATGGTACATGCCTTATAATCATGTTTGAGAATTCAGTTAGATTAATGCATCTGAAGTATTTAACACTGTTACCTAGAATACATTGCTTTTATAATGAAAAACAAAAGCACGTGTGTATTTGTATCTGTTTCTCCTGTTTTCTTGTTATGCATGTTTTACCTAATTTGAGAGATCCCAGCGTGAAATTCCGAAGTAAATAAGTACGTGTTTAAGGAGTGGTCATTATACTATTAAATGGCTTTAGACAACTCTCTTTAAAAATTCCTTACAAGGTACTTGGGAAGTAAATTACTGAATTTGTCATTTTAACATTATTTCTACCAGGCACAGTGACTGACAGCTTGAAGGAGCGGGTCAGGAAACGTACATTGATTACACCATTAAATTACTAGATAATTAACTAAATACCTAAAGTAAACGGCAGCTTCGTAGTTCTCCCAGGGTGGTTGGTTGGTTGGCTTACTGTTTTGTTTTTTAACATTGCAATAGCCCAGTTTTTCTTGTAGAGTAATTGTGTGTACTTTTGTTGTTACGGGCAAATTCAGGTTAATTCAGTCAGTTGCAGAGTATCTCTGTGAGGTCCCCACTCGGAGCCCCGCATTGCTCTTGGGGCTAGGAGGACGGTGCCCAGCAAGAGGAAAGGCCTGTTCTCAAGGGGCCTACGTTCTAGGATGAAGGTAGGTAGTAAACTCATAAAGAAGAAGCAAATGATTAATTTGGAAATTTGGGGGGCTCCGGAGAGGATGCACAAGGGTGGTGCGACACAGTGTGTGTGTGGGTGGTAAGGATCCAGGTTAAGGGCTAAATGATGGGGAGGCTTTTGAAGGGGAGTGGGAGGTAGCCCAGCTGTTCCAAGCAGAAGCATGAGCCAGTACAAAGCCCCCGAGTTACTAACAAGCTTGCTGAGTTTGAGGGACAGAAGGAAGGCTGGGTGGCTCGGAGCTCGATCTCAAGGGGAGAGAGTGGACAGAGAAGAACAGGACTCCCGTCAGAGCCCTGGAAGGCTCTGGGTAGGAATTTGGCTTGCATTCTGGTTGCAGTGGAAAGTCCTCGGATCGTTTTAGCCTGGGGCGTGATGCTCATCTGATGTGTGGAAAATGCGCTGCGTCCCCACGGAGTGGAAGCGGGAGATCGCCTTGCATGGGTCAGAGAGAGAGTGATAACTTAAGGCCAGGTCATAGCGCTGAGATGTTGAGTGGTTGCTTGTGGTCTTTATTTCGGACGCAGACGTCACAGGACTTCAGACAGAATGGATATGAGATGCAAAGGAGAAAGAGGCGTCCAGCGTGGCCTCCGGGATTTTAGCTCGAGCAGCCAGATGACGGATGCCAGTCGTAGGTAGAGGGAAAGATAGGGACAGGAGGAATTCACAGAGTGGGAAGCAGAGAGTCCGTAATTTTACTTCGATAAAGGTTATGAAAGAAATGCCAACTGAGGGGCGCCTGGGTGGCTCAGTGGGTTAAGCCTCTTCCTTCGGCTCAGGTCGTGATCTCAGGGTCCTGGGATCGAGTCCCGCATCGGGCTCTCTGCTCCGTGGGGAGTCTGCTTCTCCCTCTCTCTCTCTCTGCTTGCTTCTCTGTCCACTTGTGATCTCTTTCTGTCAAATAAAATCTTTAAAAAAAGAAAGAAATGCCAATTGACAGCCAAGAGAAGACGTCAACTGAGCAGTTAAAAGATCCTGGGGTACTGGGGAGAAGTCTGGGCCAGAGCTAGAGGTTTGGGAGTCATCAGCGTAGAGACGGGTTTAGAGCCATGGGATGGGCTGGGTCCTCCCAGACCAGAATGGGGAGGAACCGGCGGGCTCTGAGCAGAGTCCCGCGTGCAGCCGGGTAAGGAGAAGGACTGAGTGGGGAGGGCGGAGAAGTCGGTGATGTAGGACCAGCAGGGAGTCACCGAAAGAGGGAGAAAGATGCTTCACAGGCAAGGGTGTAGGATATGGTCATCCACGGTTCTGCTGTGGAGCGGTGGAGTGGGATGAGCACGGACAACTGTTCATTACCTGGAAATTACACGTCTCTCTCTCTCTCGGTCCTTAATGTAACCCATTAATGAAACAAAAAATTAACGTAGTCTCTGATGTGTCTCTTACAGGTGGTCTCTGTAGTCTTTGGTTTTGGTTTTTGTTTTTTAGTTATTCCTCAAAACTTAGACGTTTAATTCCTTGCCCCAAATAGGAGAAGAAATTTTCTTCCTGTATTGTTCATTGGATCCCAACCCCACTCCCATTATGAAAGTACTGGGGCTTTTTGAAGGAAAACAAAAATGCAAGAAAATAGAGGACAGGATCTTTTTTAAGTAATCCGTGGGAACAAAAAATTAGATTGGGGTGGGGGGTATAAGAATTAGTTTGCATTCTTGTTTGTGACCTCAGCTTTAGAGTGATTTACCGGGGCCCTTTCCCCTGGTGACACTCACGTGAGAGTGTCTGTCGAGACTAAAGTACAATCTGCCGTCCTCACCCTTCGCCCTCCCCAGCCCCTCCTTCTCCATGCAGATGCAGTGCTTTTCTGAGTCGAGTTTTAGCAATACCTTCTTTCTAAAATGAAAGCATTTTCCCTTCACGATTAGCATCTGTTTATAGAATAGTTCCTATTTTCGTAATTAGATCCTGCATAGAAATGCAAAGGCTGCTGTGTAAAAAGGATAATGAATCTTTATTGCACAGTTGAAATCAGATTTGTGCAAAAGGCACTTTGAAAACAGTAATAAGCAGAGACATGTATTAAATCACCCAGATAAGGCACCCTCTTTATATTTTCTATTTATAAATGGAAATTATGACTACCCAGTGGATTCCATGTGACATTTCCGATTACCAGCAAAGGTTTTTAGCTTTGACCATAAAAGTTATCTAAATTCAAAAACCCCTGTGGGTTCATGGCTCTGAAGAATACTTCTGGAAGGAGCCAAAGCAGGGTAGAGAAGGTCTTTTGTCTTTTTCCTTTGTCTCTGCACTCTGGCAGAGGCAAAGGGTAGCAAGTGGTGTAAGAAAGAAGCCATTTGAAATGACTGTGATAAGATCTAATCAGGAAAGCCAGTGTCCACTTAACACATGCAGTAACATTTCGAGAATCTTCTGGTTGGGCTCCTGGAGAACCCGTTCGTGTCCTGAGAAGCTCATCCCTACAGTTTCCCATTGTCTACATCATTTCCTGGCAAACATAGGATTTATTCCCAAGCTAAACCCTTCTTGAGAGGTTTTTGTTATCTCTTCACCCCCAGAAACCTGGGGCATTGGGGGAGGGGTAAGAAAGAGAAAAGATTGGGACGCAGGGAAAGTCAAGGTCAGATGAACCAGCACGTGGATGTGTGGCCGCCGGGGACCTCGGAGGGCACCGTGTGTCTTTTGTGTCTGTTTTACCGTCGCGCTTCCTGTAACCTGGCAGTCTCACCGGGGCTGTGCCTGGTATCGATTTACCCTCAGGCACGCCAGACCGTCTCCTCATTACTAAAGGGAGAAAATCCTATATATTCCCCCTATAGGCAGACTTATAAAGAGTATATCTGGTTGACCCTTTGTTCTTCCTTCCTTTCTTTCCTTTCTCCGTTCTTTTCTCCTGCCACTTCTCCCTTCCCGCCACTCCCGGTTGTTGCAAGGTGAACGAGCTCCATTCCGAGAACGCGAGGAGGGCACGCGGGGTGGACCTTTCTGGAGAACCATCGGCTGATGCGTGTCCGCAGCGAGTGAGACCTGGAGCTCACGTCTTCAAGCGTGGCACCTGCCTGGCCTTCCGCTGGAAGGGGGAGCCTTATCTCCCCCGGCTAGCTTTGTGGTGGGGGACCTGAGCGCTGCTGAGTTGTGGACAAAAGGGGATGAACGGATGCTCCGTCCGTCCGGAGACTCCACCGGCCCAAACTCCCGCGTCGGCTTCCCTGTTGCGGCGTGGCGCTTTGCCTCCCGCGTGCGGAGAGCGGTTGGCCCTCTGTCTCCACACCGTACGTGCAGCTCACGCCTCTGTCCGAATCCTTTTCCTCTTCCCTCGGCTCCACTGGTAGGGAGGCTGGGACCAGGCTCCTGAATTGATCAACGAGCTTCCGTGCTACCCACCTCAGACAGCACATGGCAGTGTGAAACCCTTGGATTTATTTCTCTTCGCTCTTATTAAATTCCTAAAGAATTGGAAAACGCCAGCATTTGTTTTGCGTTACAGAAATTCTTAGTTCCTATTCTGGTGGGCAAAAGCAACACAATTTTGGCATAAAAACGTCTGGATCAGTTACTTTAAAAAGAGAACATTGAGGGGCCCCTGGTGGGCTCAGTCCGTGGAGTCCAACTCTAGATTTCGGGTCGTGATCTCAGGGTTGTGAGATTGAACCCCGTGTGGGGCTCTGTGCTGGGCATCGAGTCTGTTTAGGATTCTCTCTCTCTTTGCTCCTCCCCCTTTCTCTTCCTCCCTCCCTGCCTGAATGAATGAAAGAATGAATAAAAGAACATTGATTTGCTTCCTCTTTTTTTCATCCTCTTTTGGGAAAAAAAAATGTAGGCTGGATCTTGTAACACTGCATCATGCAGAATGTCTGTTCAGGCACACGGAAGAGGAAGTATCTTAAAAGTCATTTTTGTTCTGGGAATTCATTGATTTTTCTGTCCATTTCCCTTCCGTTTTTCTCTTTGTTAATTTCATCCGTGTTAACTAAATGCCTCAAACTTGGCACTTTCCATAGGATCATCCATGTGTAAAAGTAAGTAGATAGGATCATGTAGAGAACAACCAGATTGTTGTGAAATTGATACAAGTTGACTGTTTTAAATGCACTTTAACTGTGAACACACTAATGTATGCAAACCACATTTCCTTCCTCAGGAAAATACTGGCCCCCTTCACTGGAGATAGGTATCTGGTGATGCGTTGTGGAGGGAGCCCTTAGATGTCTGTCAGAAGTGAGGGAAAGCATTTTGGGGGGCCTTGCAGTTTGCAGTTCTTTCTTAAAACCCCTGGGAAGAGGCAGCTTGGTACAGAAGAAATAGCGAGGGCTTTGCTGAGAGTCCGCAGGGCTGAGTGGGAATTCTAGCTCTGTGGCTTGTCTTTCTGGGACAGCCTCAGCAACGAAGGTAACGAAGGTAAAGTCCTCAAAGAAGTCGTCAAATGGTAACTTGACACTTGGACATGAATAGCTACTTGTATCATAGCATTCCAGAAGGAAACTGGTGCACTTCAGGAAGGTCTGCGCGAGGCCCCTGGAGGAGGAGTGGACCTAGTTATACTAGTTGCTCTAGTTATACTAGTTGCTCTAGTTATTCTAGTTCTGCTAGTTATACTAGTTGTGCTAGTTATTCTAATTGTGCTAGTTATACTAGTTGTGCTAGTTATTCTAGTTGTGCTAGTTATACTAGTTGTGCTAGTTATTCTAGTTGCACGAACAGTAGTTATACTAGTTATACTAGTGCATGATGCCTTCGAAATACGAGCTAGGTTTTTCAGAAAGTCCACTGTATTTTGTTGTTTGTTCCACTTTTACTTGAACACAGAAGGCAATTGGTTTTGAACTCTGTCCTCCAAACTGGTGACTTAAATAAGGAAGTTTATTGACTGTCGCAGAGGCTGTGGTTAAAAACTGGCAAACATCATGTGACTGTTAGTATATCTCTTAGGAAATAAAGGGAAAAGACAGGTTTCCACCCTTCCACATTTTTTTCTTCCCTCTTCTCCCAAGCTCATTCTTGCACTGCAACATTTCACTTATAATCTGTTAATTAAATCATTTCACTCCATTTTATATAATTTTTAATTTAGCATTCATTTTCAACTTAGCTTTTGGCTTCATTTACTGATAATAAACAGTGTTGCATACAACACATGTTCCACAAAACTCTCTGTCATACACATACAGATGCCAGTAATTTTTTTCCAGTACGCCAGGCACATTAAAATTAAAGGCAGCATTTTCCCCTCACCCTTTCCATTACTGAATGTGCACCCTGTTTGAATAATACATACTCCCCGGCGGCAGCGGCAGCAGGCTAATGTGTAAAAATTATGTGTAGCATGTCACGGGTACCTTTTTGAAAATTCATGGTTTGCCTGGACACGGTTCTGTAGAAGGTTTCTGGAATGCTCACTCCAGTACCTTGGATCTGTACCTTTGGCGTAATGTATAGAAGTCATAATGGCTTTCTAGAATCAGAGCTTTATGCCTTTACAGCCGCATGATGGTTTTGGAGAAAGAAGGCTCTGGTGTGGTATTCACATTTCTTCTAGATTATCTTTTGAGTCATAGTCTGAATTCTAAAGATACACACTCCTTTAGCTTTAGGTGATGCCCAGAAGTCTCTAGGGCTACAGACTCCAGAGTTTACGGATCACTCATAAGTGGCGTCTGACTGTGTTGTTGGTATTGCTGTCCAAGTCCTAACAACCCGTTCACTTTCCAGTTTGCTCCAGCATATCCTTGAACCCTCCTACTTCCCCTACAGAAGTTCCTGCTGTTGTATCTAACTAAGAAGTTCTCACGTAGTGACTGCGATTCTTTGCCCAACTTCTGTGGGGTCAGCGAAAGGAGGCACCCCTGGACATGCTGTTCTAAATCCTGGCCAGTAAGTCAGCAGTGGGCTGAGTGGGAATTCTAGATCCCGTGGTACGTGCTCGGGGTGTTGATGATGGCCAAAACCGTGGTGGTCTCTTCCCTTCTGGAGATGACATTCTAGCATGGGAAGGTGGCCATTTTACAAACACAAGTTACCCAAGGGCACAGTTACGTGAAAAGTTCAGGGATGTCTGAAAAAGACTGACTGGAAATTTCCACCTTCTCTGGACATTTGGAAAGCTCCGCCCGGGGAGTATTGTTTAAGTGAGAGATGAAACACGGCTAGGATTTAGCAAGGTGGAGAGGGGGGCATGGAGGGACGTCGTATGTCAAGTCCCGGTGTCCACAGAGAGAAGGTGGTTTGTCTCCTGGAGAAGACAGGGCGCCGATTGGCCTGAGGGTTACATCACACAAAATGGGAATGTCAGGTCCTCTTCTAGGGGCAGTGAGATGTGAAGGATTTTCGTCCGGGACTGACTCAAACAGATTTGTTTGTATTTGGGGAAACATCACCGTGTATTTTGGAAAATGTTGGACAGGGCGGTTGGAGAGAGCACGTAGGAGGAGACGGCTTGGGGAGAGTCCAGGCGAGCGAGGCTGACGGCACTCGTGGCGGCAGTGGGGAGCGTCAGGAGTGGGTTCAAGAGAGCTCTCGCAGAGGACATGCGCGGCCTTGTGACCAGTTGAACCTGAGGAAAAGGGAGGCTTCGAGGATGATACCTGGGCTTCTGGCTTGAGCAGTTGTGCCGACGGTGGTCATTTTTCATGTTGAAGGTGATAAAGCACTTCTGCACCTGTCTCGTTATCACTGTCTCTGCCTCAGCCTCAGAGGGCAGCGGCTCAGAAAACGTGGCGGCGGCATTAGAATGCTTTCATACAGGATACGGTCTGTCTGAGGTCTTTGTCTGGAAAACTAGCACTTGGCTTAAATCATAGACTTTTCCTTCTGTCTTTTGAGGGTCATCTGCCGAGACTAAATATAGAACCTTGCAAGGTGGCCCCTGGAGAGTTGGACAGATTAAAAAACAAATAATCTCAGAATCCCTCCCTGTGTTCTGGCCCAGTTGTCTTGAGCACGTCGGCCTTTCCGTGTGGGAGCTGTGTATGCTGGGAAGATCTCAACGCCCTTTTCTACTCGGTAGCATTTTAACGGTGTGTCCCTACGTCACGGCCACTGTTCAGTCCTCCCCGTGACTCAGGTTGCGGATATGCTCCTTCCGGTCCCAGATTTCCAGCATACACAGATTTCATCTTAATATGTAAACTGGGCAAGCGTTGGAAGATGTGGGTCCTGAAGGGGATAAGACCGGCTTGAAGTCTAGCCCCACTATCCTCGGTTAATGTTCAGCTTTAAAGAAGTCAGCCCTCGGGGTGATTCTGGGGCCCCTCCACCACATCTCCTTGCCCTTCCACTTAAGTACCGTGGGGCCCGTCTCCACTGCCAACCCCGTATTCGTTCCTCTGTTGGGTTGAATTCTCCTTTGCCCAGACGGGAGACAGGAAGTAAGAGCAAGTTGACTCCTCCCTGAGCGCCCAGTGTCTGTGGACACCGGGACTTGACATCCATTAGTCAAAGGCTGATGAGAGCTCTTGTCTCCAGGCCCTAGACCCACTGCCCTGTCAGTGGGATGGCTGTGGTGTGCGTTCCACACTGTTCTAGAGCCTCCCCTGTTGGCCCCCGTGGCAGCTGTCTTGATCGTGGACTTTATTCCCTGCCTCCTGTCCCTGTCCCAGTCCTCATTCCCCTGTCCCTCTTCTCTCTCCTTCCCAAATAAGCTTCTCACTGCTGACTCAGGGTCTGCCCTGGGGGAGAGGGAGACCACGCCAAGACCATCCCTGGGAGCTTTGATTTCCTCATCTTTAGATGCTTGTGTCTGACGGACTTGGTCACTCCCGTGGGACATCATGTCTAATTCTTTCTGCTTGTGGATCACTTGCCCCCATCAGTTAACAGAAGTTCTGGGTTTTAGTTCACGTCAGTCTGTTGGTCTGAGACTCCGAACTGCCTCAGAGCGGCAGGTGGTAGGCGACGCTCGGAGGACCCCTTGTAACTGAGCTACTGTGCGTCAGACCCAGGGCCCTGCTCCCCAAACAGGCTGGGGCCAGGGTGTGTGGCTCGGAAGCACGGTGCTTTCTGCTTCCTGACAGACGGAGCCTGGCCTCGGTGTTTCCCGGGAACGGACAGTTTTCCTCAGAATTCTCCAGCGGTGCGTTTGCGCGTCTACTGTGTTGGCGTTGCTTGTCCCTTTGCTTCCTCTCTGGTCCTGCTCTGCTTCCCTGACCAGATGCGGTTCTTTGTGTCCAGAGTACCTCTTAGCTGCGCGTTTCCGTTGGTGGTTCTGGGAGATGGCGTTGATACTTGTTGGGCTTTTTTTCGTTTATTCCTTTGTTGGCCACCCCGCACTGGTCTAATTGTTCTGAAGTTTTACTTGTCCTGCTTTAGTGGTTATGAGCAAGGTAAGCGTTCGCGCCACGTTCTGGAATAAAACCATGGAGAAAACACAGTGGTCTGGGGTACCGGCCCGCAGTCTTCTGTCTTTGTGTCCATCTTCTCGGCACTCGCGGGTGTCCCCGTTGTTGTGTCCGGGGCGCCGCCGTCACGGAGGATCTCTCATGATGCGCAGCCGCTCTCCAGGTCCGTGCTGGGAGGGGAGGAGTGTGGCTGAGACCTACTGCTTAGACAAGTCGAAGATCGAGCCAGAGAGTCCATTTACTGTAGAGAGGAGAGGACACATGACCTCAGCAGGTCGCGAGGCGGCTCGAGTCCAGCAGGGCAGGCTGGGCTCAGCCGCTGGGATGTTTGCGGCGCAGGAAAGGCCATCCTTCAAGCCTGCCCGGGGAGCTTTGTAAGTTGCCGGTTCTCTGTGCTCACCCTCTGCCTTATCTGACGTTTTTCAAGTGGTTTCGTTTCTGGACCTGAACACGAACCGATCCGGAGAGGTTGAAGCTGACTTGGTTCTTTGAAGGTTAGGAAAACAGCGGCAGCTCGTCAGCAAGCCTGCGGGTGCCCCGGCGACCCCGGACCCGCCGTCCCCGAGAAAGCAAGGGCTGATCGAGCTCCAGAACGGCTAATGCTTCGGCTCCTGCCGTCCTGTCCCAGACCTAACCCCAGCTCCTTCGTATGTCCCTCCAGCCAGCCCGGCCACAGGCGAGTTCTCTGCTGCGCACACCATTCCCTGCTTCGTGCTTTCAAACAGGTGCCATTTTGCTTTTCCTCGTGCCTCAGACATAGGTTGAACTATGCAAAAAGAATGGTTTGCCCAGCCTTTGGCTAAAGGAAGAAGGAAACACCGAGAGCCTGCTGCTTCTGATTTCCCTGCGGCGCTGTAGAAAGAAGACAGCGAGGCCCTGCCTTGCCGGGGCACAGTGTGACGGCGGAAGGTGTGCGCTGCAGTAAGCCAGGGCCCCTGCCCTCGGGTCGGCGGTTGGCCACCGAGGCAGGCACCCCCACGTCCCGCGTTCCATTCATTATGTTAATTTTCCACCAAGCGCCCACCCCACCTCTGCCAATTATATTTGTTTCAACCTTCTAATTACAACATTATATGACCGTTCAGACTGGTACTAATTAAATCATTACCTAATTCACCAAGTGCATGATAAAGCTAATGCTTCTTGTCAGCCGAAATCGCGACACGGCACCTACTTTCTTCATTCTCCGTAGGTGGGGCTGGGGTTTCGTGCCTTCACTGAACATCTTTGGCTTCTCTCTGACATCTTGTGGACCATTGTGTCGAGACCCCGTCCTTCCAAAAATGGAAAAACAATGTAGTAGACCTAATCGTGGGTGCCTGTAGTTCATAACTGTCATTTAAAATTATGATCTTGACTTCTCTGTGCAGAAAATCTTGATAGTGAAGAAAAAAAAAATTAGTGTTAAGATTTACAGGACTATTTCCTGCCATATTTTCTTGTCATTTTGTTCTTCATATTATTTTTAACAGAGTAAAACAGTAGCTTGTCTCTTTTTCTCATATTTAAAACAGATTTGTTTTCCGCTCAATTAGACTTGTGATCACGAGAACACAAAGTAGTATTTTTCTCCGTCTGGAGAGAGACATACCGTATGATGGGCAAATTGTCAGGAATAATTATACCAAATGATGGAATAAAATCCAACGGAAAACATCCCTCTCCTTGCTAGTGATACATTTTTATTTAAGGCACACACAATGAGCATCAAACCAATTTATGACAAGGTGAAATTGACAAGTGGCCCACTGCCATGATTTTATTTTTAATTGCTAGTAAACTAATTAGCCAGAACAAGATGTTGTATCATCCGCAGAACCATCGCTCATGTATTCTCCAATAAAAGTGAGATATGTGATGTAGAAAAGTTCTCCATTAATAGATGGGCAAAACAGGGGCACCTGGGTGGCTCAGTGGGTTAAGCCACTGCCTTCAGCTCACATCACGATCCCAGGGTCCCAGGATCAAGTCCCGCATCGGGCTCCTTGCTCAGCGGGGAGCCTGCTCCTCTCTGCCTCTGCCCCTCTGCCTGCTTGTGCTCTGTCTGACAAATAAATAAATAAAATCTTAAAAAAAAAAAAAGAGATAGCGAAAATAAATAAATAAGGAAAAGTTTGAGAAATCTAATTGCAAAGACATCACAGCGTGAATAGCTTCCTTTCACCCGCGGACTAGCATTTGTAATGTTTGCTTCAGGATTTGAATAGGAATTAGGAAAGTCAAACGGGGCAATTTTTTTCCTCTTTCAAGACCAAACCGTGCTTCAAAATAGCAATGACCTCCTTTACTACAATTAAGTTTCATTCGGTTGAGTCATTTCTAAGACCGACCGTCAATTGGTTGTTTCTGCAGTGCAAGGCTTGGCAAACGTTGTCTGTAAAGGGGCCCATAGTGAATATTTTGGGCTTGGGGGGCCATCCAGTCCCTGTCACAGCTTTTCAGCCTCGATGTCGTACTGCAGCAGTAGCCACAGACAACAGGTGAACAAGAGTGTCGCTCTGCCAGTAAGACTACTGCAGGCACAAAAATGTGAATTTGGTGTAATTTTCACTTCTCACAAAATACCATTCTTGTGGACTTCATTCAACCATTCTGCTCATGGGCTGTACCAACATTGGTGATGGCTGCACTTCCAGCCCGTGCTCCCGTGCCTGCTCTGTGCCTCTTAGAGCCATGGGTGATTCCTTCGGGATCTGCGGTGGCCAGGCAGGGGGCTCGTGAGCTCTGCGGGACATTCAGAGACGAGGAGAGCAGTCGCTTCCCTGGGGAAGCTCGCAGTTGGACTGGAGAGCACATCCAGGCAGCCCAAGAGACACAGCATTACATGTTCCCTGGTGCATGTCCGTCTGTGACAAACGCCGCTGCTGCCTTACACGTTGGAAAGAGAAACGTGACCTCGGCCAACAAAGATGCTCTTCTGAGCCCTGACCTGGTCAAGGAAGGAGGCATGGAAACGGCGGGGTTTCCGTGGGAGCACGGAGAAGAAGGCTGGGGACCTTTAGAAAGAGATCAAGGGCAGCTGGGGGTGGTGACAGCATCAACCCGAGTCATTATTCTGCTTGTCTTGCTCCCTCTTCATGCCTTCATCTCATCATGAAAATTTCAAACACACAGAAGAGTTGTAAAGAATTTCACAGTTAATACCAAATACCCACCAGCTAGATTCCACGGTTAACATTTTGCTCCACTTGATTTTTCAAGTATCAATCCTTCTCTCTATGGTTTTTTTTTTTTTTAAACAAAACAACAACAACAACAACAAAAAGCCTGAGAGTGAGCGGGTTGGGGAAGGGGCAGAAGGAGAGGGAGAGCGAGAACCCCAAGGAGGCCCCACACCCAGAGCAGAGCCCAGGGTGGGGCTCGGTCTCCCCTCCTTGAGATCATGACCTGAGCTGAAGTCAAGAGCCGGATGCTTCCCTGCCCGAGGCACCCAGTCTCCCCTCTGTCCCTGCATTTTATTTTTCACTTATTCCAGAGTGAATTTCAGATGTCAGGGTACTTTCTCATAAATATTTAAGTTTTCCTTATCATAATAGAATTTAACATTTATTTGTGGTTTTTTTCTTGGTGTAAGAGTTACCTACAGTGGAGTGTACCGGCATGAAAGGTGCGGTCTCTGAGCTGGACAAGGCTTCCTTCTGTGAAACCTAAATCCCCATCCCTCACCCCAGAAGGTTCTCTCGGTCAGTCCTTGCCCCCATCTCACCCCTAGAGGATTGACTGTTGTGGTTTTTTTCAGCTCTACATGAGTGTTGCCTGCTCTGGAATTTCATGTGAATGGAATCATGCAGACCCTGTCTTTGGGTTTGGGCCCTTTGTCGTCACCTCCGCTGTCTTTGCTGGCTGCTCGTAGCGTTCTGCGAAGTGTGAGCATCTAAAGGCGGCGGCTGTTTTCTCGCAATAGGAACACGCACTCTTGAATGCAAAGTAATGTTCTAGTGACGAAACAGCAGTTTTGCTCAGTTTCATGTATATTGTCTTTAACTGTTGTCAAAGTAAATGACCTGTGGATTAAATTTTTCACATTAACATTTCCTCGATGTCTGTCAGGTCCATCACTTCCCGTGTTTATTACGTTATCTAATGAGTCTTTGCAATAGCGGTTACCCTGTTTGCAGGAGGGGAGACTGAGGCAGGGGACTGAAGTAGCTAACTCCGTTTTCTTAACTCTTCCTGTAGCTGCTTCCGTTGTCGGTTGGACCTGGGACAGCAAAGGTCTGAACGTGTGGGTGCGTGTTCTGGGAGCTGCTTTCTTACCAAGAAATGGGTAGACGGTCAAAGTGCAGATGTTCACTATGGAACGTGCGAGATTCGTTCTTCTGTTGTAAAGGAGGGAAGAGAAGTACACAATTTAGGGCTGCGCTTACCATTTGTGATGAAAATGTAGCTCTCGTTCCGTGAGTAGGGCATGGAACATCCAACTAAAGGACAGCCTTTCTTCTTCAGCGGAAGGCTGTCACCGGTGGGGTTCTACTGATCTAAGGACCTCAGAATACCTTACAAGCATCCAGTCCTTAAGCCACGTAATTCCCCTGCAGTGTGGGGAAATGATTCTTTGAATTTTGCAATTCACAGTTCTGCCTTTAAATCTCCCCAAAGTTTGGAGCAAGTCAAGTGACAGTAGACATCGAGAGGAGAACCGGCTTTTATTGTTCAGAGTGGAATGTTTCAGGTTATCTCTGGACCAGCTCGTAAAATATTCGAACGATCTTTGCTGTGCTTCATGGTAATATTTCTTTAGCTCGAAATCTGTGTTGTCATCATTTTTCATGGCTAACATGTCATCCTTCTAACCTTGAACCCCGCATGCATTGTGACACATGTGGACAAAGTTAGGCAACATTTAATGCCATTCGAGAAGCAGTTTACGTTCCTTGAACTTGGTCTTTTACCAGGCTTGGTCTTCATTGTTAACTCAAAGTCTGTGTTTCTTCCCATTAGTTTAAGAATCTTACTTAAGGACTTAAAATTTCCTATGACAAACAGTTTCTATATTAAGCCTTGGATTTAAGGAGGAATTTCTCCTCCTTTAAAAATAAATGTTGTCTAGCAATTAGTAAGAGACCAGAGCAGTACTGAACCAAGTCAGCGTTTCCTATTGGGTTTGGTATATCCAGATGCACATGAAAAAAATAAAATCACTTAGTTTGTTTGCCTTTTTTTTAAAAGGATTTTATTTATTTATTTATTTGACAGAGAGATCACAAGCAGGCAGAGAGGCAGGCAGAGAGAGAGAGGGAAGCAGGCTCCCTGCTGAGCAGAGAGCCCGATGCGGGGCTCGATCCCAGGACCCTGAGACCATGACCTGAGCCGAAGGCAGAGGCTTTAACCCGCTGAGCCACACAGACACCCCTTAAACACATTTTAAACATCAATTTAGGAAATCTCCTCCAAAGTACTAGATGAGCATGATTTTAGTGGTTAATTTTCCTGAAAAATTTATTGAGAAATTTCGGGTTCAGTGCTTGAATTTCCTTTCTTGCGTTCTAGATGGGGGGTCATCCAGCCTAATGCAGAACCGATCCGTCCCCTGTCCCAGGAGCTTTCTCACGTAAAAGCTCATAAGCTGTTCTGGTACTCCGGATGTGGGAGAGCCTGTGAAATCGTACGAGGCTACTGCCGGCGGAGCTGACAAGGCTTGCAAGTGCTTGGAGAGATGCTGGTCCTTTATCATTTATACAGAGGGTTAGATGTAGTTGTTGGTTTACTAATTAGCAGTGTTATTTCATAGCAAAACAAAAACAACAAAGCGTAAAAAAATTGATTACCACACAGGGTATTAATTTAAGGAAGATTATGACACTTGAAAAATTACTTGATAAAAATGATTGTTATGAACTTTTCCTGTTCTTTTTTCTCAACTTAACGCCAACATAAAATGGCTGTGTTCATGTAATTCCTTTTCTCAATTTGCTTCAAGACTTGTATGGCTCCCAGTGGTAGATTCCGCAGTCATATCGCATGATTAAAGTGTCCATCAAAACCGTACAGTTGGTAAACAGTATTAAAAATCCATCCCCAGCTTCTGTAAACTATACAGAGAGCTATGAATACTAGAATAAATGGAAATATTTTAATTAACTCAAGTAGGACTAATCAAAGCAAAGCAGCCAGTTTATTCAATTGGACAAGGAAATGTGTGTTCATCCATGACATGGCTGAACATTTATGTCATCTATTAGAAGCGATTCTGTTGCTTGTATGAGTATAAGCTATTGTTCGACAGGGAACTGAGTCCCGCAGAGGCCTGCCCACCCTTTTCAAAGATGACATGTCATAAATTATTTCCTTAACATCCTTTCTTCTGCATTCAGTTCCCTTCAGATAACCCAAGTTCTTTCATGAAAGAATGAAGACTCGGATACCTTGGTTCAGTCACCCTGGGTCCCCTCTTCCCTTCAAAGGACTGTCCCCTCTTCCTTCCTTCATTATAAGGCTCAGTGAGTGCTTATTACGCGCTGGGGACTGCTCTGAGCATATTTGACGCGAGGTATCGCTCAGTGCTTGCACAGTGTCCGTCGCCCATCCTGCCGATGAAGACACGTGTGTGGACGCGGGTGCTGCCGCGGGTGGTCCCAGGAAGGGAACCTCCGTCTCGGGATATCCGTTGCATGGAAATGAACTTCAGCTGTGCCAGAGGTGGTTGCCGTTAGGCACCAGGCAGAAATTCCTCAGGTGTGTAGATGCTGCAGGAACCCTTGTGAGCGCGTCCAGCTAAAAGGAGTTTGGGTACAGGTGGCTTCCAGGGGTTTTGACCACCCTGAAGACTTCTGAAAACAGTCTGTATAAAAACCCTGTGCGGGTTTGCTTCTCTGTGTGAATTTGTTGCGTTGTTACCTGGGGCAGGAATGCTGCTAGCTGGTGGTTTGCAGAGCCCTCCAGTGCGTTTAGTGTAATCTTCAGTGTGTACAAGAAGTAGAAACTTAATGATTCTTTTTAATCTTAAATAATTATTTTCATTCTACAAATAAGTAGGGAAAATATTTCTATTCCTGCCATTCTAACAGAATGACACTTCTTGGCCTATTTCTTTCTAGTCATTTTAGTCACACAATAATAAAAACGAAAACGAACTTGGGGCGCCTGGGTGGCTCAGTGGGTTAAGCCTCTGCCTTTGGCTCAGGTCTTGATCTCAGGGTCCTGGGATCGAGTTCTGAATTGGGCTCCCTGCTCAGCTGGTGTTCTGCCTCTGCCTTTGCTCCTTCCCTCCTCTCGCTCTCTCTCTCTCTCTCAAATGAATAAATAAAGTCTTAAAAAAAAAATTGGTGAGAGCATAGCATAACATAGAAGTTGAATCACTGTGTTGTACACCTGGAACTAATGTTGACATTCTGTGTCAGCTATACTCAAATAAAAAATAGAAAATAATAAGTCATTCATCAGTAAGACACCGTTTTTGAATTATAACTTATATACCATAATATCTACCCCTGTTAAGTGTGCAATTAAATGAATTTTAAGGAATTCACAGAGTTGGAGAACCATCGCCATAATCCAGTATTAATATTAGCATATTAATACTTAAGTTGTGCCAAAGGTGATTGCCATTAAGCATCATCCTCATTCTCTAGTTTCTTAAGATGGAAGTTTCTGTTACTGGTTTGATCTTTCCTCCTTTTTTGCATGAGTGTTCATAGCCCCACTTTAGCAGAAGCCCATAAATTCTGACAAATTGTGTCTTTACTTTCATTCAACTCAAAATATTCCTTTTTTGTGGCACCTGGTGGCTCAGTGGGTTAAGCCTCTGCCTTTGCCTCAGGTCGTGATCTCAGGGTCCTGGGATCAAGGATCAAGGCCGCATTAGGCTCTCTGCTCAGCGGGTAGCCTGCTTCCCTCTCTCTCTGCCTGCCTCTCTGCCTGCTTGTGATCTCTGTCTGTCACATAAATAAATAAAATTTTTTTAAAAAATTCCTTTTTCTTTTCCCCACCAATTTGCTAATATATTCATTTTATTCACTTAAGGATGGGATATGATAAAACACTCTTAAAATCTTTTTATGTGGTTCCTTCTCTGACCTCCAGGATATTTAAAAGTATGTTAATTTGTTTCAGAATATTAGTAGACTTCCCAAATTTCCTTTTGTTTTGATTTCTAATTTAATTAGCAATATGGAAAATATACTTTCTGTGTTTTCATCCCTTTTATTGGTAATTCACTTCCATACTTATCAATAGTGTCTGTTGATACTGATTGTATAGCTCACAAATAATCTGTCTTCGATTATGTACCATATGTACCTGAAAAGAACGTACACTCTCTTGTTTTGGGGCAGAGTATTCTGTGTGTCAGTTGAGTCAGTTTGGTTGGTAGTGTTGTTGAAAACAACTGTATACCCTTATTAATTTTCCCTTCTAGCTGTTTTTCCATATTGAGAATGGATATCGAAGAATTCAGCTATTATTGCTGGGTTGTTTATTTCTGTCTTCAGTTCTCTCAGTTTTGGCTCCCTGTATTTGGAACTTTGTTAGGTGTGTATATGTATATAATCATTAAATCATTCAATGGATGGATTCTTTTATCATTATGAAATGTCCCTTTTTGTCTCTAGTAATATTTTTGGTTAAACTCTATTTTTTTCTTAAAGTATACTCTCTCGAGCTCTTTTATATTTATTGTTTGCTCTTTCTTTTTTTTTAAGATTTTATTTATTTATTTGACAGAAATCACAAGTAAGCGGAGAGGCAGGCAGAGAGAGAGAGAGAGAGAGAGAGAGAGGAGGAAGCAGGCTCCCCGCTGAGCAGAGAGCCTGATGCGGGGCTCGATCCCAGAACTCTGGGATCATGACCTGAGCCGAAGGCAGAGGCTTTAACCCGCTGAGCCACCCAGGCGCCCCTGCTCTTTCTTTTTTAATCATTTTTCTTTCAATTTGTATTTGAATCTAAAGTGTGCTTCTTATAAACAGCATATACTTGGATTTTATCTTTTTCCATCCAGGTTAAAAATCTCTTTCTTTTAATTGTGTTTTTAATCCACTTATGTTTAGTGTTATCATTGATCTGGTTGGATTTATGTCTTCCTTTTGATTTTTGCCTTGGTTTGTCTGTTCTGTTGTCTTTGTTTCCTGCCTGTTACATAGTAAGTAGATGTTTTTTAGTGTATCACTTTAATTTCTTTGTTAGTTTTTTACTGTATTTCTGGAATGATCTTCTGAGTGGTTGCTGTAGGGTTGATCTATGTATCGAACTTCTCACCATCTGTTTTAGTTTAACACTAACCTTAGTGCAGTAACATGTATAAAGTTTACCTAAATATAGTTCCATGCCACCCTCCTTTGTGCTATTATTATCCTATTTGTTACACCAATGTATCTTAGAAGCCCAACAGTACAGTGTTTCAATTACTATTTTATGCAACCTACATCTTTCAAAAAAGAAAGGAGAAAAATTAATTTATGAATTTAAATATATATATATCTAATATATGTTTACTATGTCCGTTACCCTTCATTTCTTCCTGTGTGTCTGAGTCAAGCCTGGTATCATTTCTTTGTTCCACTGTAGCTCCAACACCTCCCTCTTTCCTTTGTGTTGGTGTTGCTGTTGTTGTTGTTGTTGTTGTTGTTATTATTTTACATGACATATGACCTGTGATACAATTTTATAATTACTGTTTTATGCACTTGTCTTCTAAATTCAGGGAAGAAAAGACAAAAATTATTCTTATATTGTCTCTGACAATTACCTATATAATTAGCTTTTTACCAGTGTTCTTTATTTCTTATGAGAATTAGAGTTACTGTTTGTTGTCATTCCTTTTCATCCTAATGAACTTTGGGTTTTTTTTTTATAATTTCTATCTCTTTTTTGATATTCTCTATTTGATGAATCATGATGTCATACTTTAATTGTTTAAATGCTTTTTAGAAAGCCTTTGAACGTATTTATAGTAGCTGCTTTGAAAGCCTTATCTGCTAAGACCAACATCTGGGCCTCCTCAGAGATAGTTTCTGTTAACGGCTTTTTTTCTTGCGTGGGCGTTAATTTCTAATTTTTTTCTGATTTTTTTTCTCATGTCTCTTAATTTTCTGCTGAAGATTAAACATTTAGGTAATACAGCAGTTCTGTGGTGGTTGTTCCCCATTTTATTTGTGTTTTTAGTTTCTTAATGTGGACTGATTTCTGTAGAGCATGTTTCCTTCCTAATGTTTGACCTCTGAAGTTTCTGTGTTGTTGCCATCCTGCATGGCCCATTCCTCACTCCTGATAATGATTGAAGTCTACATTTCTAGAAGTTATCGAGGGTCAAACAGCTTAGTGCTTAGCAGACTGGTCTGAGTTTGCTTGCACAGTTTGAGCTCAACACTCTGAGCCACTAAATCACAGCCTTCCGTCTCTTTCCCATGGCTCCACGTACATCTCAGAAAATGGATCACAGCTGAGCCAATTTACAAATCTGCCTGAAATTCTCCTTTCTATGTTGGTAAGTTCTTCTGCTCAGCAGGAGTAAGTAGTTTGCTAGGGCTTTGTCGGGTCTCTCCTGACTATGTGCATCACTTGGTGGGGAAACGTCCTGTCTTCCATACCACCAGAGAGAAGCAGGATCCTATCAATGCTCTTTCATTCTGTGGATTCCCTACTAATTTTGTGGCTGCCCTGCCAGTTTGTTGCCCGCTTTAATCAGTAATGATCTCAGGATAGCTGCAGTGTTGTCCTTCCCTGATTATTGGCTGAGATCACTTTTTTTTTTTTTTAACACCCTGGGCATAGAATTTTCCATGTTCTGCTCCAAATAAAACCAGTCCTGAAGCAGCAGAACCTTGACCCTCACAGCTGGCCTACCTGACGGTGCTTGTGCCCCCGTGGAGCTGGAGAGGACACGGGGCAGGGGAGTTTACAGTTTACAGACTCCTGCTGTTCCTGCTAATATTTATTGAATAAACATTTCTCAATCTGTTCTATATTTCAATTTTACAGGTCTATTTTCAATGTCCTCAAAAGCTTGTTTTTGACAATTTTGTCCAGTTTTGTTTCTTTCTGTCATGAGGGATTGACGGGCTTTTCATTCAGCCATTCCAGAAGTACTCGCTTGAATGTTTGCTGTTTTTGTTTAAAAACATACATACACCAGAGTACATGTATTGCCATGGTCTGAATGTCTGTGTTTCCCGCAAATTCGTATGCTGGCGCTCCAATGCCCAATGTGAGAGGATGAGGAAGCGAGACCTTTGGGTGGTGAGTAGGTGGTGAGGGTGGAACCTTCATCAGTGGGTTCACGTTCGCATGAAAGCCATCCCCACTCGAGTTCCCCAGCCCATTCCGCCAGCTGGGGGTGCAGTGAGGGTCTGCAGTCGCCGACATGGAAGAGGGTCCTCACTATGGATCATGTTGGCACCCTGGTCTTGAACTCCCAGCCTCCAGAACTGTGGATGATAAGGTTTTGCTGTTTATAATCCACTTACTCTGTGATGTTTTGTGAAGCCGCCCACATGGGCTCAGACACTACTTTTAAGTGTACAGCTCAGTGGCTTGTTACTTACGAAAACACCCTGTCATCCCCAGCCAGATTAAGACATAGAAACATGTCTAACACCTCTTCCGCTTCCTTTCCTAGTCTCTACTCCCATCCCAGAGTTAACAGCTCTTCTGACTCCTCTCATTTTATGTTAATCTTTCCTGTCCTTGAGCTTCATATGAATGAGATTTTACAATATTTACTCTGCTGTTAGCAGCTTCTTTCATTTGATCATAACATCCTCTGAAAGTCATCCATGATTTTTGGCTGTAGCACGTATTTGTATTTTTTTTAAGATAATATTTATTTTAAAGAGAGAGAGTACTGTGCATGGGGAGAGGGAGAGAGAATATCTCAAGCAGACTCCCTACTGAGCACGGAGCCCAAGGTGCATGGGGCTCAATCTCAGGACCCGAGATAATGACGTGAGCCAAAATCAGGATGTGGATGCTTAACCAAGTCAGCCACCCAGGCACCCCAAGGATTTGTTATTTTTTAAATGCTATGTAATATTCTTATTTGTGAATATGTCACAGTTTTCTTATTGGTGGACATTTTGAGTTGTTTTCAGTTTGGGGCTATTCTTAATAAAGCTGTGAAGAACATTCTTCTCTGCGTATTTTTGTGAATGTAATCGTGTATAATTTTAACATGCTTAAGCAACAGAATATGTGTGTAATTTTGGTTCTTGCTTTCTTAAGGTTAGCATTATATCAAGTATTTTTTCTTGATTTTATCACTGCCATCATGAATGTCATTAGTATTTTTATATTTTTTCAGGTGGTGTATAGTAAACATATTGAAAAATTATTAGAAGCCTATATTTAATAATGAATAATGACATGACAGGTAGCACTTGGTCCTCACTTGTGTTTTTACTTAAAACAACAGGAATTTATTTTCTCACAGTTCTAGAGATCAGGAGTCCAAAATCAAGATGTTGGAGGGCCATGCCCCCCCTTTTTTATTATATTTTATTCACCATGCAGTAGTACATCATATGTTTTCAACATAGTGTTCCATGATTCATTGTTTGTGTATAATACCCAGTGCTCCATGCAATACATGTCCTCCTTAATACCTATCACCGGGCTCACCCATTTCCCCCACCCCCGTTCGCTCTAAAACCTTCAGTTTGTTTCCTGGATTCCATAGTCTCTCATGGTTCATCTCCCACCTTGATATAACCCCTTCATTTTTCTCTTCCTTCTCCTAATGTCCTCCATGCTTTTCCTTATGTTCTACAAATAAGTGAAACCACATGATAATTGACTCTCTCTGCTTGACTTATTTCACTCAGCATAATCTCCTCCAGTCCCGTCCCATGTTGATACAAAAGTTGGGTATTCATCCTTTCTGATGGCTGAGTAATATTTCATCTTATATATGGACCACATCTTCTTTCTTTCTTTTTTTTTTAAAGATTTATTTATTTATTTGACAGAGATCACAAGTAGGCAGAGAGGCAGGCAGAGAGAGAGGAGGAAACAGGCTCCCCGCTGAGCAGAGAGCCCAATGTGGGGCTCGATCCCAGGACCTCGGGATCATGACCTGAGCTGGAGGCAGAGGCTTTAACCCACTGAGCCACCCAGGTGCTCCTGGACCACATCTTCCTTATCCATTCGTCTATTGATGGGCATCTCGGCTCCTTCCACAGTTTGGCTATTGTGGATATTGCTGCTATGAACATTGGGATACATGTGGCATTCCTTTTCACTACATCTGTATCTTTGGGGTAAATACCTAGTACAATTGCAGGGTCATAGGGTAGCTCTATTTTGAATTTTTTGAGGAAACTCCACACTGTTTTCCAAAGTGGCTGCACCAACTTGCATTCCCACCAACAGTGTAAGAGGGTTCCCCTTTCTCCACCATCTCTCCAATATTTGTTGTTTCTTGCCTTGTTAATTTTGGTATTCTCACTGGTGTAGGGTAGTGTCTCAGTGTGGTTTTGATTTTAATCTCCCTGATGGCTAGTGATGATGAACATTTTTTCATGTGTCTGATAGCCATTTGTATGTCTTCATTGGACAAGTGTCTGTTCATGTCTTCTGTCCATTTTTTGACTTGATTTTTTTTGGGGGGGGTGTTGAGTTTGAGAAGTTCTTTATAGATCTTGGATATCAGCCCTTTATCTGTAGTGTGATTTGCAAATATCTTCTCCCATTCCATGGATTTCCTATTTCTTTTGTTGACTGTTTCCTTTGCTGTGCAGAAGTTTTTGATCTTGATGAAGTCGAAAAAGTTCATTTTCGCTTTTGTTTCACTTGTCTTTGAAGTCATGTCTTGAAAGAAGTTGCTGTGGCTGATATTGAAGAGGTTACTACCTATATTCTCCTCTAGGGTTTTGATGGATTCCTGTCTCACATTGAGGTTTTTCATCCATTTAGAGTTTATCTTTTCATATGGTGTGAGAGAGTGGTTGAGTTTCATTCTTCTATACATAGCTATCCAATTTTCCCAGCACCATTTTTTAAAATTTTTTTAAAGATTTGATTTATTTGTTTGCCAGAGATCACAAGTAGGCAGAGAGGCAGGCAGAGAGAGAGAGAAGGAAGCAGGCTCCCCGCTGAGCAGAGAGCCCAATTTGGGGCTCGATCCTTGGACCCAGGATCATGACCTAAGCTGAAGGCAGAGGCTTTAACCCACTGGGCCACCTAGGCACCCCCCAGCACCATTTATTGAAGACACTGTCTTTTTTCCATTCAACATTTTTCCTGGCTTTGTTAAAGATTAGTTTACCATAGAGTTGGGGTTCCGCATCTGGGCTCTCTACTCTGGTCCGTTGGTCTATGTGTCTGTTTTTGTGCCAGTACCAAACTGTCTTGGTGATCACCACTTTTAGTAAAGCTTGAAATCAAGCAATATGGTGCCTCCGGTTTTGTTTTTCTTTTTCAACATTTCCTTGGCTATTCGGGGTCTTCTCTGGTTCCATACAAACTTTAGGATTGTTTGCCCCAGCAGTCTGAAGATGCCGATGGTATTTTGATCAGGATGGCATTGGAAGTATAGATTGCTCAGGGCAGCGCAAACATTTTAATAATGTTTATTCTTACTATCCATGCCCATGAGCATGGTATGTTTTTCCATCGTCTTGTGTGTCTTCTTCAATTTCTTTCTTAAGTGTTCTGTAGTTTCTAAAGTATAGATCCTTCACTTCTTTGGTTAGGTTTATTCCATGATATTGTATGGTTTTTGGTGCTGTTGTAAATAGAATCGATTCCCTAATTTCTCTTTCTACAGTTACATTGTTAGTGTATAGGAAAGCAACTGATTTCTGTGCATTGATTTTGTATCCTGCCACATTTAAAAAAAAAATTACAGAATCTTAAGTTTTTTAAAAAACACTTTTTAACTAGTCCAAGTTTAAACCAAATGTATTGCTTTTTCAGCCCCTTTACATGTTCCGTAACACCATGAGATTCAGATATCAGTAGTATTGCTTTTTTAGTAGGCCAGAAAAGAAATTACTAGGAACACTGGCTTTGTAAACACGCATTTGAATAATTTTTCCCGTATTTTATATTGGTTTGGAGATAGAGGAAACCATGTAACCTTCTATATTTAGCTTAAAGGACTGAAATCCCCTTTAATAAGACTGAAGGCGTTACTGCTCTTCTGCCTCTTTGCTGCCTTCCTCCGAGGCACGAACGCTCAGGCACTGATGCTTGTGTAAGTGTGTGCTTGTGTAAGTACGTACCAGTCAGTCTGGGCCCTGGTGCCCTGAGCCCATGCAGTACTTGGAAATGTGTTTGCCTGAGGAAAGAGCAGGTGCAGGAATTGTGTACTTCTTTCTTAACTGGGTGGTAGCTTTTCTTTTCAAAAACTGTTGAGATTTCCCGATGGGTCATAGGAGCTATGAACGGGCACAAGGAGGTTAGGAGGGAAAGGAAGGGCTTAATGGGCTGTGCCTACAACCCAGGTCTGCTGAGTTTAAGACAGAATTGCAGGCAGATACATTCAATGAGTTTGACCCAATCCTTTTGCTTTTCTCTGATGCATCTTTTCCCAGTAACAGTGATATACCTTTCATCTCTGTTTTCACACAGTCACACAAGGGTCTGATTTTTGGGTGGTCTTTCTTTTCTGTCTTTTTTGATGCTAAAGCTTATCAGAGCTTAGGCTCTAAGGAGAAGGTAGTAAGAGTCCCCAAGGCTGAATTTCCCATTGCCAAGAAAGGGATGCTCCCTGTCCAGCAGGCGTGAACTAACAAATCAGGCATGAAATGAGTTGAGTGGCATTTCAGTCCTCTCCTAGCTTTGCTGCTTCCTCTCACCTGATCGTCAGAACGGGGCCATTGTCCACAGGGCAGACCATAATGTGGGGGCTGGAGGAAGATGCCTGCGACTTTGTAGTGTTCTTGCTAAGAGAAAACAGGCTCATGGTCTATAGTCTTCACATCCGAATTCTGTCATGTGATGCTGTGGTTTCATTGAGAGAAAGTCTAGCCAGGATGGGAGCGTTTAAGTCACACCTGTCAACCAGAGGTCACAGGTGTCTGTGTTTTCAGTAGGCTCTGTTTTTCTGATACTTGGGCTGTTATTGCAGGGTAACTGATTCATGTTAATGAATATATATTCATTATGGCACTCTATATTATAAATATTTTAACTGTAGAATGGAAACCATGCGGGTAGAACACGTGTTAAGACTTTTTGGGTGTTGGGATTATTCTGTTTCTCTAGCACTGAGAAATTATTTTATTTCTTGAATGTTTTTCATATTTCTGTTCACTTCCTTATGAAAACTTTATTGCTTCTGTTTTCTCCATGTTTCATTCTTCACTGTGAGTCTCTGTGTTCTTTGACACTCCCTCGCTGCTCTGGCTAGTCAGAATGTTGATAACAGTAGCTACAAACATTAACCGCATGGTTACATATGTACTAGACACTGTGCTGGTTACTTTCATGTGTCCTTTTTCATTTGCTGTTAACAGCCTTATGGCATTTTTTAATCAACATTTTACAGACGAGGAAACTGAGCCTGTGTTGCTCTCTCCCTCTCTGAGTATAAAGTCGGCCCTTCCCTTCCCTTCCGGCTGAGCTTGTAGCTTTGTGCCCCCCGCGACAACACAGGCTCACTTAGCTTTACACTTGCTGCTGGGCCACGTGGCAAACGTTGTTCTGCCAAAGATCAAACACAGGAGTCCCCTTCGTGGAGATTTCATGGTAGCCGTACTGCTGTCCAGGGAGCGTCACACCCAGAGCGCTGATCCTCCTGGACACTATTTGGAGGAGACAAGGGCAGAGGCTGTGAATCTGCTCACCCCCGCTCAGTCGGGCAGCTGGTGTCCTCAGAGGGCTGGGCGTGGAGGCCCGGGCTGGGCGTGGAGGCCCGGGCTGGGGAAGGACGAGTGTGGTTCCCTTCTCGCGGCTGCAGGGAACGTTCACATTAAAGATTCATTAGCTTACATTACAGATTGCAGGGCTTTCCCCCAAATCCACCAATTACAAAGGTTTAGTGTGCCAGTGACTTAGAGCAGATCCGCCTTTGCTTCGAGTGGGTATGGGGACATGTAAAGCTGTTTGAAGCTTTCTGAATACACAGTAGTTCTGTTCCAGCAGGAGGGGCTCGTAGGTTGTGTCTCTTCATTCATTGCATCTTCTCTCTTCTCCCTTTTATTGTTACTTAAGAGCTAAGACTCATCTATGTTTTAGAGCGATGCTCTGTTTCTGTTACTAGATGTGAAAGCAGGAGGAGACACCCGTCTGCCTCCGTGTCCTGGTTCCGTCGGCAGCAGAGAAACTGGCAGACAGCAGGATCCATTCAGTGTTTGCGGATTGAATGAGCAGTCGGTGTTTAGTGGGTGCCCAGCACATAGTAGGTACTTGGTAGACGAGCTGCTGATCCTTGTTGGGGGGAGGGGCTGGCTGTCTCAGCTCTTCTCTATTTGAAGTTTGATTGGAAACTGGTAACCGAGCACGTTGGTCCTTCAGTGATCGGAGATGTGTACGGCGCCTAGTCAAGTACGGACTTTCCCCCATTCTAACAGAGCTTACTGTGAGTCCTGTTGCAATAGTGGTTTCTCACTGAGACCACATGAGCGGAGACGGCGGCCGAGCCGCTGCGGGTGCCAGGAGAAAATCAATGAGGACGGCTGGGACCCGGGAGCAAGGGGAAGAGAAGAACTTGAATAAGCATGGGCCGGAATTAAGGAGAAGGAAGAAAAACAAACAAACAAAAAAACTGAACATGAAGAAAGGAAGGGAACCGATTACTTTTCCCTGAATTGTCTCAAATACGTTGTTGATTTTATAATTCGGGTGATAGAGAAGAGGGCCGTAGTAGTTCCGTTGGCCCTTACTTAGGAATTTCAGCAACTGGCCGTTCTCCTTCAAGGCGTTTCCATAACTTGGCTTGCCCGTGGCCCTGCCTCCTACCCTCACCGAGGCCATTTGGTCATTGTCTCTCTTGTCAGCGGACGACTAGCTGCTCCTTGTGTTTAGCACCGTCCTCCTCAGTAAGCTTTCATATGAAAGCAGGTTTCGGAAGTAGAAATACAAGTTAGGAAATGCGAGTGGAAGAGCAGGGACTCTTGCTACAGTTCTGTCTGGCAGGCCGCGCAGTCTGAGCCTCTGCCTGCGTCTCCGAGACCCTGTACTGTTTCCATCAGGACATTATTGACATTGAACGTCACGTCATCTCTAAGAAGCTTCCTTGTTCTTCTATTTGAAATAAAAGGATGATCTGCAAGAATGGAAGAAGGTGGGAAGTAGGTGATTGACACGCCTGCTTCGCTCCTGTCCTGTGCACTTCCTGGGCTCTGTCCCCCTGCCGGCCCCTTCTCCGGAGCGGGAACTGCCGCTCCGAGTGGTCATTGCTTCCCGGGACAGCAGAGCTCACCTGAGCTCCTTCTCCCACCCCGTGATGTTGACCCGAGAGCCAAGCCACAGGACAGCGGAGAAGACAAAATAGAAGACTGTGTTGAGAATCACGTCGTATGGGCTTCTGCTCGGACGTCGTAACTTCAGCGGGGCCTCCCTGACCACTGTCCCCGGCACCGGCCTCTCGGGATTCCTCTCCAGTCCCTGAAGCCAGCTCCGGATGTCGTCGCTCTGGTCATTACTGTCCTTGCCACCAGCCCGGACCAGAGCGTAGTACGCACGGAAGCAAGGTTCACACCGTATTCACGGCCGAGTCCCTGAGTCCCCAGTCGTGTGTGGCCCCGGGACGCTCAGTGAGCAGTTGTTGACTGAGCATAGATTACAGAAATTCCTGGAGTTTTTAAGGGATGGGCTTATTCCTAGACATGACACTTGCAGTTTTGCTGTTTTCCTCTTGGTTTTCCAAGCCGCGGTACCCTTCGTGCGTATCTCTAATGAGACCGCGTGGTATTTGTCACGGCAGCAGGGAACGTGGCAGCTTGTGCGGCTGGATGGCTGCGTGGATGTGGCCCAAGACACCCGTGCAGCGGAGTGAGTGGACATTTTGTTAGGAACTGTCAGGCGGTTTTCACCCTCTTTAGCTAGTTGGGTTAGCACTGTCCTCCCAACAGAAGGGTACATCCTTTCTCTTTCCCCCAGTGCCTGTTCGGCGGCTCAGGACGCTGTTCTCTCTGCGTGTTGTGGTCTTC
This sequence comes from Neogale vison, assembly GCF_020171115.1. Classification (NCBI taxonomy): domain Eukaryota; kingdom Metazoa; phylum Chordata; class Mammalia; order Carnivora; family Mustelidae; genus Neogale; species Neogale vison. The sequence continues at coordinate 14,384,847 of NC_058104.1, forward strand.
AGGAATGAGGCAGAAATGAATCTCAGACTGTTTCCTTCAGAGCAGGGACCGTATTCTCCGCATCCGCAGGTGTTCGTGTCCTCAGTGGGAACTCTCTTCCTCTCCTTCGACATCCAGCTTCTGCTCGGTCTGACCAGTGTAGCAAGTTCTGGCAAGCCTGGGGGCTCACGTGACATATAACAATGCACCTTTTAATGCTTTCACTGGCTGTAGCTCCCCGCCCTCTGCCTTTTCCTTGTCATAACACACCATGCTGCTTTCCCCCATTTCCTCCTCCGTCGGCAGAGAGCACTGCGGGCCACCATCCAGGCCAGCATATGTGGGAGAAGGGGCCTACAGAGTACTGAATTTTTTTAAGATTTTATTTATTCATCTGAGAGAGAGAGAGCACAAGCAGGGAGACAGGCAGAGGGAGAGGGAGAAGCAGACTCCCTGCTGAGCAGAGAGCCTGATGCGGGGCTCGATCCCAGGACCCTCGGACCATGACCCAAGCTGAAGGCAGACGCTTAACCCACTGAGCCACCCAGGCGCCCCCAGAGTCCTGATTTTTACCCCGTGCTCCCTGCACTGCTCTGATTAAGCCTCAGTTCTAACTCCCACTTCTTCCCAGTGAAATAACTTCCCAGTAGAGTTATTTCCAGTTACTGTTGTAGAATTTCGGGAATTGTACATACTTAGAGCCTGTGAGGTTCCACCCCTTTGAAAAGACCGGGGCCCGGGGAGGGTCTTGCACACGTCTCTAGGCCCCTCGAGGGCAGGGAAACTCTCATTCACTTTTCCCACCTCTGCACCTGTAACGTAGAGTCTGCGAGTAACAGGTGCTCAGGAACTGTGTTTGCGTTTTTTAAGGTCACACAAGTAGCGATCACAGAGTCGGAACTTGAACCTGTTTCTTCTTCTGGTTACTTATCCGTTGTCATTTTCACAATTATCTCCCAGTGGTTTAAATTGGGGAGTCAGCTTTCAGTCTTTTAAAACACAGTTACCTTTCAGCTCATCTCTGGTAAACACACAGCAGCTGTCCCTCATTGGCATGGCCACGGTTCCACTACCCAGCAGTTCTAGAAACTGACACTAGTAACCATTCTGCTAAAAGGAGGACTCTTCTACTCACATGATATCCTGGCTGTGTCCAAAGTGTAATATTTAATTGCATTTTCTTAATCTTTACCACTGTATTGCTAAGCTTTCTAATACCTTCAAAATACCAAATCTCAGGCTTATCCTAATTAAAGAATCTCAATTTAATCCATATTGCATGACAATTCAATTTGTTGATTGCTTTTTCTCCCCCTCTTTGTGAAATTCCCGTCAAATGTATTAATTCAACATGATGAATCCTGTATTCAACCCACTGGAGTGAATAATTAAAATTAGCTGATAAAACTTTCAGCAGAATTACTTTGTGAAATTGCTGAACAGATGTGTCATTTTAATGAAAATCCACAGACAAGCTCCTTCTCCCCCTCGGCAGGATAAAAATATTATCCCCTCGGCACATACTTAATTTGGTGGTAAATACACTCGGAGCGATTGCTGGAAGGGAAGAAAAAGCAACTTGTCACACTTAGTAACTTGATTTTTCCCCAGCATGCAGTAACAGCTATCTACAGTAATTCATAGTGCTCTATTGTTGCTGCAAGTCCCAAAGAGAACTTATTAAAATGCAATAATCTCCTATTTAAACAGAAACAATAACCATTAAATTTCCTGTGGATCCAAAATTGAGCACAAGCCCCATCTGGTAAGAGTGATTAGAGGCCTGATGAGGGAATTTAATTTGCAACATTCAAAGACTAAATCTGAGCAGATCTCGTCACCTGGGACACCAGTGCTGCTTGCCGTCTTCTTAAAAATCTCGACCTAAACTGAAAATGGAATGTCGGAGTGAAAATGTTACCCAGGGGCCGCCCCCGACAGGGTTGCGTTTCGTGATGTCTCAGGCAGGCCCGGCGAGCAGAAGGGGCTTCCGGGCCGTCCGCCTTGGCCTGGTTCGCGTGGCCTGGCGGGGCGGCCGCTGCCAACGCCGCCACCTCCCGCGGCCCCTGCGCGGACTGCAGTGTGGCCGCCCGACGTGGGTCGCGGCCTGGCTGCTCCTCCCACCTCATTTCCTTCCCTGGCAGCCCTCCCCGTGACGGAGTCCTCTGCCCTCGGATCCCAGCAGCCTCTCCGCCCATCCTGCCGGCGACTGTCCTGCGGGCTGTCAGCCCACGCGAGCTGTGTGACGTCTTAGTCCGCAGACAATCTCTCTCCTCGCTGATGCTGTGTGTGTTTCTTAAACCCCCTGAGAGAGCTAAGATTGGTGGCCTGTCACTGGTAAACACGGACTGTCACCTTCCTCTTCTCTCACACGCCTTCTTCCTTGTTGACACGGCTTTCTAGGCTGCGGAGACCAAGGTGTTCATGCACGGGTTATCAGAAACGTGTGTGTGTGTGTGTGTGTGTGTGCACACGTGCACCTGTTGTGTGGGGGCGGGCCTGATCAGCCAGTAGCCGGCTGCAGCTGCCAGTGTATCAATCAGAATAAACCCCTAATTAAGGATTTGCTTCCAGGAGTAGAGTTCTTGTTGGCTCTGAGGTCACTTCGCGGGAGTGAGGCCGTAGGACAGGGATCCCTGCTGCTCCTTTGTCCAGATTCTGTACGGTAGCCTTTATCTGGATTTCAGGAATCTCCCTGGTCAACAGCCTCCCCTCAGTTTTCCACAAACTCTGTGCCCCCCTCTCCATCCAGTATCTTCTCCAGCTACCCCCCCACCCAAGGCCTCTGGGGTCACATCAAGGTAATCGTATCCAACAGGGCTCCCGGACTGCACCCTTTGCCACTGTCTATTCTGGTTCGTAGTTTGTTTCTTGAGAAGATTACTTTTCAGTTCTCTTCTGTGTGTAGAGAACTAAGATTAATAATTTGATAACCTCTTCCATGTCTTGCCCCGTTCCCTGCCATATAACACTAGAGAGAAAGCAGCCCAGGGGTATAATTTTTAGGGGGGATGGAAAGGTTCATTCCATGAATTATCCCACTTTGGGATTCTTGAGAAGGTAATTGTGTTAATTGAGCATCTACCATCTGTAAGGTAATGTACTCACCAGCGGAGGAGAAAACTGAGAAGTCTGGGGCCCGTCCCCACTATCTGCATTTACGTCTAAATGGGAAGGTAGGACATGATCATGTGAACGTGAATGCTGTGTCTTGAACAGTGTTGGGGAAGGGATCGTTGGGCCGGGGGGATTAATGAGCCCCCGTCTATACGCAGAGCCACGCGTGCAGAAGAAGAGATGGTTGGGGCCGTTGCGGTTCATAGAGGCTGCCCACGTGGCTGGCGTGCCTTTGCTGCTTCTAGCAGCCAGAACCTCCCAGCCACGGTAACCAAGGGGCACAGGTGCTGCGCCAGAGAAGGGGACTTAATGCATCACAGCTGGGTTCACGAGATGCGTCTTGGAGAGCCTCAGGAACCATGGATGTAACCTGTTAAGTAGCGATGACTTTGATGTCAGGCACATCTGGTTGTGACTAGCTCCTAAACCCCCCTTCCACCCTCTGGGAAAGTTTCTTAACTTTTGGAGTCCAGGCTTCTTTGATTGTAAAATAGCGTTTAATAATAGTTACGTGGTTTCCACAAGGACTTCGTAATGTGCCTGGCACATGGAAGGCACCAGATAAATGACGACAACGCGCTTACAATCTTGGGGGCAGAAGGAGTGAATTAAATACAGAACAAGGCCTCGGGACTCTTGCTGTGCATCCCTCCCCCCTCCCCCCTGCCAATATTCCAGAAACTGTCCTTCTTGATGTTAGTTTCGGACCTTTGTGTCTCTATCTTTGGCCTCTACTTGGTTTCTCTGCTCAAGTCTTGGTTTCATTTTTGTATTGAACACATGACCCTCTGTTTTTTATAGCACAACACGCTTTATGAAAATAAACATTAAAATGCATAGAAAACCCTGGAAAGACCGATCAAAACATTCGCAGTGGCTACCTTTCATTCATGGAGTTAGGGGTGACTAGTTTTATTCTGTTTGTTTAAGCAATGTATATAATAAAAAATAAGAGTTTCAATAGAATAGCTTCCTGTTTAAATTACCATTTCACTTACACTTTCACTGTGAAATTAGAGGTCAAAGAAAGGGGAAAGGAGTGTGAGGACTGTGGTTGGATTTTGAAGATCGGTAGTCAGGTGTCTGCATCCAAAGTTTAAGCGCTTGCTGTCTAGAAACACGTAACAGTAACATATCCAGTATCTTACCGCAACCCCATGGCATTAGAGAATTCCTAATGTCAGCGGCATTGTGAAGGCTGAGAACTTAGGGGAAGCCTTCCCAGCCAGGCTTACTGGCCTCTTCTTGCTCTCGATTTTTATACAAATCCATGGTCCTTAATTCCAAATTGAGATCAAGCCCTCTATCACAAATGATATTTTTATCAGCATTGGCCCCCCTCTGGTACACATTTGCCCTATGCAGTTTGATTTGTACATAAGATTCTGGAGCACAGTAATAGAATAAGGGTGTATAATAGGGGAGATAACACACATCATTTTGATTTGGAGGGACATTTGGTGCTTTACCATTATGTTGTTGCCTTTGTTTTAAAGCTAATTCTGTGCCCTAAGAGGTTCAATATAAAAGATCTTATTTTTAGCTATACACTGTAGCTATATATAAATGTTCTATAAAATATATCCCCCAGATAAAACCGCTTATTACATTTTTGAAGTTTTTTTAAACCTTTCTCTTGGTAAATAAAAGTCTTTCTGGCTTTGATGTGACTATTACCCCTTGGTTTGGGTTCTTTCTCCCTTTCTTCATGCCCAGCCCCTGTGGGACCCCTGTAAGAAAAATGGGAGGGGGGAGAAGCGTGGATTCCTTAATAAGTCCCAAAGGTAATCAAAAGAGAGAAATGCATTATGAACAAACTCACAAAATATTCCTGTGCTTCGTTGGGGAATACTTAATGCACATAAGGTCAGGCCTTTGTAATGTTAATCTCCGAGTTGTAGGAAGAAAGCCGTCATTTTAAAGAGTAATGTTGCTCTCTTTGAAAAAAGCTTTGATTTCCAGAGAAAGGCTGTCGGAACACACCTGCATTAAACCGGTGCTCGCGGGCCTGGAGCTGCCGGAGCTGCCTGGTGGGGGAAATGTTCCATTTAGGGGTTCGGGGCCTTTGGCCGGAGCTGAAGGAAGCCTGCCCGAGGCACCCCGTTTTCCTGCGTTCCCAGCAGGGTGGTCAGTGTGGGTGTGAGGGAGGCCGCACTGTCTAGGTGTCTAGGTCCTGCGGTCCGGAGGGACAGGGTAGCTCCGCACGTGCAGAGGCCCCGCGTCTTCCACAGCCGGCATCAAGGCGGGGAGGCTTGACAGATGCGCGGTAGGCGTGGGGACTGCCGGTGTCTCCGGTCCTGGTGACGGGACGCAGGCCCCGATTTATATCACAGGTGGCGTCGCTGCTTCTCAGCGCTCTGTAAGCCTCCGTGCTTCGTGGTGGGGATGGTGTGGGCCGGAAGAAGGCGGACCCTCTCCCCCACCCTCCCGACCTCCGTCCCGGCCCCGTGGTCCTCGCGGGTCGCTGCACAGCTGCCGGGGACTCCAGGTCTGTTATTTTCAGAGGCGGCTCCTTCCGCCGTCGGTTCCCTCGCCCTCCTCCACTTCCATGCCTGCCTTCTGCCACGCAGACCCTCCTTCTGTCTGTTCTGTCCGTCCGCATTCTGCTTTCTGGGGCCATACACAGCAGACAACATTTTTACGTTAAATATCATGAAACAATTAGAATTAAATACAAGCCCCCTTTGCAACATGCCTGGCACAGCACAGGCGCTCAGTTGATTTCTTCCCACACCCTGGCTTCCCGAGTCTGCTGTAGTTCCCCATGTAGGTAGGGTCTGCTCTGCCAACTGCTTATTATTAAGGAATAAGGAAAAAAGAAAGAGCAAGAGGGGAGGACTACCAGGCTTTTTCTAGAGGAGCCAATATATGGAAATTACCCTTGTTTCTTCTCTAAAGCAGTAAAGGTCACAGCAGTAGTTGCAAAACCGTAGGCTGCCTACCGCCTTCCACACATTCAGCATTCCTATTGCTGCCTATTTTACCCTTAGGCATCCTTTATTTCTTGCACAGATGGTCTCACTCAGGCCTAACAAAATGTTTTAAGCTTTGCATAAATTAAAACAAGAGGTCTCCAAGTACAAAAGTGCAACTTTCTTCTTTTTTTTTTTTTTTAACTTGAAAACAACTCTGCTGGCATCGTCTACAAAATTACAGCCTCAAGCCAGGTTTCCATAATCAGTTTTCCTTAAAAAAAGGAAAGGAGAGGGAGAACGTGTCCTTGTGTGTGTGTGTACCCAGCGCAGACGTGAGTCCAGTCCGCGGCTTTTACGCAGTTCTGTGCGCCTCTCCAGGTTGAGCAGGTGGTCGTTGTGATTCAGCTTGGGGGGGGGGGATATATTAGATTTGGAAGTATTTTGGAGAGGGTGGTGGCTAGAATTTCTGGCTGCCCTCCTTCGTTCAGTGCATGGGAACCGCTGAGACCTCGGGCCGCCGGCTCTGCCTCCTAGGGCGGCCGGGCTTGCCGGGCTGCACGAGACTGTGGTTGAAAGTGGCGAGTCGCTCCGGAAGAAACCGGCTGTCGCTTCCACTCTGTTATCAGCTGCCCCCGAGCGATGACACGCGGCCTCTTTCATTCTTAAGGTAACTGGAAGATGATGAGCATCGCCTCCCTCTAGATCCGGGGATGCCGCGAATCTCTTGTACTCAAGAGGCCTGCCGTAACGGGGCCGACTCACTGAGCAGACCGACGTGTAAGGAAGCTCATTCTAAACTGACGAGCTTCGGTAGACTCGGGAGGCGTTAGACCAGACCCACGTTACCTTTCACCGGAACCGTGAACAGTAAGAGCAGGCCCGGTCCTGGCTCCTACCATGTGTCGGGGGCCACGTGACAGAGTTTTATATGCATTATTTATCATCATATTATGGACCCATCACAGAAACATTAGAAAACACAGAAGAACAGAAAAAAGAGTAAGTTACCAGTTATTCCTTCACTTCCCACACCATTTTCAGGTATTATCTCCGGATTTTTCTGGATTATCCTTACACAATAGCGCTCAGAGGGTAGCTCGATTACACTGTAAACATTACTCCAGATATTTTTTTAAAGCCTTTTTCTTTTCTCTTAATATTTTATTTATTTGAGAGAGAGCACAAACGGTGGGGAGAGGCAGAGGGAGAGAGAGAAGCAGGCTCCCCGCTGAGCAGGGAGCCCGACGCGGGGCTCCATCCCAGGACCCCGGGATCATGACCCGAGTAGAGGGCAGACGCTTAACCGACTGAGCCACCCAGGCGCCCCACTACTCCAGATGTTGTATCTACCTTTGTTCACTGGATCTAATAGCATAAGCCTACTTTCATATTATTAAGAGTCTGTGTTAAAATCGAATTGGTTTTAAAATTAAAGAGGCCCATCTAGAATCAGGTAATGCCATCCAGGGCATAAAAACTACGTTTAAAAACAAATCCAAGCCTTAGATGAAATCCGGCTGCCGATCCATGTTCTTCTGTAAGGAAGAGAAGGTTTTCCTGGGTTACAACATCTCAACGAATTTATTCAGAAGGGTTGAATGGACAAAGCGCTCAGCTCTAGGTTCTTGAGTTTCTCTTCGCTCTAAATGCACACGCTTTAAACACTTCCGTGAATAACGAAAGGGCGGCAGCTCATGTCCTGAGAATGTCCTCACTTGACGCCTTTTGATACAAAAATACTGTGCTTCTGGCTTTTTCATTCTAATGAGACGCTACATAGAGGCTCCCTATACTCATCACCACTTGGATCGTATAAAAAATGGTGCCTTTTCAATAAAATGGAGCAGCGTTTTGACTTTTCTGTTTGTCCTCGAACTGCGCATAAACCCTAAGCTTAACTGTTAAAAATAAGCACAAGACCGCGTAGAAGGAGCACATTTTCTAAAAAGTCTGGACAGAGGAACTTCACCCAGGTCGGTAAATCCTAAGCCATTTTCAAAAGATGTTAAGAAGTCACTGCTAATGATGAAAGACTCTCAGCCTGTGATTCGGAAGTCGTGATCGACACTGGCAGTAACTGTATTACCCACAGTCCAAATACTTGACAGTCAATGATGATCTGCGGTTTGAAAGTTTTCCGTGGTACACTCCCAGCCAACATTTCCTTCAAGTTGTTGCTTACACGGTGGTGCGTAGCGGTTGCGATGCATTCATTTTCACCGCTGTCCGGCGCCCCGCTTCCGTCTGCCACCGTGGACACATCCTCTCATCCTTGGTAGACAAGGGCCAGGACAGGGGGCTTCCGGTGTGGAGCCGTGACAGATAGTGCCAGAGGACCGTATTTTACATGTCTCTTAGCACGTCCTGAATGTTACCTCGGATTCGAATTGCTGGGATTTAGGGTGTGTACCTAGTGAACAGAACAGGATAAAATCAAGTTAATTTCGAAACGAATAATGCCAGTTTACGCTCTTACTAGCTGGATAAGTGTCTTAACATTGTTTCACATTCTTACCAAGATCCTTACCGCCAAACTTGAATTTTTGCAAGTGGGATGGGTATGGAATAGTGTCTGTGTGTGTGAGAGTGTGCGTGTGTCTGTCTGTGTAACCACCTCACGGTGGTTTTAATTTTACCTTTTTTGCCTGTTCTGATGTTTGTTTTTGAGCTTGCTTTTTTGGATCTTTTATCAGTGTTTCTATTTTGATGCTGGACTTTCTCTTATTCACTTGTAAGAGTACTTTGTGTATTTTGATACTCCTTGGTGAGAAATATATGTGGCATATCATTTCCAGGATGGTAGCTTCTCTTCTTATTTTCTTTGTGGTGTCTTTTGAGCCGCAGAAGTTCTTAATTTTACAATACTTAAATTTACCAAACCTTTCCTATAATTTACAATATTTTTGTATCTTATTTCAAGAATTTTTCCTTTACTCTGAAATCCTAGAAGTGTTGTGAAGTGCTCTGGTTTTATCTTTCACATTTAACTAATCCACGTAGAACCAATTTTTCTGTGCCGTGTGAGATAAGGGTTTGGTTTTATTTTTCTGCGTACAGTGAAGCCTCTCTAGGACCACAGCGTGTCGATGGGTTTGTTCATTCCTCAGTGCCCTGAGGGACCTACTGCGTTAGAAATTAAGTATCAGAATCTGCACAGGTTTGTTTCTGAGCTTATTTATTTTTTTTAAGATTTTATTTATTTATTTGACAGACAGAGATCACAAGTAGGCAGAGAGAGAGGCAGAGAGAGAGAGAGTGGGGGAGGCAGACTCAGCTGAGCAGAGAGCCCGATGCGGGGCTCGATCCCAGGACCCCAGGACCATGACCTGAGCCGAAGGCAGAGGCTTGACCCACGGAGCCCCCCAGGCGCCCCCCCGCCTTTTTTATGTTAAGTCAGTTCATTCATACACCACCCCTGTTGTAATCACTGCAACTTTAAGCAGTGTTTGGTATCTTTTAGCCACACCCCCTGCCCGGCACCACATGCACACAGTCTCTCAGGGGCGTCTGGGTGATCCTTGGCTCGTAGCTCTGCTATATAATTCAGAATCAGCTCAGGTCCCAAATCCTCAAGAAAAGTTGGATTTTCATTGGAATTGCATAGCCTACCGAAGAATTTAGAAGGAATTGACATCTTTATGATACTGGTTCTTGTGATCCTTGAATATAATATTTATCTTCAGGTATTTAAATCTTTTTTTGCTCTTCCGTGAAATTTTATGATTTTTCTATCTGTTTTCCTACAACATATTGGCACATTTTTATTAGATGTATTCCTAAGTTCTTAATTTTTTTTGCTACTGTAAATTACATTTTAGAATATTATGTTTGCAACAATTCCACTTGTTGGCATATACCCAAAAATAATTGGAAATGGAGATTTAAACAGCTGTTTGTACACTAATATTTAGGGCAGAACTATTCACAATAGCCAAAAGGTGGAAACAACTCAACTATCCATTGACTGATGAATGGATAAAGCAAATGTGATATATCTATATAATGGAATATTATTCAGCCTTCAATAAGAAGGAATTCTGACATATGCTGCAAATGAATGAATCTTGAGAACATTATACTAAGTAAAACAAGCTCGTCACAGGGTCAAACAGTGTATGACTCGACATATGTGAGGTAACAAGATTAGTCAAATTCATAGAGACAGAAAGCTATTATGGTGATTTTTAGGAGTTAGGCGAAGAAGGAATGAGCAGTTACTATTTAATGGATATGGAGTTTCAGTTTAGGGAGATAAAAGAAGTTCTGGAGATGAACAGTACCAGTGGGTCCCAACATTATCAACATACTTAATGCCACTGAACTGTATGCTTAATGGATAAAGTGGTAAATTTTAAGTGTATTTTACCCTAATAAAAAAATTATATGTTCTAAGTTTATTGCTGGGGTTTATAAATGCATTTGATTACATAACAAAAATACAACTTATCAGTACAACTTACCAAATTCTTAATAATAACTATTAATATAATTATATAATATATATTATATAATATAAATAATATTATTAATAAATATTATTAAATTCTTAATAATTATTATTATTCTTAATAATTCTGTTGTTTTGTTTCTTCTTTTTGGTTCACTCAGTTACCTAGGACATTAAGTAAAATGATAAATAGTAATGGTGATAGCTTAAGGCAAGTATTCCTTGCCTTAATCTTAAGAGGCACTTCCAACGTTTCCCATTAAATTGGGTATTAAGTCTTTTCTATTGTTTTGTTTTTATGCAGTCATTATCGGGTTAAAGAAGTCCCCTTCTATTTCTAGTTTAAGATTTAATTTTTTACATGAATGACTTGAATTTTATTATATATTCTCTATATTCATTGAAATATTATTTTCTCTAATCTGTTAGTGTGATAAAATATAATAATTGAGTTTCTAATGTTAAATCTGCAATTCCTCGGCTAAACTCAAATTCCTAATGATATATTGTATTTTTCCCCTAATGATGGATTCAGTTTTCTAACATTGTATTTAGGACTTTTTCATCTAAGTTCATGAGTATAATTTTGTTTTCTCAAATTGTCTTTATGAAGGTTGTTATTGAGGTTATATTAAATGAATAAAATGAACAGCGGAGTGGAATCATTTCTGCTTTTTCTGTTTGGTAGAATTCACTGTTTAAGCCAAAGACTGTCAAGCTTTTTCTGTACGGGCTAGATAGTGAGTATTTTAGGGTCTGTGAACCACAAGTCCTCCCTTCTCCCATTGTGTTGTGACACCAGCCACAGACAATACATACATGAATGAGTGTGGCTGTGTGTATGTACAAAACCGACAGCAGGCCCTGTTGGGCCTACAGGCAACGCCTCACTTAAGCCTCACTGGTTTAAGCCGTTTGAGATGGAATTTCTTTAGATTTTTGAAAAAATTCTCTTACTTTTTTTTTTTAATTAGAATTTCATTCAAATATTTTATTATTTTTTGCAATAACTGTATTGTTTCATAGTTCTAGTGATGTGTCCACTTCAGTGAAACTTTCAAGTTTATTAAATAATTTAGATATACTGTCTTAAACATCTGCTTTGTAATTAATTACTCGTTTCTTACAGTTGGTTATTTGTGCTATTTATGTTTTTGTTGCTATTTTTTGTTTTCTATTGATCTTTCTTGCTAAGAATTTATCGATTGTTTAAGCTTCTTCAAAGAACCCATTTAGCCTTAACTTTCTTCTTTGTTTATATGCTTCTTTGTATTTTTTTTTTAATTTTAGGTTTGCTTATGACTTTATTATTGTTTTCCAGTCTCTTAGCTTCAGTTGTTTATTGTACTGAATTTGAGATGGATACATAGTTAGTTGGGCCTCTTACCATTTTTTTAAAAATATATATTTTAAAGCTATAAATTTTCCTCTAAGTACAACTTTAGCTTCATTTCCCAAATTTTGATTAAGTTGTATTTTTGTTATGTAATCAAACTGTCTTTTATTTTTCTCTATGATTTCTTCTTTGTTCTACTTTAGAACTGTGTTTCTTGATTTCAGATATATGGCTGTTTTTAGACTTTTTTTTTTCTTTCTGTTGATAGGAACATGGTCTGAATGATGCTAATTCTTTTAGATATACTTTATGGCCATTATGTTAGTTTTCCTAAGTGATCTATGATTGTTTGGAAAGATGTATAAATCCTACAGTTGTTAAATTTAGTGTTATTTAAATGTATACTAAATCAAGCATGCTCATTTTGTTGAAATCATATATATTTCAAGTACTGTTCAATGTATCAAGTACTGAGAGAGGTATGTTAATATCTCACAGTGTGGGGGTGCCTGGGTGGCTCAGTTGTTAAGCGTCTGCGTTTGGCTCAGATCATGATCCCAGGGTCTGGGAATGGAGCCCCGCGTCGGGCTCCCTGCTTCTCCCTCTCCCACTCTCCCTGCTTATGTTCCCTCTCTCACTGTCACTCTCTGTCTGTCAAATAAATAAAATCTTAAAAAATAAAATAAAATAAAACCGCACAGTGTGATTGTGGACTGTAGTTCTCTCTAACTTTGCCATACATGTTTATTTCTTGTCTTGAGTTTATGTAGCATTGCATCTATTTTTTAGAATTGTTAGGTCCTCCTGGGGAATACTATATTATTCTTGTGACCTTTTGAATCCATAGATTTTTTTTTCTTCTGGGTCTATTTAGCCTCATATTATTACATCTACAGCAGCAGCATACTTTCAGTGCCTTTTTTCCTGATGTTTGGGGGGCATGGGGAAGTAGGGGAATAGGTAGAGGGAGAGAGAGAATCTTAAGCAGGCTGCACACCCAGCACAGAGCCCAATACAGGGCTCAGTCTTAGCCCTGTGAGATCATGACCTGAGTTGAAATCAGGAGTTGGATACCTAAGTGATTAAGTCACCCAGGCGCACCCCTATTTCCCTGACTTTTAAAAAATATCTTTTAACTTGTGACTCTCCTTATGTTTTAGGCATGTATAATGGCTGCATAGATTGATTTTTTTAACTAATCCAATTTGATAATCTTTGTCTTTTAATTGGAGCTTTTAGTCCATTTACATTCATTGTAATTACTAATAAATTTGGACTGATTTAATGTGTTCTGTTTCTGCCATTCTATATTTTTTCTCTCATTTCTTGTTTTGCTTTCTTTTTTCTCTCTTCATTTTTATTTCAATGATTTTATGAATTATGTACACTATTTCAATTCTTTTGATTGTTACTCTAGAAATTTTGTAGAAACCTACAAATGTCTAAATTTATTCAGGAAAAGAAAAAAGATACTGATTAATACAGGAAGCTTTGAACACCTGAAGTCCTATCCCCATTTAGCCTATTTGTTCTGCTGTATCTTGATTCTGTTTTTATCTCCAGGTGGTATCACTATTCTTGTTCTTGTTATTTTATATAGCTGTGATTTGTTTAAATTTTACTATATATCTCCATTTTTTACACTTCTCCTCCTTCTCCATTTCCTTCTCCTCCTGCTACTTCTTTGCATATCACTCCATTCATCCTGGATCATTTTTATTCTATGTAAAACTATGTATTCTTTAGTGCTGGAAAGAATAGTGCTGGAAAGACATTTTTTATTCTATTAAATTTTAGGTTGATAATTTTTTTTTTTACGTTGAGGGCATCATTCTGATTCTGTACCATTGTGGTTGAAATGCCTGCTGTTGTTTAATTGTTACTCCCCAGAATGTAATTTGTTCTTTCTCTGCCTGCTTTTAAGTCTTTCTTTGATTTTTAAGTATTCTGGAGCTTAACTGTTATGCCTCTAGGTATAGTGACTTCTTTTTGCATGTCCTGCCTAGAATTTTTTGCCTTCTTTTATCTTTGAATTGGTATTTTTCATCTGTTTTAGAAAACTGTTCATCTGAATTTTATTCAAATATTGATTACTCCCTACTCTTTTTCTTCTTTTCTCTCAGAATTAAAAATAGATGTTTGGTTTTTTTTATTTCTACAGGCTTTTAAAACTTATCTTTTCATATGGAAATAATTTCAAGCATAAAGTAAGAACAACTTTGTGAATTACAGCCACTCTGACTTTTACTCAGATGAGGCGATGGTCATTTTATCCCATCAGCTTTATTATTTCTTTTTTATCTTTCATATACATACTTTTTCCTGAGACCTTTGAGGGTAAATTGAATACTTTACAACATTTTGCCCCAAATAATTTAGTTTATATTTCTTAAGAATGGGAAAATTCTCTTATGTAATGTTTGTCTTTGAACTTTAGTACATTGAACGTTGGAACAAAACTTGTATCTAATCACCATCTGTATTACATTTCTGCCGGTTGACCTGTTATTATCCTTTCTAGTATTTTTCTCCTCAACACAAATAATAGTCTAGGGTCAGATATTCCATTTAGTTGTCATATCACTGTAGCCTTCTTTAATTGGGAACATTTCTGTGGTCTCTTAACACTGACTTTTTTTTTTTTTTTTTTAAAGAGAGAGAATGGAGGAGGGGTGCTGGCCAGGCAGAGGAAGGGGTAAAGAGAGAATGTCAGTCGGTGGTGATAAAAGTTAGAATGGTGGTTGCCCTTGCTAAGGGAACAGTGGCTGGGAAAGGCATGAGGGAGCACTTGGGGATGCTGGAAAGTTCTTAGATCCTAATTAGATAAGATTACAGAGAAATATTTAAGGGTAAACATTATTGAGCTGTACACTTAAGATCTGTGTACTTTCCCCTATTATACCACAATAAAAATGTTTTTTAAAAAAATTAAACAGACTCTCTGCCCAGTACAGAGCCCAGTATGGGGCTTGAGCTCAGGACCCTGAGATCATGACCTGAGCCGAAATTGAGACTTGGATCCTTAACTAACAGAGCCACCCAGGTGTCCCAGTTCTTAACTATTTTAATGCAGTTGTCCCAGATCTGACCAGTGCTAAATGCGTCTAAACTGACTCCCATGTCCTTGTGATAGGCTCCTGTCATTGTTTTGGGCACTTTCCTACTTTATGACATAATGAGGTGTCATTTTATGTATATCCTGCCATAGTCCTAGAATCCATAAAAGGTCTCTTTGTGTTTCTTTTCCCCCAAAATTATTGGCTAAGATTCTTCTTTTTGAACCTTCAAACATACATACGTAATGTTGTGTCTGAAATCCCTCTGTCTGGCACATCAGCACTGATTCACACATCTGTCCATTGTACCTGCTGGCTTTCGCTCCTGGTGTTGTGTTTCTTATTTGGTGATTTTTTTAATTGTAAATTTCTCATTTTCCATGGAACTTTATTTCTGAGAATCCCTTGACACCCGGGATAAAGGTGGATTTTACCAGGCATTTAATTCTTCCATTTGTCTATCAGAACTACCAAGATGGGAGCTTTTTATAATCTCAGATTGAGGTTGTTCAGACCACTCCATGTAAATTAGGGCTTCAGACAATCGGAGGGCTAGCCTGTCATTATGAATGATCAGAGGACTGGTGTTTTCTCAGCAGCAAAACTAGAGATGGGAAATATTCACTGAACTTACTGGAGGGGAAGAGAGCTTATTTCTGGTTCCCCAGCACTCTTCCTTCCCCACCTCTGCTGGGAAGTCACCTATCAGATTTCTTGCCTTAGGTGGGCTCTGTACTTTCCTCTTCATTCCTGGATTTATGAGGACTTGAAACCAAGGCAATTTGGCAAATAGTCTTAAGGCAAAAACTAGAAATTTTTGTTTTCTTAGCTTTACTTCTGGCCTGAATATTGCTTATTATCTGGCTGTGGATGTAGATTAGAAGGGTACTTTAAAATTCATTTTATTTCTGTTTCTGATTGTTTTTGGTGGAAGATTAAGTTTTGCTGCTTCATCTTCTGTGGCATGAACCTAGAAATAGCCATGCTTGTGCGACACATTTGCCCTCTGCGACCTGGACCGAAATATTCCTCTCCCAAGCTCAAGCAACTGTGTTTTTTCCCCAATAATAGAGCAAGTCTAAACATGACTGTAACTTACATTATGTCTCTCATTCCCATCTTTGCTCCTATGGTTTCAAACATAGATTTGATGATTCTTCTTAAGAGGGATTAATATTTCATTATTCCATAAAGCTCTACAAATAGCTTCTTGTTTTGCAGTCAGCATCGTGAATTCCAGGTGCTTTGGAACCTGACCAGGTTTGAGAACTGCTGACACATCCAAAGTTAATCTCTTAATGTTCTTCCTCGGCATCCAGTGCTGTCCTGCTTCCAGGACGTGTGGCCACCGCTCCCTGTACTTCAGACACCTTCCATCTCTGACGAATGGTTCGAAAGCTGGTGCTTGCTTGAAGCATCCCTTGGTTCTTCTCTTTGACTTGAACAAGCCACTTAACTAGTTTGTAAGCTCCGGAAGAACATGTCCCACAAACACGTTATCTCCTTTCTATCTCCTGCAGCAGAGCCTTCTCTCTGATAACAGTAAATGGTTCTTCTCTGTCTGTTGCATGAAATGTGCAGATAGCATCGTAGTGGGATGATTGGACTTTTGCCGCCCAGACTATCTCGGCATGGATGTGTTTCAAATCCTAAAACGGGTTTGTGGCATGTCATCTGGAAGGGTCTTGACCCTTTCCCTCTGAGCATAGTTCAGCAGACGTCCTCCTAACTTTGAAAGAAGTGTGGCCGAGCAGAGCTCAGAGCCCCCTGATCTCCACCTGCCCTCCGGACCCTAGATCGTGAGTACAGTGGGTATTCTGAGCCAGAAACCCCTTGCTGGCCTTTAAACACAAGTGCTTAGAGATGGACCTTAAAAAAAAGAAATTAAATGACAAAACAAAATATCTTTCCCTTTTCTGCTTTTCTTCCTGTGGTGTTCCTTTTGATACTCGCATTCCAGACCAAAGCCTGGCAAATAAATGAGCCACAAGTCTGCACTCCTTTGGCAAGCAAGGCTTTCCCTCAGATGTATTTTATAACTTTGGCTCATGTGGGAAGAACTTTTCTTTCCAGAGGTGGTTTCATGATAATATCCTTCAAAAGCTCACATTGTACAATTTAACTTCTTCCCCTTTATTGTTTTATTAGCTTTGCTTTGGGAGGTTTTAGTCTTCATTTCAGCTGGCTTATAGAAAGAGACAGAACTTTCAGACAGCTAATACGATTATTGTTTCCTTGCATACTAAATCACGTTTCTCCAAAGCACCACTTACCTTATGCTGTGAAAACTTAAAAGGCGAGCATAAACCATTTTGTCCAAAATTTTTAAGACTCTTAATTGTATGTACTAAAAAATAGTGATGCTCAGTTTAATTAATTACATGGTCGAATGTGGGGAGAACCAGCCTACCACTTTCCCCCAGGTTCAATAGCGTTTTTGCTGAAAACTTGAGTAGACTTTAAGTGCCCTGGAACTGGGGACTGGAATCTTATCTTTCCCTGAGTACCAGGGCTGCTTTGTTATGGTGTTTCCATTTGTGGCATAATGAATGTGTAGCACGCTAATGATGCGGTCTCTAGGTGTTCTCCCGCTACACAGAGCACTGATAATGAGCTGCGAGGAATCGGTACGAGTCCCTGAAGAGGAATTCTGATTACCTTCGTGGGGCCATTCCGCTCTGCTCCCTTCCTCCTTGATGTTTCTGTAAAGAACATTTGGATTTTGAAGAGAGTATTGTGTATTTGACTTTTAATTAGATTTGCGGTGTGTGGGGTTAATAAATGAGGTCTCTCTCCTCTTCAGCTTTTCGGAAGGATGTGCGTGGAGGTGGCGAGCTGGGCTGGGGCAGAAGGGAGGCCGCGCCGGCGGCAGTGACGCTGCTCTGGCCTTCATTCCCTACCCTGAGCGGCAGGTTTCTGGTGGTTGGGCGTCGATTTTGTCCCATGGTCCGTAATCCACAGAAGGCTCTCAGCCGGCCAGGAACCCGCTGGACTATTATGTCTGCTCTGTTTAAAGGTGGCAGCCTCAGACCAGAAGGGGGAGTTGTCTGTCAAGGCCGTGTCAGGGTCCTGGGGCTTTGTGCTGTCTGCGGGCACTCCGCAAGCAGACCGTCTTGCCTGACCACACCTTTCTGCTGGGATTTATAGGGCCAGCTCGACTTTTACTTGTTCCCTTTCTGCCTCCTGCTCTGTTCTTCCCAGCTGGGGCCACCTTCTCCTCCGGCATGGGGGTCAGGTGCCTCACCAGTGGGGACAGAAGTCCTTGGGCATCTTTAGGCTACGCCCGCTCTGAATCTGGAGGAGAGCTGAGGAAGAACCATCTCCTTGGCCACCAGCCCACGACGTGGCCTTTGAGCTCTTACGGTGCTCAGGGAGGCCCAGCAGATCCGGTCTCGCATCCCCACCACGAGCAGTGGTACTTGCCGCCACGTAAGAAATGTCCGCGGGTGGCCCCTGCTTTGATCTCCACTGTTCTCCAGCCTGCCAGGGTCTCGGCCTTCCGTTCGGCCCTGGCCCTGCCCATCCCCAGCCTGTGATTTGGGGCCTGCTCTTTTGAGGGCAAGTCTTCCAGATGGGCCACCTGGTCCCCTCTGGAGAAATGCCATCGCTCCCCATTCATTCCCTGCCGGTCACTCACTTCTCTCCCTGAACTTGGACCCACCGGAGGCGTCGGTTTTTCTTTCAAGAGCAGGTCTCAGCTCACGGGCCCAGCCCTCCCCCGGCCGCCGTCGCGGGGCCGCAGCGTCCTTCTGCCCGCCTGCCCTGGTCTCTTTCCAGTCCGCTGCGGCGCCTCCTCTGGGATCGCGGGGATCCGGGATCACCTCCCGCATCCTCGTCAGCGCGAGCGAGCGCAGGAATGGAGGCAGGCGGAGAACACGGACGGACGGGGCAGAGGTTTCCCGTTCATCCCCCGCAAGGACTGTTCCTTGGCAGATGCAGGCCGTGGTCCCCCCGCCGGGCGACACGCGCCGGACAGGGTGGGCGCTGCTGCTCCGCGCTCCCGTGTGGCCGCTGCCCCGGTTGTGTTCGGCGAGCTGCGGTGCTAATTTGCTATGCGTGTTGTTACATATTCTGCTCTAATTTGCCTGCCATTTTGCCTTAGCGAGACGCTGATTGTTTATGGCAGGGCTGTAATGTGTTGTCAGCACGGGTTACTCGCTCCTCGTTGGCGATGGCCTCACATTGCCTGAGACGCGGTGTCACTGTGAAATGGTTTGACAATGTTGAGACTGTGGTTCTGTTGAGCAGTAACAACTGTAGAGGTCGGGAAAGGGCATCTGAGAGGAACCGCGTTCATAGGGGAAAGAGAGGGAAGAATACTAAGCAGGACAGTAGCAAATGTCATCCAGGAGCTTCATTTTCATGCAATTTTCATAATACGGTTTGTTTTCTGTGAACGGTGTTGACTCAGCTGCTGCATCGGAACACATTTCTGAGTTAGCAGTGAGTCTTGTTGACCGAGACCCTGGCTGTTGTTTTCTGCTTTGAACACTAGAACGTTTCCAAGCCTGCTGCAGAATGTTCTAGATCCCTGTGCATGTGTAAGTTAAGGGATTTCCTGGGACCCCTTCCCAAGGTTTCATTTAGGAGCCCTCTCTAGTGATAGGCTCCTGCTGCTCTGATGGGCCAGGCCGTGGCCCACTTCAGTTCCCGAGGGTGCTGTGAAAATGGTGTTTGTGTTCCCGGCTCCAAGACATGCTCACGATCTAGCCAAGCTATGAACATGAATGCGTGATTGCAGTCGATAAGGTGAGCTTTGAGAGTGACTAGAAATCCCTGTAGAGTCTAGGACAGAGTGACCCTAACAACTTGATGACCCTTTTAGGACTTTTGGGTACTTTCAATACCAGTTCTTTCGGAGGCAACTGTGAAGTCAGCGGTGTGGTTCCATGAGACAGACCCACAAGCGACCTCCTCCGTACCTCCTTGTAGGAGTGGTGCGCGCGGAGCGGTGCAGAGGGCCCTCCACAGGTCAGGTGGGTTCACTTGTCTCCTTTTAGGACGAGGAGCCCTGTAGGAACTCACAATGCCCTGGTTCCCTTCCTTTGTGACCGTACAAGCACTGGCGAAGAATGTCTAACTGTTCGCCAGGCATTTTCCATGCACCGCTTCTCTGAGTGGACAGCCCGGCGGTGTGTCCCTTCTGGCCGCAGTGGAGGGAACAGAGCACTCTCAGACTTGGCGTGCATCCTGCACTTGCCAAAGGAGTTTCCTTCTGGTCTCAAACGCCTTTCTTCCTGAACGTTTTGACGTCTAGGGCCTCCGTGACCTGTTCCTTTTCATTTCATGCACATGTCCAGAGCCCAGTCTACAGTAATAGGCTTTGCTTTCCCTCTTCTTTTAAAATTTTTTTAAAAAATTTTTATTATTTTTTTTAATCTTTCTTTTTAAACAGACATTCTTTTAGTTCCATTAGGGCCATTCGTTTATTGATTTGATACTTTGTACGTATTCTGAAATGATTACCGCCATACTTCTAGTTAACATCCATCACCATCCAGAGAGTTTTTTTCCTCCCTTGATGAATGTTTTTTTTTTTTTTTGTCTCTAAAAAGTACTTAAGGGGAGCCTGGGTGGCTCAGTGGGTTAAGGCCTCTGCCTTCGGCTCAGGTCATGATCCCAGGGCCCTGGGATCAAGCCCCTCATCAGGCTCCCTGCTTGGCAGGGAGTCTGCTTCCCTTCCTCTCTATCTGCCTGCTTGTGATCCGTCTGTCAGATGAATAGATAAAATCTTTAAAAAATAAATAAATAAAAATAAATAATAGTACTTAAACTTGACCATCGATGCATTCTAGCTCCTCAGAGAAGAAGCGTGCAGGTGAACTGATGGTCGGTGGGTGCACTGAGCGTAGCTCGTGATGTCAGTGACCTGGTGCCCCCCGAGCAGGGACTGTGTGTCTTCAGTCCTCACCACTCGTGACTCCTTCTCCCCTTGACAGTGTGGCCCGATTCTTTGCCTGTCGGGGCCCATGCCAGGCCCACGGTGTCTATGCCAGAACCTTTGACAGGGTCATGAGTCCGATCTGGTGCCAGCTACCCTAGCAGATGCCTTCTTGTCATTGACCATTCCTGCTTGGCGCGAGTTGAGAAGAGGGGCGTCTGCTGAGAGGGCGCGGGGGACTTTCCTGTACATGCTGATTGTTGGCATTGCCTCCATTTGAACCAGATCACTTGGAGCTCTTCCTGCGCTTGGATCCTGAAAGCTGTTGACTCATTTCTATCTTGGCTTCATGATACCGGGGGGAGAGAGGTACCAGCTAGTTGGAGTAAAGTCCAAAGAAGTATCTTTGAAGTGTGGATATGTGGAGAAGGAAGGGATCCCAGGATCGTAATTCAGATCCTGGTTTAAACTGTGAATCAAGACATTTGTCCTAATTTGGAATTTTCTTAGAAAGTTTTTGTTTTAACTTTTTAGTAAAGTTTCTTATATATTCACCCTACCACCCAGCAATCCCACTCCTATGCATTTACCCAGGAGAAATGAAAACATAGGCCCATAGGAAGACATGTACACGAACGTTCATAGTAACTTTTCTCATAGTAGCCAAAAACCGGAAGCAGGCGATGTCCATGAATAGGTGAAGATGATGGCATATCCAGATAATGGTTATTATGAACCACTAAAAAGAAACAAACTCCCCATGGGTACAACCACACAGATGACTTTGAAAAGCATTGTGGTGAGTGAAAGAAGTCAGACACGCACGAGAGAACTCTGTGATTCCACTTACAACAGTTTGCCTGGGGTCATAGGTTGGGGACATTGGTGACAGAGGGGCTTGAGGGGACATGGCTGATGGAAATGTTCTGTCTCTTAATTTGTGGTCATTGTTACATGCGCGCACACACACGTGCATATTTGTGTTAAAATTAATCAAAATGTACACCTCAGATGGGTCCGTTTTTGTTTTATGTGCATTATCTCTCGATATAATACATTAAGAAATACATTCGTTCTAATCTGCTTTCTGCTAGAAGAAGAGAAACCAGAGAAAATATTAGATGTTCCTTCTGTATCATCTCACACAGACGTCTTGATCAAAGCATTTATGCACAATGTTGAAACCACTGATTTAAGTACCAGTTCCTCCAGCTGGATCAAAATTAATGGACCCAGGAAAATTCTGGATCCAAATTACTCCTTACTGTTGTTATCATCACTGGTTTTGAAGGGCTTTAGTAGGTTAATTCTGGATTCAGAGAGTACAATTTTGAATAGCTTGGTAGAACCCAGAAGCTGGGTGTCAGAAGCAGCCCTTTCTTCATGGATGGGTATGGCTGCCATTTTGTTTTCTAAGTAATGTGTGATAGGATTTATTTCTATAGATGGTCTGTCTGGCTGACAGTTTTTTCTATTTCCAAGTTAGTTTTCAAGTTACTTTCTAGTAGAAAGCAATCTTATTCTCATGTTATTAATTTTATGTTAGTTTAAGTATGTCAGGGACTACATTTAATTAAAGATATTTCACTATATGATACTTTTCAAAAAATTATTCAATAATATATACTATGAAAAGCAAGTGCTACAATTCCATGGTTAGTGTCTTATAATGAGTTTATTTGTTCAAAATTTTTATATGTTTAAACTTCTCTATGTTTCATCAGATGTGTTTAAACTTCTCTATGTTTCATCAGATATGTGACGTCTTAATTGATTCTGTGAAATTGAGTTTGTTTTCTCCATATATTAACCTTGGTTTATATATCAAGTTAAGGAACGGGAAACATTTAAAACTTTTTGAAGTATGGCTATATCTTCAGAAAGATATACTATATAGAAACTAATTTTATCATGCATATGTTTTATGAATGAAGCACTAAAATTTTAAACTGTCATCTGAAATCTCTTTGTAAGATAGAAGTCACGAACAAGAATTTTCAAATTTCAGTGTATGTTAAGATGATTCCAAACGGGCCCCTTTTTCATAACTGGCTACCACAGAGTAGCTCCTACATTTATAATGAAGACGGTCCTGGGTCGTTGGGAGTTGGGAGTTGGATGTAGGATCCCTGGGTCTACTTGGATACTTTGTCTGTGGACTATGGATCGTAACCACAGATCATTTACCATATTCATCAAATTCAGAATCTTCCATAGAAATTAACTTGATGAGTATACATCAATTACATTAAATACTTTCCGTTCCGTTTTAGCCCTGTGTATTTGCGTAAGTGTCATCTCTTCAGAAATACATTTGCTCAGGCCACGGGATTTCTGCATAGCGTACTCAGCCACGTACTCTTGAGCAGTGATAGTTCCCTAAAATGGTCGCCCGTCAGCTAAGAAGTTAGCAACGAAGTACTTTAGACCAAAGAGTAACCCCGAGTTCTTCGCATCCAATGTCTCTATCCTATAGGACTGCCCGTTCCGACGTCCTTGGGTCTGTGCAGTGCACCTTAGGTTAACTTTTGTCTCTGATGAATATTTATGTTACGTAAATGGGCAAATTGGTGGGTTCCCTTGGTAGAAACATGATATTGGCATTTTTAAAGTAAACTTAAATAAGGTCAGAATTTTTATCCTCTAGAGAAAATTTCACGTCTGATTAAATAGTTTACATAAACTTAATCTTTTTCTGCTAGATGCATTATAATCTCTGATATTATTCATGTAGCTATTCCTCTGTGAACCATAAAATGTTCATTTCTTCAAAATGAATATGAAACTCAAAGCATTAGTGGTCTTAAGAGCATAAAAACTTTATTGCTTTGTGCTTAACATTTTTCAAGTAACTTTGGAAAGCTGAAACAAATTTTGCATTTAGATTAATGGAAGATGTTTTCCATTTGAAGGAACTGGCAAGGGAGCAACAATAACAAAAAATCCCCCAAGGTTAAAAATGTAGTGCTTTTGATTCTTACCAGAACCGCGTTAGCAGAACAATCATTTCCCAGCATGGAAAGGTATCATAATTGGTCTATACAGTGGCAATGCTGAAAACGAGTGTGCTTCAGAGAAAGCTAATATGACTCTACTTAATAATTTCCTTCAAGAGCCCGAATTTGAATGTATATTCCACCCAGCTTGAGGCAAACAATTTGTTCCTATAAGTTCTAATGGAAGTTACCAGGGGGTCATGCAATTTATTTTTGTCTTGAAGTTTTCAAAACTGTGTAGAACTAAGGACACATCCGCTTGCATTGTTCCTCTAGTAATTTGATCCAATTGGCAACGTCGCTTTCTCTTCTCCTCATTTCTGTTATGCTGGAAGACTGGAAGCATTCATAAAACAATAAATTGTCACACAAAAAAATTCTTCCTAGCGTGCTTTTTCCTCTTTGTGTTAGAACCTCTGGTCTGCTAGGAGAATGTTTACTCTTTAGCAAAGTGCTGGCCAAAATGTTTTTGTTTCTGTTGTTTTCTTGGTGGGGATGTTGTCTGTTCTGAGCTGCAATGTTATCTTTTCACGGAGATCACCTAGTTTTGTGGACTGTTTCTTTGTGCTTAAAGGTTTGGGCTGGGGCGTCGCTGCAACACCCTGCCGTGGAAGAGAAGGTAAACGCGTGAGTGTCTGAGCGATGGGGGAAGGCATTTTCTTTCCCTTAAAGAAGCGACGGATTCAAGAGGAATGTGTCCGCCCGTTAGAGGATGAGGGTACAGAGACAGATCGAGAATTAGAAGGAATGATACGGTCTCTGCGTTGCAGATGTCAGAGAGATAAGGAAAAACCAGGAGACTTTTCGGGAGAGGATAGGGGATAGTTAGACACTTCAGTTTCTTTTAAATTTGATTCCATACTTATAAGAAATGCCAGTAAGTTGAAAGCTAAGTTGTCCTCCACTGTCCCAAGCAGCACGCGGCCTCTGGAATCCTCCCAAACGGTACAGTTGGGGGCATTCCCCTTCTGCTTAACTCATGTTCCCCAAACATATCCTACTTCTTAGGATTGACGGTTTTGTTTTGTAAGAATGGTGTTTATTTCCTTAATCTACAAACAATAATGACTTCCAGTTCTTATATCTAGAACTTCAAGAATTGAAAATCGTTTTATAGTCAGCCTTCCTGCCAACTCTTTTTTTTTTTAATTGTATTTATTTATTTATTTGACAGAGAGAGAGATCACAAGTAGGCAGAGAGGCAGGTGGAGAGAGGGGGGAAGCCGGCTCCCCGCTGAGCAGAGAGCCCGATGCGGGGCTCGATTCCAGGACCCTGAGACCATGACCTGAGCTGAAGGCAGAGGCTTAACCCACTGAGCCACCCAGGCACCCCTTGCAACTAGAATGGTAGGAATAATGGGGAATGTAAGGTACGTGACAGGTTAATAGAGAGCCACAGTTGCCAAAAACATGGTTGTGAAAGTGTTCATGTTGTAAACCCAGTACCTATGTGAGAACAACTTTTTCTGGCCAGTTTCATATGAACTGAGTACACATTGTCTTTTTTGTTTTGTTTTGTTTTGTTTTAATGTAATAAACTAGTGTCTTTTCCTAAGTGACCATTTGCTTGAGAAGAATGAGTAAGATAGTGAGGAATTATGGCTAGAGTGGAAAAATGATCAATGAAGAAAATTAAAATACTTTGTCTTTTCTGTAATCCCTTCTTCTCCTGAACTTTGTAGATCGGTTCTCCGAATGAGAAGCCACACAGGATATCAGTCTTTTTCCTTCCATTGGTTCTCTGCAGTCTATAGTAAGACTACTAATGGGGAGAACATGACAATGCAGGTATCGGGGAGGCAAGAGAGGACAATGAAGGCAGGTGGCCCAGATGCAGAAGTATTAATCCTTGAATGATTGGGCTGTTGCATATTGATTGTGACTAAAAGTATTATATTGGTCTTACTTAAGCCTGGCAACTGACAACCACTTGAAAAGTATAGTTTTTCTTACCTTAAATGTGATTCATTTAGGAAAAACTGCCATCAAAGGCCATCCAAATATGTTACGACAACTCTTACTTCTAAAGTAAGCAGAACAAATCAGTTTCTTTCTCAGTAAGGTCTGTGTCAAGTAAGGCTGCTTTTGTAAGTTGTGCAGTTTGTGACTGCAGTTTGATTGGTGCTTTCTGGGTTGTTCAGTGTACAGCCTGCACAACTGTATATAGGCAGCCCCCATTCCTAGGTATATACCCAAGAGAACTAAAAACATGTATTCCTGTAAAAAACTTGCACAGAATGGTCATGCAACAATATTCATAAGAGCCAAAAAGTGGAAACAACCCAAGTGTCCATCACCTGCTAAGTGCATAAACAAAATGTGATATATCAAAATAAATCAACAGATAAATGGTAACAAAATGTAGAATATTACTCAGCCATAAAAAGGAATGAAGTACTGAACCTTGAAAATATTATGGTGAGTGAAAGAAGCTAGACACAGAAGGGCATATATTATATGATTTCGTTTATAGAAAATGTTCAGAATGGGTAAATCCGCAGAGACAGAAAGTAGATTCATGGCTGTCAGTGGCTGTGGGAAGAAGGGAGTGGGCAGTGACTGCTTAATGGATGTGGATTCTCTCTTGGAGGTGATGAAATGTTCTGGAATTAGATAATGGTGATATTTGTACAACCTTAGATTATGCTGAAAACCCAGTGAAGTATATAGTTTAAAATGGTTAAAATGAAGAATTTTATACTATATGAATTTTATCTCAATTAAGAATTGGTACAAGAAGGCATAAAATTTAAAAAAATTAACCCAGTGGGGGATGACTATAAATGAGTATGTGGGAACTTTTTGTATTTAAAGAAAAAAAAATCTGCATGAGGCAGTTCTGAAATCAGTGCCATTGTCTGAATTTCAGAAGTGACAAAGGAGAGCTTTCCAAATGTGAACTTATCATAAATAACCTTTGGTAGTGTTTTATATCCTTTGGTTTCACAGGAGCCTGAGATGCAAAAAGACATCAGCACTTCTATGTCAAATTACTTGCTTCAGGACACGGCTCATTTGCCATTTTGCAGATGGCTTGCTTGTCAGAAAACGGGCCGGTTTCGTCATACTGACTCTGATTTCTATTGTTGGCGACACATTAATAACCCAACTACTTGCTTCTGCCGATAAGCTGCTTCCTGATAATATTTGCAAATCAAATTGTATCTTCTTTTTGTGCTACACTGTCCTCAGAACCTTCTGAGTGGTTTGGCTACAGACACCCCTGTATCATCTTCCCTGTCCTCTTTTCGTTTAAATATCTGTGTGCGCAAGCAAATTGCGTTTCGAAACCCTCCTGCGTGGATGGCTCTTTAGCGCGTAGAAATGGCCTTTGCTTGTTACCCATCAAAGATAAACTCTAAATGCTGTGATTTTTTCCCCCACCAAAATATATTCTAACACCAAAATATATTCAAAAATCTTTCCTCTGTGGCATGATTTCTCCGAGCTGTTCTCTGTAAACGCTGACACCAGACGCAGTCTGTATGGACACGAGTCCGAGGGACATCTTGTCTTCTCCCCCTTGGATGGGGAGATTGCGGGAAGCCACGCAGACTCGTGTTGGAGAGTCCCCACGTGCTGACATGATAACAGGGCAGGAATGGGCTCTGCGATGCCTTTTTCCTTGAGCGAGGCGGAGAGCAGGACAGGGCAGACAGCTCCACGGCCTGGAATCCGTTAGCCGGGTGACGGTGAGAGAGATAAGTAGATGTGACAGTTATGAATGATCCTCCGCCGTGCACTTGCGTGTTCAGATTCAGATGCTCTGACTGCTGTCAGACACCAGCTATGGAGAGCCGGGACCTCCGATGAACCTTCTAATATGGTAAATGGGAGTCTTAATTCTTCATTAACTGGAAAAAGGAGATTTGGCCATGTAATTTTCTCCTTGCTGCCTGTTTTAAAGATTCCAATAACCCAGCATTTACAGCTGACTGGGCAGGGATTGCTTTTCCCCCCCTCCACTGGCAACATGCAGACTGTGAAATCCGAGGAAACGCCGCTTAAACCCAGACTTATTGCCTTGGTTATCTTTAATGACTTTGAAATGTATTGGCCTCATTATGGAACAGTGCAGTTATCAATTCCTCTAATTAGGTGATGTGCTCCCATAAGAAATTTAACGTTAAAGCACAAAACTGAACTCGTTAGAGGCATCCAGTGCTCTAACCACGGCATCTGGGGTAAATTTAAGATACTGCATTTTTGGTTTTGTTTTTGTTTTTTTAAATCAACTCTGTTGCCCCCTAGCCCTGACTTCTCCTTGGAGCCTGGAGTCTGAGCATGTTTTCTTTTTCCCTTGGGGGTTGAGCCTTCTGTAGCACCTTTTATGACACCTGTGTGTTTCTCGGTAGCAAAGTGTGTCCTTGTCTTGCACAAAGTTGATCAGGGGCCTAGGGAAGAGAGGAAGTGAATCGTTTATAATCAAAGGCTCTAAGTATAAACACATCTCCTTTGCTCAGGAGTTGTCCCCTGACCTGTTAAGTCTTCCTCATAGTTACAATCGCTTGTTGGTTTTTCTTCTACAATCCCAAGAAACTTTCTTTCCACAAGTAGTTTAGCACAGACTTTTTTTTTTTAAGATAGGGACAATTATTTATTTACTAAATAGTGACGCTGTTTATTTCTTTTTTTTTTTAAAGATTTTATTTATTTGACAGACAGAGATCACAACTAGGCAGAGAGGCAGGCAGAGAGAGAGAGGAGGAAGCAGGCTCCCTGCTGAGCAGAGAGCCTGATGTGGGGCTCGATCCCAGGACCCTGGGATCATGACCTGAGCCAAAGGCAGAGGCTTTAACCCACTGAGCCACCCAGGGGTTTCTATCATGCATGTTTCCATTGCATTTCTAGAGAACGGAGATGAGATTCGGTATCTTAACTCCTCACCTCAGTCATCCATGTGGAAAACAACAACAACAAAACAATAATTGTACCTCCTTCTTTGGGGAAACAATATAGTTTAATTAGTGTTTTCTAATAGCTTGCCAATCTTTGGAGGGAAGTTACAACAGAAGCGTAAGAAATCACCTTTGGGCTTAGTTTATTGTTATTACTATTATTATTATCATTATTATTACTACATGGGACTAGTTATTCTTTTAAATTGGCTTGAAGATGTTTCAGATCTCCTGGAGTGAAATTTACTTTCCATGTGACAGTGCTCAGAGAAGCGAGGCCTTCTGAAGATACAGATACGGGGCGTCGTTTCTTTAAAATACCTGGCCCCGTTGGTGGTTGGACTGTTAACTCTGTCACCTGTGAGGAGATCCACGCCCAACTGGGAAATGTCAAAACGCAGACTTTAATCATCATCTCCTCTCAAGTGGTCATTGAAGAAGCCTTCCCGTGCATGTACATACAAGCGTATGTCTATGGAAGCTGTTTTTCAATAATATTATGTCATTCTGAACCAATTTTTATCTTTAACCCAGATTTGCTTTGAGCCACTGCAGGCTCTCGACTAAGTGAGAGCCAGACCCTGCCTGGTGGGCGGGTTTCTGTAAACCCTCTTCTCAGCGGGCGGGGCCTTCTGGGGACTCCGGCTGCTCACCCAGGCTCAGAGAACAATCCCGCCCCTCGCCGTGGCTCCTTCCTGGTCCGGCCCTTCCCGGGTGCTCTCGTTCCCCTGCCAGTTCCCCAGGGTCTGAGTAGATGCCTTGATCCACCCCCCTTCTCTTGATCAGGGCCTCCCTTTCAAGAAATGGGAGCCTGTGCAGTGTGCTAGGGTTTAAGTCCTGGTTCTCTCCCCTGCTGTCTGAATGACCTTAAGCAAATTCCTGAGGTCTCGTGGCCTCAGTTTCCGATCTATGAAATGGAGACGTCTGTAACGGTACCTGGCTCATCAAGGTCAATAGAGATTAGAGGAATAATACAGGCAAAGCCCTTAGAACGGGGCAAGTCCCTGCAGTAGGCATTGATAATAATAGCTGTCACTACCTTCGCTTCTCCTGTTTCTGTTGTACCACCTCCCCCCTCCGTAACCCGTTATAATAAACCAAACCCTTTATTCTTGAGGATCTGTTATTCTTCACATTTGAGCCATACTGTTTTCTTTTTTTAACTACTAACATGAGTGTGTGAAATTGTGAATCAAGACAGAATTGATCACCATGATAAAGAAAAGATCCCTCGGGGTGCCTGGGTGGCTCAGTTGGTTAAGCATCTGACTCTTGACTTCAGCTCAGGTTGTGATCTCAGGGTTTTGGGATCAAGCCCCGCATCGGGCTCTACGCTGGGCATGCAGCCTGCTTCAGATTCTCTCTCCCTATCCTTCCCCCACCTTAAAAAAAAACAAACCTTGAAATATATCAGCATGTCCTCTCTTTCCTTATTCCTGCTATCCTGACCATCCTGTCTAGTCTTGAGAAATACCTTCTGTGAAATAAGCCATTGGTTATGAATTTAACAAATATGATTACACACCTACTTGCTATATTCCTTGAGTTGATGCTGGAATAGAGGATGAATAGGGCAGGCCCCTGCTGTCAAGTAGCCAAAAAAAAAAAAAAGCTTTGACTACTCCTCAGACGGTGTGGTATTGGACTTGGGTTTTGGAGGATGAATGGGAGTTTACCAGAAGAATATTAAACACAGAGACAGCAGCATATGGAAAAGGTGGTATGGCAGTGGAGGCCAGTCCTGAAATGTACCAGTTGAACATTAAGGAGTGTGAAGTTCATGAGTCAGGAGGGGTGAATGAGAGCGGGTGGGGTAGAAGTTAATATCCTTACATACCATGCTGAGGAGTTTGGACTTGATTCTGCGGACAGCCAGAAGCCTGTGAAAGATTTGCAATAGGAAAGGGTTCTGATCTGATCTGCCAGCTCGTTCTAATGGCTCTGTAGAGGGACAGCTTGGAGAGGGGTTGGAACCAGGGGACATGTCAAGTAGTGTTTCCAGTGCTACCTTTCCTCCCCGCTTGTCATATTGCTAAGCAGAGAGGAGCAGAGGGGCGTGCGCTCCTGAGTGGTGGGTCTTTATGCCGACTTGGCAGCAGCCCCTTGAGTGCGTTCGTGGAGGGGAAGACATATAATCCGCACCGGCCCTCTTCCCACCTTAATCTTTTGAAAGAGACAGGAGCAAAGCCCCTATCACACTAGACTTGACTGAAGACAGAAGTCCTTGAGCATCCTTCCCCTAAGTGCTGGCAGGGTTGGTGCTGGCAGAGGAGAGGAGATTAGAATAACACCCTCGTCCTGGGTGAGAGGCCCGGCAGACCTTCACGCCGGGTGCTTGCGTTCCGGAGCCTCTCCTGACAAGGACTGCAAGCCGCCAGTGTGCTTGGCTTCTTGTGCGTGTTGTTTGCCTGTAGCAGTCAGCACTGGGGCATTCTGTGTCTGTCTGTCTGCCTTTCCTCTCCCTTGCTTCAAGAAGATGAGAAATTGCTTTAAAAAAAAAAAGTGTCAAGAAAGCTCTATGAAATGGCATTAAAAAAAAGAAAAACCCACACTTTCTTCCTCAAGCTGCTTCTCTCCAGTTCCCACTGTCCCTCTTTGTCCCTCCCAAAGCCTTGCAAATGACTATTTACGTATATTATTGTAATTATTTCTAGAAAATCAATGGAACTGCCTGTTTTTATCAGCAGTGATACCTTTTCTGCCTCTCCCTTCTCATTCTCTCTTCATCCCATGCAAATTGTCATCTCTGAGGGTATTATTATTGTAATTACTTTAGGGAAATTGTCAAAAATACCATGACAATTTCATGCCTCAGAATTATTATACAGGTTTCAAAAAAAAAAAAAAAAAAAAAAGCTTACGCTATGTCAGTCCAGTATTTGTTATTCCTAAATGGTTGTTCCAGAAATACTAATCCAAAACGTCTCCCTCCAGAACAGCACTATGGCATTACTATCAGCTGCTGTTTCTTTGAATGGGGCTACCCGGTCTTTCATCAAAGAAACACATCACCCATATCCCTGTCTTTAAAAACAGCAATTATGTGTAAATGCCTCCTGATTTATTTGAGCCAAGGCCACTGGCCAGTACGAGTCACCACAATTTATTGCTAACCGTCACTTCTACATGATAGGTCTGTAACAAATATCTGCCGCATATTGTTAAATTAATCTTCCATTTAAAATTAATGGAGTTAGACTCCCCAGGTTCAATGTAATTTCGTGTTCACGGGCAGGGAGGGATGTGTGCTGCATACAAAATGAGACAAGGCCCAACGCCCTAATCTTTCATCACCTTGAACCTGGAGACTAGGACGCGTCTCGGCACCAACTAATGAGATTGAGCCCGCGTCTCTCCTGAGGACGCCGGCTCAAAGAGGCTTTTCTGCTCAGAAATACCATGCTCCGTCTTATTTTAATAATTCCTCAGATATGACAAGTCTGATGTTATGTATGAAAGAGCCAGGCTTGAAAAAGAGATAAAATGAATTTTATATCATTACTTCAAAACCGAAGCCAAGAGAAGTGTGTTGCAGTTAAATTTGAAGGAAAAAAGGGGGTGCGGGGGGGACACGAAGCAATTTAGTCATGAAATACAGCGACTGCAAACCAAGTGTCATCTCTTCATCTATTTTCAGGCACAATCACCTTAGATTTCTGTTCCATAATTCTTGAACCTTTTCATGCATTAATCAAAATAACGTGGATGAAAGGGAGAGCTTGTTTAATAAACACTCGGATGAGGAAATCGGAGGGCAGGTGCGATTCCTGACGGCGTGTGTCGCAGGGCGCCTCTGAAGTCCCGTCGCGCCTTCTCAGGGGCATCTTTTAGGAAACGCGTTTTTCTCGTACGTACCGCCGATCTACCATGTAGTCCTTTTTAAGTTTAAAGATGGCTGAGCCAGATTACGAAGCAGTCTTGGGTTCTCTGGTTTTCAGTTCTGAAGCCTTTTTACAAACTTGGTGACCTTTTTTGCATCCGTGGAGAACAAGGCCTGACCGAGCAGTTGTCAGCTCTCCGTCGGGGAAAGGGTTGCCGCTCATCGGTTCTTAGAGATCGGGGAGCCTTTTCGAGGTAAAGACAATGTTTCCAAAAAGAGAGGAAGTTGTGTAGGGCAAGAAGGGGCCAGAGGAGGTAAACGTCCTGGTTTTCTCTCATTAGTTTGACGCTAATTTCTAGTTACTTCTCATTATCTCAGAAAAGCGGTCTAAGTGTTTCCACTCATGTCTTATTTCAAATGCAATGTATGAATGAATCTGAAATCCTTACGATTTGTTATAATTCTGGTCCAAAAGTAAAATTTCCAAGGAACGAGCATTAGTATTTTAGATGATGACGATGTTACTTAAGGTGACATTCGATGGCCTCGAACTCTGGTATCTCGTAAACTCTGTGTATTTCAGTGCATTTCGGCTCAGGGAAATGAAATTTCAAGTGCAGGGATCAAGTCCAGTCACGGGTGACTTAGTGACCCTTGGGAGGTTTTTAAGTTCCATCATTTCGGTAGGCTGGCTGTCTGTAAGGGAAGTCTTGTGTTTTTGTTTTTGTGGTTTTTTAATGTTATCCCATGCCTCTATTTGGAAGAGTTAGAACATGTCAGGGGCATTTTAGAACCAGGTAAATGGGTAAGAATGATGAAATTACTTCATAAACTGGAAAAGGAAGAAATGAAGATAGCAGGGCCCCTGTTGCCCTGACACTGAATTGCTGTGCTTCCGAACAGCCCCTTTTCGGCAGTCCTCAGGCTGGGGCGCTCTCTAAGCAGTGTTCCAGGGGAACCCTAAGTAGCCCTTCCCCTTTTCTTTCTGCCACTCGAGGCCTCCCCTGCCTTAAGTTCTCCACATTTTCTCCTGCCCTCCTGTTTTTATACCCTCAGCTTCTCTCTCCTCTTTTCTTTTCTTTTTTCCCTCCTTCCCTTGAAAGGGCATCTTCTTCTGGGCTCTAGAGGTTTCCTCCAGGCGAGTTTGCCCTTCCTGCTGTGGGTGCACAGGGCGGCTGGATAATATCCGGGCTCTAGGTCGGTGGTGGGTTTGTAGCTCCGAGTGTTACAGTCAGTGTGTGGGAGACTTAAGGGACCTCTGCTCCAGTCGTGCCCTGATTCATACGTTTGCCTCCCAGGGACCACAACTATGTCTTTTTGGAAAACAGTAGTTTGGCAGTTCCTCCAAAAAATTAAATATAGAATTAAATATAGAATTAGCATATGATCCAAGTTTCACTTCTGGGTGTATACTCGAAGTAATTGCAATCAGGGGCCCAGACGGAGATTGCACGCCCTTGTTCATAGCAGCGTTATGCATAGTAATCAAAGGGGGAAGCCGCCCGTATGTCCGTCGTTGGACGGATGAACAAAGTGCGGTGTTACCCGTATAAGCGAATACGACTCAGCTTTAAAAAGGAAGAAAATTTTGATCATGGGTGAACCTTGAAGACCCTTATACCAAGTGAAATAAACCAGACGCAAAAGGACAAATGTGTGATTCCAGTTTGAGTAGGAAGATTCCTAGAGACAGAGTTGCCAGGGGCTAGGACGGGGGGAGTAGGACTTTATTATTTAATGGGCACCGAGCTGCATTTCAGGGACGACAGACTCATTCTGTGGGTGGGTGTTGGTGATGGTCGCGCAGAAGGTGAGTGTACTTAATGGCGCTGACTGTACACTGAAAACTCGTTAAAATGGTAAGATTTCTATGTATTTTACCATGCTAAACAATGCAGACACCCACATACACACACATCCTCTTTTTTATCTGAGAAGTTTTCAAGTAATGAGGGCGTCCGTCTAGATCTCTCTCTGTAGCTAACATTTGGGCCTTCCCTCAAGTCAGTGTCTGACTTGTTGTCATTTTGAAATGCTGCCTCTCTCCCTTCTCCTTTCACTTTTCTTTTTCTGACACTCGAGTACCTGCTTCTGTGATCATCACTGGAGATACAAAGAGCTCAGAGCCCAAGGAGGTTTACAGGAAATCTTTTAAAGGACATGCATATAAAACACTCAAAAGAATTCCCAGAAAATATGAACTGTAAAGGAAACAAAGTAAGACCATCCCACATTTGTACAAATGCCTCACATGACCGTGATCCCACTTAAGCAGTCTTCACATTTTTTTCTCTAAACGCGTTTTATGACCATTTCATCCAAGTTCATCAGTGTCTCCTGACGGAGCCACTTGCAGAATGTAGGTGTTTGTAGATTAAATTAGAAAACCCCCCACACGATGATGAGAAAATATAGAATATTGTAAGTGGTATCAAAGGTTAATACTAGGCTTGAGTTTCAAAAAAAAAAAGAAAGAAAGAAAAGACAGAGTTCACCAGACCGAGTAAGAAACTTGGGCAGCCAGCCTTGAGCAGAGCTGAGACCGCAGCAGGCAGAGACACCAGACGGGGAGCGTTAAATGCTGCGGAAGAGGCTTTCGGAGGATCAGGAACGAGAGGAAACCCTTGGATTTGGTTTGGCCTCGTTGTAACCCAGAACCACACTTGGGGACACGGCGTTACAGTGAGCGAACCTTCTCCGGGTCCCTCGTGCCCTCCAGAGGGAGGTGTGCAAGCGAGGGGCTTTACCGAAGATACTACTATAGGAGCTTTTATTTTGAAAGAGAGAGAAAGCTAACAGATCCATCTGTATTTTCCCTTAAAAGGGAGAAAAAGGGCAAAGACCACGCATGCAAGACAGACTCCAGACTTCTCGGGCTTCTTGTAGGTCAGAGCCCAGACTGTGTAAGCGATGGAGCGGAATGTCAGTAACTAGGTGAAGAGGCTTGTCGAAAACCTGGATACCTGCTCAAAAGAGCGAAGACCAGTGTCAAGTTGAAAATGTCGCTCACAGTTGCTCTCAGCTCTCGGCTGCTTGGCCGTGGTCGCTGGGCCCCTGCTGTTCGGGTCAGTGAGGACCGGAGAGTTGCTGGCCGAGGGAGTCCCTGCTCCAGGAGTCAGTGTACCTGAGAAGACAGCCCCCCGGGGCTCTGCCCGCTTCTGGAGCCCCTGGGAAGGCCTGCAGCTTCCCGCCCGTACCCACGTTCTGCTTTGTTGGGTCCTCACCGCACCACACGGCCACGTCCTCCGGGACATCCGTGCAGTGTCTCATCGGTGAGCACATTCTAAATGTGATCCTCATTGGATTTTCTCCCGTGTCCCTCCCCGACGGGATGGTTGAACTTTCCGGGAGAAAGGTCTGTGTTTTACAGATAGTGTTCAGTAAATACATCTAGATGCACCCCTTACTGAGTACAGTAGTTTGGGGCTGCAGAAAAACTTACCTGGGTACCAGGTCTCCTGATAAGAATTCCTCAGCCTGCGCCGGATTTATGCCTTCCTGGATCACAGGGATGTAATGCACACAACAGACATTATTTTCAGTTGACACAGTTTTTTAAAATATATTAGTTTGGTAATGTCTACACCCAACAAGAGGCTCGCACTCAACGACCCCAAGATCGAGAGTCCCGTGCCCTGCCCACCGAGCCAGCCCGGTGCCTCAACCCAATTTGATTAATTATAGTGGATTATAAGAATAATTAAATAGAATTCCAGTCAAAACAGTAAGAGCAGGGTACTTCAGTAAAGCAAATCGACATGTTAAGAAATACGAAGGTTTAAATTTTTTTATTAATTGAAGTAGGTAGGTCTCCGTTAACTTCATTGATCAAATCTATCAAACTTCAGACCCTTTTTGCAAAGAAGTAGGACGTTCTAAATACAAATGAAAATCACAGGGGTGCCCGAGCCCAGGTCTTCATCACCGTGTTGTGAGTTCAGACCCCACCCTGGCCCCATGATGGGTGTAGGAGCCTATTTAAAATAATGCTTCTATCCATTCACACATGGGAAAGGCAGATAAGAGAGGATAACACAACCAAACAACTGCATCTTTTTCTTCGGGCGCCTGTGATGTACGCACAGCTCGGAAGCTAACCCCCGAGTCCTTTCTCAGCATCACTAGCCGCCCGTCCCAGTGATCTGCCTGGGTGACCTCCCACAGCCCCTTCTCTAACCTTCCACACCCCCCCCCACCTCCCCACCTCCTTTTATTTATGTATTTTTGTTTGTTTGGCCAAACAAATGTATTAGAGATGCTTAGCGGGTGTTTGATGAAGTTGCCGGTGATCGCGGGCATGAACCTCTCCTCATGAACGTGGCACGTCTGAACTCACTGGGACGGGGCATCGGAGCACGTTACACACATTCGTGGGCACTCCCTGCCCCCTCCCGGCCCGTTTTCTTTACCCAGCAATCTAAAATTGTTGCGTTCTATTCTACATTAAACCAGCTTGCTTTCACCAAGCACAGCGCAGTAACCTCAGCCGCTCAGGGTGAGTGTCTGGATGTTGTAGCCGTGGTATCTATCTCATAGAAAATGGGTTTTTTTTTTTTGTTTGTTTGTATTTTTAATGATCCAGTTTTAAAAGCATTGATGTGGGCGCCGGGTGACTCAGTCGGTTAAGCATCTCCCTTTGGCTCAGGTCATGATCCTGGGGTCCTGGGATGGAGTCCTGCATGGGGCTCCCTGCTTGGTGGGGAGCCTGCTTACCCCTCCGGCCCGCCCTGCCTGTGCTCATTCAAGCTCTCTCTCCCCCTCTCTCTCTCTCACAAAGATAAATAAATAAAATCTTGAAAATAATAAATAAAATAATAAAATAATAATAATAATATTTAAAATAAAATAATAATAAAATAAAAAATAATAAAATCTTTGAAAATAAATAAAATCTTGAAAAACATTGATGTTTAAATACCAGCTATGCTAATTCATGTTTATAATTTAATTTGAAGATAAGGTCATCATTGAAGGAAGCCTTAGGAATTCCCTAGGAAGTCCTGAAAATCGTCCCAAAGGTGCATCATCACTGTTGTCATTGTTTTCGGGGCTCATGGACTTCTCTGATTTTATCAGTTTGACAACAGAACAGTGTGAATCTCTCAACAGAGTTCCCTTTTCTGCATTTCTGCCCCATACTGACAAGTAGTCAGGTTGCTCTTTGGAAGGAAGATTCTTCAAGTGCTCTGGCCTCCAGCAATCCAGGTGAAATTGGTCAAATTTGTCGCAACTCAAAATCATTTCTTAGGAACTTGCTCTCTTTCTGTCTGAAGTTATATTTACAACAAAGTCTTTTCTTTTAAACCTTGGGATTTTCCACACCTTTAGCTGGCCTCTTCCGTCTGCCCCCCTTCCTCTCTAATGAGCCCCAAAGATCAAATTGAGACTGTGAGATTCTGAAATCGGAAGGTTTCTGCCTTTTGCAGCTTATTTGATGGGAATAAAAATGACTGATGGCTTTCTCTCCCGGACCCTTTTGTTCTATTCAACTATGATTATGGAGCCTATTAGCTAGAGTTACAACCTATTTAAGAGCAGTGCTTACCAGTAATGGGGGCCAAATGATTCTGGAAAGTTCAGCTGTCCCGGACTCCCTGCAGAAATGAATTCAGCCCCGAACATACCGATGCAGGACCTGAGCACGTCTGCTCCGGCGGGACGGAGAGAGTGGTGAGCTCCGCAAGAAATGAGTGGGTGGTAGAATTAAAGATCAGATAGATGTTCCGCTCAAGGGCAGTCTCAACTGTGAAGTTCCTCACAGCAATTTAATCAGGCTCAAGAGAGCGTCGCCCAGAAAAGAACCGGCCTTCTGTGTGACCAGAGATGGAGTTTATTTAAAAGAGTCCTTGTTTCTGGTACTTCTGTGTGGTGAGGCTTCCCAGGTATATGTGAAGGTGAGGAAACTGCTGCGTTTAAGGGGGCTGGCCTTGGTTCAGAAAGTGCAATCCCAGGAAGATTCGGGGACTTGCGGTCCTGTTCGGAAGGAGCCTGGCCCCTCCGAAGTTCGAGCTGTAACCCGGTCCGTGGATTCAGCAGGCCAGGGGCCACCTTTGGCTGGAGCCATCTGTTGCTACCTCCCGTCGTGAAATTATTTTTACATAGAAAGTTCGCGCATCTTCAGGGAGAGCTGCAGAGGACAGCAGCCAAGAACGTGAGCTCTTCCCCTGCTAGTGGCCTGACCTTGAGCAAGTTACCTTGACTGTCAGGCCCTTTGCTTCTTTACCTATCAAAGGAGAATGGGAATGTGCACTTCCCAGGATTATGGTGAGAAGTAAATTAAACCAAGTAGCCTATATTAGTTGCTTATCACAGTGTCTGCACGTATTAAGTGCCCAGTAAATGCTGGTTCCTGGAAGCTTTAGGACTCTCGTCTTGTCCGTCCTGATTTGCCCTCCTAGGAGTGTCCTCATGAGCAAGAGTGCTCACCGTCTTGGGACTCAGTGAGGGCACGCCTCTCGGAGGACCTGTGGATTCAGAAAGAGAGCAAGAGAACCGACTACAAACACAAGGAGATGTGGACAGCTGGTTTGCAGGAGACCGAGAGCAAAGGCCCCTGCCCCACCCTCGTCCGCATCCCCCCCGCCGGCTGCGTTAGAATGACACGCGATGAACCCAGACAGCATTTGAAGGCGTGTTGTGGTTTTATACACACGACGAGAATCTCTCAGTCTTTCTCTGGCGTTCCTCACCAGCTAAGTGTACTCGGTAATGCGCAGGCGTTTTTGTCTAATGAAATTTGAAAAGGCTACAATCTACCTGTTAGGAGTTTACTTCTTTTCCCCTTTAGGGATCTGTCAGAATGTGTCCGTGTGTCTCTGTGTTCATACTTGTATCTTAATATCTGTATCTGTGTACTACCTGTGTGTACTACCTGTGTACTACCTGTGTGTGTGTGTGCGCGTGCGTGTGTGCGTGCGTGTGCGCGTGCATGTGCACGCGCTTGTGGAATGAATAACTGAATGAACGGACGGGATGAGAACCGGGAAGCAAATTCACTGCTTTGGTGTGTCTGGGTAAGCACCCAGTAATTCCTAAAGTGCACATCAGTCAGGCAAACCCTGGACTGTAGAGGCTGCCAAGATCCCCGGACACGGTACTCTTAATCTTGTGCCATAATTTACGCCTCGGGACCCTCCCGGGACGTGGCTGGCTGTCTGCGTGCGCCAGAAGCGTGGAACAGCCGGACCGGGGCTGCACCCGCAGGACGGAGAAAAGCCCTCTGAGAAGGGGGACTTGCCCTGGAGGGATCACAGCCGCTCCATCCCACAGTCCAGGGACGGTCCCTTGTTCTGACCGTCACACAGCAAAGTGTAAAAGAGACGGCACGTGTTGGACGGAGCTGTTCTCGGGTTAAGGTGAGAGGGCGAGGAGCAGCTCAGAAGACGTTCCACGGAGCGGACAGTGAACCGCAGCTTGAAAACCGGCCAGAGCTGAGCAGCAGGGTTTTGTGAAGACCAGGCTCTAACATTCGTTAACACACAGAGAACCAAACTGTGCAGTTTTGTGTGTCACAATGTACTGCGTGTTTTCTCTCAGTTACCAAGTCTGGGTAATTTGGCTTAAACAAATACTTGTTTCCTGCTTTGGCGATGTGCACTGATGACTCGGTGCCGCATACCATATTCATGAACAGGGATACGCGTCCAGCACCGGGAGACTCCTGCTGCACCGTACGGTTGTACAGTGGGAAGATCGCCAAGACTGGGTTTCTCGAGCTCTGGATGCCACTGAGGAAACCAGCGCCACAGTGTAACCTGCTCCCCGTTCTCCACACCCAAAGAACAAGACACAGAACAAACTAGGATCCGTCTGAGAGAATAATATAAACCGTTGGGATGTCAGATATGTAGATGGAAAATTAAAATGAAATGCTTAATCTTTATTTTGAGTTCTTGGAACAGTGTTCATTGCTGACTGTGTGTGTGTGTGAGAGAGAGAGAGAGAGGGAGGGAGAGAGACTTACTGAGGGTGACTGGTCCTTTGTGGGGCTCCCCTTGTTTCAAAAAGCAGGCCCTCCCCCCAAAAAAGAAGATTGTAGAATCATGGAATTTTAGACCTGAAAACGTAGAGGAGTCACCTGAGTTCACAAAGGGCGGCTACTTTCCTCTCAGATTTCGAACTGTGACTGTGCGCTCATGAGTTCTGTGAAGGAGCGCGGGGCCGTGGGAAGAAGGCCGCCACGCTCGCCGTCCTTAGCTGGTAGACGTGCTGCACCATGATGAGGAGGGGTTTCGTGGAAGAGGAGGAATGGAGGATGAGAAGGGATAAAACACAGAGAATTGCTTCCTCCTCGAGAAACGCCCGCGCTCTGACGTGTAGCAGCTCTCAGTATCCCCGCAGATATCTTACAGGAATTGCTACCTCTTGAAACATTTATGCTATTAAAAAATCAGACCAATTGTTGACATAAACCTAACATAGCAGCTGCTACCTAGACAGAATATGAATTTTTTATGCTGTTGATGAGAAGTTTATGTCATTTATGTGCTATAGTAAGGGTAGAAGATGGATTTTGAATCCTGAAAAAGCTACTGTTGGCACCATTCAGAATATTAGCTGTGCTTTGAATCAAAATATTAAGATGGCTGTATTTTCAACATGTGTACTTCTGTGCAAACTGGCTTATCTATGGGCGGGATGGGCAAAATCGCTCTACCTGGGGAAAATAGTGATGCTTTTCTTTCGTTTCCGGTTTGTTTTGTGAAAGGAAGGATTGATAGCATTTAATATTTGATTTATCTGCCCTTCCCCTTATCATCAAAGAATTAACTGTTGTGGTGAGAAACCATCTTTCATTTAATTGAAGGCACCATCAGCTGCACATTGCAACATTATTTTATGTACCACTAAGAATATGCACTAACAATTAAACTGACACGCCCTTGATTTTAAGGCACATTTCAGTTGCAGAGACGTTGAAATGTGTAAGAACGGGCCTCTTGGAGTTTATGAAGTAGCACATGTAATGTACTTTGGTATATGTATGTTTATATGAAACGTACACATACTTACATTCGGTTATAATCTGTCGTATTCTGACTCATTTTTACTGAGTTGGGTTTTCATTTGTCCTTTAAATTTGCTATTAATATTTGTTTGATGATTAATTTAACATGGCATGAATTTGGAGTCTCTACCCAAAAGAATCGTTTGGAAGCCCTAGTTTCTCCCGCTTTCAAAAGGGAGAAAAAGGGCTCAGGTGCAAGGCGGTGAGTGGATGTGGATGTTAGCAGCATTTCTTACCAGAAAGAAGAAAAGAAAGCACGACAAAGTCGAGGGAAAGGAGGTAGATGTGCGTGTTCTTAATTCGGGACCAGCAAACTGCTATCTTAACTTCCTGGGAGGAAAGCAGGTTGTTGCTAGTAAATGCAGATAAACTAAATTTTATTTATTTATAGTTCTTGGGTGGTGTCTCTCAGGAATGAGTACAGCTGAAACCAGTTGACTTATAGTTAATGCATACTGGAAATTTACTCTAAGAAATTCCAGGTGTTTTCACCACATACAAACATAGAAAAGTGGTAACTACGTGAGAAAGTGTGCATAATTAGCGTAACTGTAGTAATCATGTCACAACATATATGTATATCAAAGCATTATGTTGTACTCATTAAATATATAC
The DNA here is from genome assembly GCF_020171115.1 of Neogale vison. Classification (NCBI taxonomy): domain Eukaryota; kingdom Metazoa; phylum Chordata; class Mammalia; order Carnivora; family Mustelidae; genus Neogale; species Neogale vison. The sequence continues at coordinate 14,426,914 of NC_058104.1, forward strand.
AATTTTTATTTTAAAATTAAAGTTATATACTGATTACAAAACAAATAATAATCCATGTAACAATAATGCGAGGTATGTATTAAGTGCCCAATAGCGGACATTTTGCCACGTCAATACCTTTCTCCTTAGTAATTTTTAGTGACCACATAGTATAACGTCATAAATACCACATAACTTGTAACCATTTTCCTACTTATGGACATTTAAATTGCAGTTTGTCATTTGAATGACTTGGCTGCCATGAAAGTCCTTGTACTTTTGTCACATTCACTCATTGATCATTTGAGGGTCAATTCCTAGGAGCTGAATTGCTCAGTCAAAGCCAATGCATCTTTTAATGTTACTGCGTGTGCTGGGAAGAGACCATCCCTTCACATACTCATCAATACAGAATTTTAGCAGTTCCCTGTTCCCCTCCTTCTGTCAACCTGATTGGTTAAAGAAATCTCCTGCTTTTGTTCACATTCTAAAGATTATAGTTCGGGTCGAACTCCTCTTTTTGGCCTTTTCAGGATGGTTCTTTTAAAAAAATTATTTATTTATTTGTTTGTTTGTTTTAATTGACATACAACGTATTATCTATTTCAAGGGTCCAGATCTGCAATTCATCTGTCTTATACAATTCACAGCACTCACCACAGCACATATCCTCCCAGCATCCATCGTGGTTCTTAATCATAAGAAATCATGAAAGCTCAGGAGAGAAGCAGAAGGTCTTAAACGATTTTCACACTGTTTAACAAAGTGCTCTGAGTTTCTGAGGAAACTCTCCCACCTTCCTTAAGGTAGATGAAACTAATAGAGAAAAACTCGTGACATGGAGATCAGGTATGGCTCGCTCAGGCTGTGGTCCAGCACTAGAAAGGAGAACTCCTTGGCATCAGAACACTGGGGAAGATTCGACAGGCCCAGGCTTGTACTGAAAACCTGGCTTACTGTGGAGGAAAACTACAGACTGCTCCCTCACAGGCACAGATTTGAGGAAGAGGGCAAAAGAGGGCTTCTTTCCTCTGAGTGTGCTAGGTTTACAATACCGTTTCCTTTTGGTTGAATTGAACTGTTGTCTTTGGTGCTTGCCTTCACGGCCACAGATAATCGGACAGTGCGACTTGGCAGTATTTAACAGAAAAATTGCATAGTATGAGCTGTGCTGATTTTTTTAAGTGGCAAACAGGGTGATTTGTGTATAAAACTCTCTGCTGTTTAAAGCTCTTAACGTTTCAGGCAACGTGGGGATTATATTTGGAATACAGTAGTAAATTCCCGTCCGGATTGCCAATACCGTGTAATCTTCAGGAACCATACTGACTGGGTAGTTACACAGTGCATCTCCCACTTAGTCGTTACCAAACGCATGGTCTGCCCTTCCCGGCCCAGCCCTGGCGCTGCCTCCCCTGTGGGGCAGTGGGTGTACGGTAGCAGGCAGGACGGCATTGCCCAGTGGAAACCCTCCGGTTTTGGAATCAGACCAGACCGAAAGCGAACTCCTCACTCTGCCACTTACTGTGGTGCTCATCGTGCGAGCTGCGTGACTGTGCAGACGGTTGATTCCGTGAGCTCCGTCGCGTCCGCCAGCTCCTCATCCGCGGCACCTGCTTGTGTCGCCTTCCTCATTCTGTCCCTGAAACCTTGTCCAGCTGCCTCCAGATCGTGACGCCTTCTTGGGAATTCCTATAAAGCCTTGCTCCGGGCCCCGAATTGACATTGCTTTGGTATGTGATGTTGATCGTTGTCTCCTGACGTTGGTGCAGCACCGTGTGCCCACAGTGCCCTCCACGAGCACGTCGTGTTCATTCGCTCAGACGGTATTGATTCCCTCTGTGAGGTAGCCCAGAGTTAGATGTGGGACGTTCGTGAGCACGAGCTGTGGTCACTGTCCTCGTGGAGCTTGCCTCCCGGTAGGAGAGACCCATATGAAGCAACCTTGAGTTACTAAGTCAGAATGGCGGTGGTTGCTGTAGAAGTGACTCTCTCGGGGCCTGTGAGCCTGCACCGGCTCAGGGCTGACCTCCGACCTCACACGTGCTGGCAGAGGAGTTAGCCAGGGAGAGGTGGGGATGCTAAGTCTTGGGCAAAGGAAACAGCAGGTTCAAAGACGCTGGAACAGGAGAGAACTGGGTTAGCGGTGCCAGCCAGCAGCCCCGGCGGAGCCGAGTGGAGGCAGCAGGCTTCAGGGAGAGCCTGGCAGAGCTCAGGGCTAGAAACCGGGGGGCGTGTAGGCCCGATGCGGGACTCCGGTCTTTGGTCCAAGAGCAGCATCAAGAGACTGAAGAGTTGGGGCGCCTGGGTGGCTCAGTGGTTAAGCCCCTGCCTTCGGCTCAGGTCATGATCTCAGGGTCCTGGGATCGAGCCCCGCATCGGGCTCTCTGCTTAGCGGGGAGCCTGCTTTCTCCTCTCTCCCTACCTGCCTCTCTGTCTATCAAATAAATAAAATCTTTTTAAAAATTTTTTAAAAAAGAGACTGAAGAGTTGCAGGCTTCCTGCTGGAGGTTTCGAGTAAAACAGGTACACGGATGGGTTTGAAGCAGGCCTACCTTAAGTCGGCGTGCGGAGGCCGGAGGCCGGATGCTATGCCACCCTGCTCTCTCCCTTGCTCATGAAGTGTGTAGGAACGGCGCAACAAAACACAGGAATGGTATGTTCAAGTATCCTGTCAACTCTAAAATGCTATGACAATGGGTAGAATATGAGGATTTTTACTTTCCAAAGAACTTAAATTTAAACACGGATTTCTGAGGAAAAATATTTTCAACCGAAGCTAGAGGAATCTTAGTGAAGCCTTAGGACCTTTTAAAACACTAATGTTTAAAGAGAAAATTATACTTGTCTGTAAAACATATCAAAATGCCTAATCATGTTGTTAAGTGTCCGTGAAAAGGGACAGGCCCGAAAGTAGCCTCCCTTAGGGGACTAGAAAAGATGATCCCGAACTCTTCGTTAGTCCCTGTAGTTCTGTGAACCTGCGGCCAGATTCGGTCATGCTCAGTGTTGGATCAAGGCCTCCCCGCACCAGGTCCGCATACATGATGTATCTGTGAGTTCATCGACTTTGCCACAGGACAGCACTTCCATAACATTTATGCAGAATCCAAGTTTTCTTAGAGTGGAGGGCACCCGAGGTCCAGCCGCAGCATCTTTAAAGAAGGGGAGACCCAGAGGTGGACACAGGAGCCGCCCGATGATTGATTTCTCCGAACAGAGCTTGGATCACGGGGGCCTCTAGTCTCTAAGACAAGGTGGTGAAAACTCCCGGAACCACGCAGTTCCTTGATAAGAATCCGGATCTTTACGTTAATCTCCGGATTCAAAATACAAGTTCAGGAAGTTACTAGTTTTACTAGGGGAAAACGTCCCTTGATTGACTGTTAATGCTATCTGCCTTTATTTATTAATTTATTCCTTTCTTTCTTTCTTTTCTCCTTTTTTGTCGGTGCTCTGCACAGTAATACCTTTCTGTTTTTTTCTCCTTATGAGATCGGCTGAAGCTCTATTCTGTTTAAACCCCGGCGAGCTTCACGAACAGGTTCAGAACTTAGGGAAATGTTCAGGAAGTAAGGGTTAGTCTGTCACGGTTCCTGTTGTCCTTCTCCCTCCTTTGTCTGTTGGGCTGCGCCCTGGAGTTACAGAGGCCAGTGACGTGTGGCCCTTGCCTCAGAGGCTTGCAGTGGTCAGGGGACGTTAGTTTATGTACTCGCAACCTGCTTCCCTCTCTTTACATGCGGCAGGAATGTGAGAAGCACCATGTTTCTTACTAAAGTACCAGTTAAGAAAAAGCCAGTTAAGTCAAATATTATGGAATTGATGAGTAGATTATTGAAATTAATGAAATTAAATAAGCACATAGTTCTTCCCATCAGCTTAGTGTTCTGGTGACCACTTTTTTCTTGTTATCTCTCCAGATATTAGAGTTAAGACCCTAAAGCAAAATTAAAAATAACATCTCACCCACAAGAGGTAGGGAGAAGGCAGTAATATCTGTACTTAATGATATTTTTAATTATGTCTTTGTTGTGTTTATTTTTGCATAAACTCTCTGCTAGTTTTTGTTTGCACAATTGAATCCAGCAGGTCTTTGAGACGGAGGATAAAGAAGGGGGAGCCCACAAGCAGGGACTTGAATATGTCCTCTCAAAAAAAATAAATAAATAAGGCTGTTTTGGTCTGACCAAAAAAATTCATGTAATGAGGACTTTTAAAAACCCTGTCTACGGAAATCAGTGATCATGGCCATATTTCAGCCCTTAGATGGCCCCTGTGATGTTTCGATCCTAGACGTTCCCCAAGGTGTTGATTCGGTTCTGGCTCCCAGCAAAGGAGGGGAGTCCCTGCTTTGTTCCTCTAGGATGAAGTAAGGCTCTAAAGACGAGAATGGGGGAAAACTGAGAGCTTCTCCAGGGTGGCAGAGGGGCATGGTTTTTGCCGTCTTTACTACAACTTCCTCGGCAGAGGTGGCCTTTGTTAACAATTTAATACTCGAAACCCTCTGATTAGCTCTCGGTCCAAGCATTTTTGCTGCCCCTTCTCCTGACTCCCATCAAGTGCCTCGTGCTGCCTGCATCTCTTCGCCTTCAGACAACTTTCCTCTGAATCACTGCCTCTAATTGGAGATTTATTAGGTGCTCCTAAGTAAGAGGGGAGGAAGGCTGGAGGAGGCGGAAAACGGAAGAGAAGCAAGAAGGCCGCGCAGGAGGGCAGTGGAGGGAGGCACAGGGAGGATCCGACGGAAGACGATCAATGAAGACAGATGAGGAGCAGGGAGAGCCGGAGGCCTGCCGAGGGGCCGAAGCGGAGCCGCACGGACCCACGTGAAATAGGGGCCGGCGGAGGGTCTCCAGCCAGAGTGGCGTAAATCACTGATGAGCAAATTAATAGGGCAATTGTGCAAATGGGGCTCACTCATTTAAACTAAGCGCAATACATCACGGGTGATTTAGAGATAACGCAGCCCGTGGGGCATACCTTTTCATCTGCCCAGGACCCAGCGGAGACGCGGTCACTTCAAGGGTAAGAAGGATCAGAACACCGGGTGCGTCTCTTCATTTTAAAAAGTGCTAATCAGACAGATTCTGAGCTACATGAAAATCAGCCGGACTCCAGAGCGCGTGCGTGATACGTGGATTCAAAAGGAGCTTCCTGGGCTCCAGAATTCTCTCCACCAACACAAAAGTCTTTAAGAATTCTCCTGGAGCCCTCCTCTGAGTAGGTGAGCCTGTGGGACGGACAGAAGTTGGACATAAAATGAGTCACTGCACGTGTGATCAGGGGTGCTGCCAAGTGGTTACCGTCCGGCAAGAGTCCTGTGCTGTCCTTGACAGTGTCTGAGACCAGGGAGCAAAATTCGACCCCCGTTGTCCCACGTCCCTCATTCACGCATTCATCCGTTCGCTCATCCAGCAAAGGCCTCTGATAACCCGCTCGCCGGAGAGACCGAGGAATGTCACAGGGGCTGCTGCATCCACCTGACGCAGAAACGTTAGCCGTTCTTGGAGTCCTCTTGCCCCCATTCCTGGGGGCAGAACATGGAGGAAGAGAAAGAGGAAGTGACACTGGGAATGGAGAAAAATCTTCCTTTGTAGAACTTTCAGGATTTCTATGTCTTTTCCTTTTGATTAGAAATGAAGAAGCTTGGGGCACCTGAGGGGCTCCGTGGGTTAAGCCTCTGCCTTTGGCTCAGGTCATGATCTCAGGGTCCTGGGATGAAGCCCCGCATCGGGGAAGCGAGGAGCCTGCTTCCCCCTCTCTCTGCCTATCTCTCTGCCTGCTTGTGATCTGTGTCTGTCAAATAAATAAATAAAATCTTTAAAAAAAGAAAAAGAAATGAAGCAGCTCATAAAGGTCAAGGGTCTTGGTCCAAGTCCAGAGTTAGTCGGAGTATTAAGGGTTAGGTAACTGTGGACTTCCCTTCTGGGCCACTATTAGAATTTATTCCCATTTTTTGTCTTCATCGGAGGACAGAGATAAAGTTTTAACCTGTCAAAGTTAGAGGTGAGCCTAGTGGTGGAGAGATGTTAGAAGTACCTAAACGCTTCTGTTACAGGGAGAACAAACAAAGTCTTTCTCTGCCCCAGTAAATGCTGGGTCTAGAGTGCGAAAACAGGCTAAATTTAATAGAAGGGGCTGCATTTCTGTGTGTTACTTCACATATATGCTCATGAACTTCTGTGTCTGATGAGGAAAAGGACACTACTCCAAGTCGTGCACCGTATCAGCACAGGAGTCACACTAAGCCAAGATTTCAGGGGCTGTGGAAACCAGCAGCTGGTGACAGACCTTCCGTTCGAAGAGTCACGATGCGGACGTTCATACAAGTTGATCACAAGAGGTTTGTGACAGCGTGTCTTACGGGTGAACAGGCGCTAAACTTCAGATTCCATCTTATCAATGACCGTACGTTCGCGGTTTTCTGTGTAAAGGAGAAAATAATTTCCCAGGTCATAAGACAAATTCCTAATGATGTTAAATAAAACATTTTTGCCCAGGAGCGCCTAGGTGGCTCAGGTCATGATCCCAAGGTCCTGGGATCAAGCCCTACATCAGGCTCCCTGCTCAGGGGGGAGCCTGCTTTTCCCCCTGTTTGTGAGGTCTCTCTCTCTCTCTCTCTGACAAATAAAATAAATAAATAAAATCTTACTTTGGGGGGGGGGGCCCAGGTAGCCCTCAATATGATTTTGAGTCACTTGGGACTTCATGTTTCCATTCCGGAGATCAGGGAAGACACGCCTTGGAGAGGAAACGTGTCTTAAATCTGGAAGTGATGCTTGTGTCAGTAACAACAACTACTTCCATTCTGTTCTCACATTGCTTAAAGGTTTCTGATTCTCTTCCTGTCTCGGTTCAGTTGGCTTGGACACTCACGCTTGACTTCTGGTACTGTGTGTGGTGTGTTCTACTGAATACCACTAGTGTAACTCCGGTGAGAAAGTAAATTCTTTCCTCTTCCTCATTTGCAGTATGCTTGAGTTTAACCTTCCTTTGTCCCTCTTTTCTCTGCTTTGCATCCCAATTCATGTATCCAGTCCTTGGATGATTGTTAACCTACCCAACTGGCATTGTTGGACATTTAAGTTATGACTGTAGCATTTCTTCTAATAAGTGAGATTTTTAAGAGAATGCTGCCTGCCAAGGAGCAGAGTCATTACATAGTGTGTATATTTTCAACGTGTTGCTATAAAAATCTCCTTAACCAAACATTATAGGCAGTTAAGACAAATCTGAAATAACGGCCTCACCTCTAGGTTTTAAAATCATTAAGCTGAAGACAGGTGGTCTGGTTTTGCTCTATTTGTATTTTCCTTACTTACGTGCATGGTAATTGCTGTATGTAACCACATGCGTAGCTTGTGTCTGTGGCCGATACATTTATATGCCTGAATATCCATTTCTCCAGTGGAATATTATGAATAAGTTGAGAGTTCTTTTACAGTCCGAAGTTACGTTCACAACGGCCGGACAGCCCATCGTCTTTGGCCGTCAGCACTCTTATTTGCGACACAGAACAAAAATGTACTTGGCCTTTCGTAATCCTACCTTTGAACTAAACAGAGAAACAGTATGTGAACAAGCAGGAGAAAGGTGTGAAGTCGATAATATTTTTATTCACGGTTACAGTTATTTTTACACCACAGCGTTCGGGAAGGCATTTGAAGCATCTGGAACGTTCAATAAAGTAGGAATACAAGTGAGGACCAAATGGGAGGGGAAGAACTTGGTGATGTTCATGTTGTTGTGGAGACTGTTGATAAGTTGATGCTGGCATTGAGCTTCCTGGTAGCCAGGGCAAGGAAGGAATGTGATAATTCCCGTTATCAGAGAAGAGAACTAGGGGTACCTGGGTGGTATCGTTGGTTAAGCGACAGACTCTTGGCTTCTGCTCAGGTCATGATCTCAGTGTCTTGAGTCAGGCTCTGGGCTGGTCCTAGAGTCTGCTTGAGATATTCTCTCTCTCCCTCTGCCCCTCTACCACTGATCACCCCTCCCCTGCCAGCCTGCCTCTCTCTCTCAAATAAATAACATATTTTTTTTTAATAAAAGGAAAAAAAGATAACTAGCTCCTTATTTTGGTGCTGGGAGTAGGGTGGAGGGAAGCAGTCAATTTTTGCCTCATTCTAGACTCTTACAAGAATGCATCCCAGGGGGCTTTAGGGGATGATGAGAGGACATGGAGGACAGTGTCCTCAGCTAGAGCATCCTGGAGAATGCGGACACGGCATCCATGGGGTTTTTCAGGTCTGACCTCTGGGGAAAGATGCAGCCCCTGCGTTGAAGCTTGGGGAAGCAGAGGCTTTCCTGAAGTGATGTGGCTGATTCTGGTCCACGCTTAGCCTCCTGCCAGCCCTCTGGCACGAACACGGATAGGTTAGTAGGCTTGAGAAACGAGATGACCTGGCCAGAAAGAGTATTTCATGAGTATGTTACGGCGCGTGGTGAACCGTTTGGTCAGCATGGAAAGGCAGCCTCCCCTCCTAGGTCAAGCTGCGTAAACAAAACCATCATTCACACTTTGAAGGTGGCTATTTGTGTGGTCAGATTTTTCAACCCAGTCAAGACTTAGCGCTGATTTTTCTTAAGCTGATTTATATTATCTATTTTGTTGTCCATTTCTCCTGACTTACGGAATTGATTCTGCGGACCTGCCGGTAGTCTTTGGGTAGCCCAGAAGCTCATCTCTGTTGCTTTAACAGACATTGACCGACTGTCCCCCTTATGCCGGGCACTGTGCTGTTTAGGGAGCACAAGCTCAGTGGGTTAAAGCCTCTGCCTTCGGCTCAGGTCATGATCTCAGGGTCCTGGGATCGAGCCCGCATCGGGCTCTCTGCTCAGTGAGGAGCCTGCTTCCCTCTCTCTCTGCCTGCCTCTCTGCCTACTGTGATCTCTGTCTGTCAAATAAATAAATAAAACCTTTAAAAAAAATACCCTCATTCTGACAAAGGACTGTCTTCATCTTTCACATTCGCTGTAAAGTCTACGGTGGGCAGGATGACGAGTAAGGCAGTGGACAGCTTGTCTTCAGACGACCAAGCTTTTCCCAGGTCACCGAGAGACCAAATGAACAGCCGACACTGGGAGTTAAGAGACTCCGTTTTACCAGCAGCGACTACTTCGGGAACACCCTGTCCTGGGAGTGTGTCCACCGTCCTCAGCTCTACGCCGCACGATACCCAGGCCGCCCCCGTCTACGACACATGTTCACGTTCACATGTCACGGAGTCTCGGGGAACAGGACGAGGAGCACGTGGCTTCCTCACCCCTGCGAGGCTCAGTGACCACACGGGGAGACAGGGGTGGGAGCAAAGCAGACCCCGCGCAATGAAAGACCCCAGGGATGCCTGGGTGGCTCAGTGGATTAAGCCTCTGCCTTCAGCTCGGGTCATGATCTCAGGGTCCTGGGATCAAGCCCCGCATCGGGCTTTTTGCTCGGCGGGGAGCCTGCTTCCCCCTCTCTCTCTGCCTGCCTCTCTGCCTACTTGTGATCTCTCTCTGTGAGATAAATAAAATCTTAAAAAAAAAAAAAAAAGGAATGAGAGTATTTTCATTCCATCATCATGCCTGGACTCTTTAGCCCAAATGAAATTGCAAATTGCTATAAAGGGGGTTCGGGCAAATGTGTGAACACTAGAAACCTTTCTCGTCCCTGTCCTACTTGGCGTATTCCCTTTGCAATGGCACTAGTGCCCTCAGCTTGGAGTCCCCGTTCCTTCCACACCCTTCTTGCCCTCAGAGCCTCTGGTTCATTCGTGTCTTGCCCTTCCCTGCACGCAGCGCGCGGTCCGACGCAAAATCCGGCGTTTTAATGATTGTCAGGTTTAAAAACGCTGCTATCTGCATACTGTTCTGCCTCTCTTACGAGTATTCTCATTTGGGGAGCCAGAGGCTTGATGCTGTGTATGGTGGAGGGTCAGACGTGGAGTCTGTAAAAGAAGCCGTCTGAGGGCTGAAGGGTGTTCCCGGTACCCGGAAAACTCCCCCGCTGGGGATCGTTCCAGCCGGGGATTAACAAACCCTAGTTATTTGCTGGGTAGTTTCCAAGCTCCGTAGAAGGATGTATATGAGGCACAATGCGGTGTGTATGTGAGAATAATGGAGATTATTGGAGTCGAGGCTGCATACCTGAATACGGGTTTTACGGTTCTGTGTAATTGCCTTTTCTTTGTGTTTGCATAGAAGGCATTACGTAGCTGGAAGATGATGGCAATTATAATTTATTATGCTGTAATTGTTACCTAAATGTTTTTGAATAAGCAAAAATCACATCTGTTTAGGAATAAGTTGCACAGCAAGAGAATCCCCTTTGAAATGAATGCCGTGTTCTCATATTCTGTAACTGTACACATAAAACAACATATTTATTTCCCCACTGAGTCCATTACATTCCCAAGTCAAACTGTATCCTCTCTTCCCTCCCCATATTAAACCCTTTGATTTAATGGAGGTTTTAACTACTGGTTCTTTAGGGAATTTTCAGTAGGCTTTGCACAGATTAGGTTATTGGAAAGTATAGTTATTTGCTTGTAAAGTGGCAGTTCTGTGTCAAAATTGATTTTCTCTGGAGCTGCAACAGTAAAAAAGATAAGCTTCTGCTTTGCATCCAAAATGCCCTGATGTTCCTACCACGATAGCTTTCCCTCTGCTTCTTGCTCTGCACCGTTCCGTTCCAGGCTGGCTTGGACGGCAGATGTGACCGCGTGTAGCCCACAGGACTTTGATACCCAGTGGTGCTCATTGGCCAGGCCTCTCTCCCATTCTGGTTGCCTCTGGTCTCTGTGACGTCCTGGGCATGGTGAGTGCAGTGCTCCCTCCCTTTGCCATCAAATAAGAGATGCGTGAGCCAGGAACCGTTCTGTTTGTTCCACAGAAATGTAGCAGTCGAAATAATTACCTTGCCGTGCCCCGGCTAACAGGATTTATCATCCATTATAGATCTCGAAGACCTATGCGAGAATGGTTTACTTCTCTGAATTCACCAGGCTACTCACTTGGAAATGATTTCACTGTGTGAAGGAGGGCCGTCGTCGCCGGCGGCATAACCTGGAAGAGCTTCGAGAGCCAGAGGCCAGAGTGGTCTCTGTCTCTCGGCTTCCTGCTCATAACATCGCATAGAGTTTATGTGAATAACAGCCCGTCTCATTTTGTTTTCTATGCCCTGGTTGCAAGTTAGGGGTCCTCCAAGATGGGGCTTTACCACTGGTCTCGTGTGCTTCCGTGTGACACATCGCCGTGTCTCCAGTGGCCTCCAGGACATGAGTGCCGCATGGTCACGGCCTGCCTGGCTGACCACGATGGGCTGTTTCAGTCTGTCCCGCCTCGGACTCAGTGGAGTCCACATTTTTGAGGTTACTTGAGGAATATTCTCCTTTCCGTGTTGTTCTGGAATGCTGACTCCTACTCCTCTCTCTCTCTCTCTCTCTCTTTTTTTGATCTTGATGAAATCCCAGAAAAGACCTCGAATAGCCAAAGGGATATTGAAAAAGAAAGCCAAAGTTGGTGGCATCACAATTCCGGACTTCAAGCTTTATTACAAAGCTGTCGTCATCAAGACAGCATGGTACTGGCACAAAAACAGACACATAGACCAATGGAACAGAATAGAGAGCCCAGAAATAGACCCTCAGCTCTATGGTCAACTAATCTTCGACAAAGCAGGAAAGAATGTCCAATGGAAAAAAGACAGCCTCTTTAATAAATGGTGTTGGGAAAATTGGACAGCCACGTGCAGAAAAATGAAATTGGACCATTTCCTTACACCACACACAAAAATAGACTCAAAATGGATTAAGGACCTCAATGTGAGAAAGGAATCCATCAAAATCCTTGAGGAGAACACAGGCAGCAACCTCTTCCCTGAAATTCCTCCTTCGTTATGACCTTTCCAATAGCAGCCTGCTCTTCCCTTCCCATGTCTTCATGATCTCTGGAACGGGAGATCATGCTCTCTCTCTTTTTTTTTAATCTTGGTTCTATCTCAGACCAGATGCCCTTTCCAGATTTTGCTTTTTTGTTGTGTTTTGGGTTTGAAGCTCCCGTTTCCATCCTAAATCCTGTTCATGCTGAATGTTTCACTCAGTTAAGTCTCGGTCTGCTGTCTTAGGTCACCCAAATGCTCCCAGATTGCCTTTGTTCCAATCAGCTGTCCCCACTCTGACTTTCACTACCCCCTCACTGATGGTGATCCCGGCTCATAACTGATTAGTGAGATTTGCGTTTTCCTTTCGGTGTTCGTCTCCGGTGTTGACGGATCCGTGAAGGTGCCTGACCTTAGCTTGGAAGGATCGAAAAGAGCAGGCCACTTCCTGTTTAAGGTTCCGGTTTGGTGGCCTCGCTGGTTCACAATATAGATTTGGAGAGTTGTGTCAGAAAGCCTAGGGCTTTCACTCAGCTTTCTTCGTGCACTTTCCTTAGAGTTCATCCATTCCTTCTACCTACTGATCCTCTGTCGCAGTCCACTCAGTAGCTAACGGACACCACCGATAACCGCCCGTGTTCTGAAAGCCGCGGCTAGAAGAATATTAAGGTGCGTGCCTTTCCTTTGCAAATGACAAAACGGCATGAAGCTTTGCTGAGCCTGGCGGCTAGTCTGTGGCAGAGTGAAGACTTAGAACCCATTTCTAGAGGGGTCTTGCCCCACACTCCGTAAGGTCAGCTTTTTGGGCCTTTGGGACTGGTCTTGTCTTCCATGTTATTAGGGTACTAGATCTGGACTCACGACACCCTTGGGTTCCAGAACTAGCATGTGGTTGAAGACTTCCAGAAAGCTGATGGAAACAAAATCGCCTTGACATTTCCTTGAGCAGATGACGTTTGCTACTTTGCCAGATACTCAAAATCACCATTGATTATAGTAACAGCAAAAAGTATCTATTTTTAAACTTTTGAAAAACACGAAGCGAAATGCGCAAAGCGAAAGGCACAATCGCTTACTACTCCCGTCCTCTTTCCTTTGAGCAGATAAAATGAATAACCGCCTTGTCAGCGTATCCTGCATGTCGCTGCGTGCCCTGCCCTCTCTGCTCAGCGGTATAGAATCAGCATCTTCCCATCTTAGCAGTTAGTTTTCCAAAACATGGTAATTAATGACTGTACGTAATTTCAGAGAATACGGTTCGTTTATCTATCGTCGCGCATGTATTTGACTTTTGCTTCTGCATTTAGTTTTTTCTAACTTTTCACCCTTACCTCCTTGTCCACCGTGCGGAGGTGAGCTTCCGTGTAGTAAGTCATTGTCCGTATCTGTCATTGTTTCGTTAGGATAAGTTTCTGGAAGTGCTGTTGCTGCGTCAGAAGAAACGAACTTCTTCGGGCTTTGATACGTGTGTTGTCCTGGGTCTCCTTTTATCCTTAGTCGCCCAGAATCCCCGACCTAATCGCCAGACTGTGTAGTATCGTCAGCTTAGGAAAGCGTGTTCTTCAGCCCCAGAATTGCTTTCCACCCAAAAAAAGCCCCCTCCGTGGCCAAAGCTTCCTGCTGAGAGAGGTTTCGTAGAAAAGACGGCATTTGATCTAAGTCTTGAGGAGCTCAGAAGGTTGAGAAGAGGAAGAGGAATTTTCCTAGGGGAGGAAACGGGGGGTTCAGAGGGGAGACTGACTTTATTTATTGATTTAGTAATGATTTATTTATTTATGTATTTGAGAGCGAGAGAGAACGTGCATGCACGCAGGGAGAGGGAGAATCGCAGGCAGTCTCCGTGCTGAGCCGGGGGGCGGGGGCGGTGACAGCGCAAGGTTCGCTCTCAAGACCCATGAGCTCATGACCGGAGCGGAAGTCACAAGTCAGAGACGTTTATGACCTGATGCAAAATAATGACTCCGACCCTCACCCGACTGAGCCACCCAGGCACCCCCAGACGGAAGACGTTATTAAAACTATACAGAAATCTTAGAGCTCATCTATGGTAGTGGTTAGCGACTTTTAACCAAGGAAATCGTTTTTTCCACCCCTGATCGTGGGTAGCGTATCAGCGCTGCAAGGTGATCAGAGTGAGTTCAGTCAGAGGGTGGGTGGGCGGCTCGGAGCTGGGGAAGGACTCAGCTCTGCGCAGCTTCCCTTGAACCTCCAGGGCGGGCTCCTGAGATGCACGGAGGTAACCCAAGACCTCTTTAAAGAACAAATTTAAAACCGCCCATTGCAGTTTGAAGCTGAGAACACTGAAACAGAGACAGAATGGGACCTCCCCCAAGGTTAGAACAGGTTCCAGAAGTGAGGGCTGGGTGCTCTTACCTGACCCATAGCTACGATCCTAGGGCTTTTATCAATAGACTTTCCCGTGCGGGTTGGAAGAGATTATTTTTATTCTCTTAGGCTCTGAATTGTTACAAGGTCCCAAGAGATTAATGTATATATTAACTTCCATAAGATGCTCCCCCCAACCCGTATTGGCCATGTCTGAGGGAGACTCAAAGGATCTATTAAATTATATCCGGGTTCCTATTAAATCACTCCACTGGCAGTGATACCTGGGCTCACCTCTCCTTAACCCAAATTAACACATGCTCTTAGCGGTCTCAAATCTAAAACGAGTTCCTGAGATGAACAAGTGAGTGGGAAGACAGGAGAGAAGAAAATTAAAATAAATGATACAGTGACCTCCTCACATCACTCAGGGTTTCTCAGTTAACCCAGAAGCCAGCCGCCTGCGCGTGGCTGTCCTTTGCGTAATGGGCTTCACCCTCCCCTTCGGTGCCAGCCCACGCGGGTGCACACACAGACGCACACTTTGCTAATCAGATTGGCAGCAAATAGAATTAAACCATTAAGGCAATTAAGCAATTCTTAGATAACATTTTATCAGTTCAATGAAAATGCAAATTCATGCTTCTTTTAGAGAAATAAGTGGATGAAAAGTCATTTCGCGTTCCATAATCTTCATTAACTTTTTTCCAAATAAAGATCGCCATGTTTTAGGCTTGTAGCTGCACAGATGGAATGGAATTTTTTTCTTTCTTTTTCTTTCTTTCTTTCTTTTTTTTCCCCTCAACTCTGTTCATCCTTTTATAACCCACCATGTCTTTCTGCCTCCAGACTCTCCTGGCACATGTAGGTAATCTGACCTACAGCCTCTTCTTCGTGCCTAGAGGCCAGCTCTGTTTGTTTTCTCTTGACACACGATGACTCACGCATGGAATGCCAAACGTCTCGAGTTCCGACGACGTTCTTGCCGCGTTCTGATATGACTGTGGCCGGGTACTCATTTGCTGTAGGTACATCACCGGGCTGCTTCTCCCTCCTCTCTGTGCCCCACGCATACGATCTCTCCCTCCTACTGGCTCGTGAGGGAGGCAGCCCTGCTCTCCAAAGTACATGCTTGAAAGCGAGCAGGTTTCGCCTCTTCCCTTCCGAGTTTGTGCCAGACCTCGGCAAGTATGCGCCCGGCACATTGCTACCCCCTCCCCACATGCTCACCACAAGGATGCTGAACCAGTTCCCTCTCCCTGCCACGGTGCCTTTCCTGCTCTAGCCCACGGTTTCCAGACCTGGGGGCTCCACAGCTCGGAACTTACTTAATCAGTATCTCCAAAGTTTGGCTTTGGGGTTTGAGGATTTTTTTTTTTTTTTATGTCCATGTCTCATTCGAGTGATCAGCCAGTCTTCATAAGACTTCGTCTGGATGCCATATTGGGTCCCCTCTCCCCACCACTAAGTTAGAGACCATAACACACAGTCTGACACAGATCTGACAGTGATACAAAAATCCTTGGGTCCAAAAAGTGTCACGGATGACTTACTTGTGAAGAAAATTAGCACCGTATACGGCACGTCATTTTCTGCACACGCGGTAGAGCGTCTGTACCGTGCTTGCGTGTGCGCGTGCGTGTGTGGTCTGGCGTGTTTAGCTGAAACCCGAGAGCCGGCTGGCTGATCACATCGTAGCCGGGACACTAGTGTATCTACCTCCTTTATCTCCTCCTTTTCCACGTTTATAAAGTGTTGCAGCAAAGTCTCGTCCGGCAGGACATGTGCCCTTAGGGTGCCTGCGTGCAGGTTCTCGAGAGGGTTACTGTACATTCATACAAAAAGTACCTATGCCTCAGGGGTGTCCCCTCTGCTTCTTCAGCGCAAAGCAGCCTTGAATTTTACTAATTCGTTCACCAGAACGTGTTAGAACCCATCTCTCGGGCGTTTTTTGGAGACTGCTCGGCCAGTAAAACCAGCAAGCCAGCACTGTCACCAGCGTTCCAGGGGAGAATGACGTCTTTTTGCTGTCGCTGTTTGTTTGTTGTACAGTCGGCTAACATGCAGCGTATTCTTCGTTTCCGAGGGATTGCGTTAGTGCTTCATCGGCTGCATAGGACAGCCAGTGCGCGTTCCATCACGGGCCCTCCTCAAAGCCCATCACCCCGACCCCGTCCCGCACCCTTCCCTCCAGCAGTCCTCAGTTTGGTTCCTAGAGTTACGGGTCTCTTATGCTGTGTCTCCATCTCTGATTTCGTCTCATTTTATTTTTCCTTCCCTTCCCCTGTGTTCATGTGTTTTGTTTCTTAAACTCCACATATGAGTGAAATATAATTGTTGGACTTTGGGATAATTCTGTACATTTAAAAAAATTGTTTGTATGAGCATTTAGGCCTTAATTCAAACTGAGGTTTCCCATAAGTTGTTCTAAATTACATTTTACATGTGTGCATGATTGTGTCCGTACCATATATACTGAAGTGTGAAGAGGGGAGAAAAGTCAGCAAGCGTATTACATTTCTGTTCACAGTAATATCCTGAATGTTTGCTTCAGTGAGGGGGTTGTATATATTAAAGGCTATTGTTCATTATTAGTACATAAAAATGAGTTTTTTAGAAATTTTATAAGTAGGTATAAAATTTCAGGCTCCCACATTCTTCTGTTAAATTTTTGCACTTCTTGGAGGCATAAAGTGTTTTCAGTATGTGTTGATCTTTCTTACTGAGTGTTCTTGACTCAGGAGCTTTTTGTCTTAAAATAGAAAAAGAATGGTTAAGATAGTCGTCTTTCGTGAGCCCATACGGATCGGCCGTGGAGATCATGGGGCACCGTGCAGTTGTAAAGGAGGTTCCGTGTTCTCTGCCGCTGCCTCCATCACCCGCTCCTCTCCAGTCCGCTGTAATCTTAGGGTTCATAACCCTTAAGTCAGTCAAGCTGGGTACTATAGTGGCTTACATTTTGAAGAATTTCATAATGGATGGTGATATTTAGGTACAAACGTGCATTTTTTAAAATCTGCCACGCCAAGTCCCAAGAGGAGAAATCGACAGACCCTCGTAATGCTACTTGATAGAGCTCTAGCGTTTGCCAAACATCCTGAAAGCCAAAGGCCTCGGTTAGGTTTATAGAACCCACGGTGAGTCACAGTTATACTCAGTTGCCTTGATACTGATAGAAGTCGCTTTTAACTTGCATTAATGTTTTAGTCATTGAAAAGTATTACGTTCAAACGTATGTACTAGTACTGATTGTCTCCTTGAGTTAATTCATTGCGTCCTTTTCCTGTCCTTCTTTCCACCTAAAACTCCTCCCGATGTCTTCCTGTCCTCTTGCTTGTGTCCTCCTGGCCATCTGTCCACTGTCTAGGGTGAGTTCAGTCATAAAACCATCAGACTGTGTTGGTGTGGTCGTTGCTCTAAAGACGGCTGATCTGGGGTCTGCGGGAAGAACGCTGGAGTCTTACCGGTCGGGGGTCCTGGGCATTCTGTCTGGGCGGGTTCTTTTTCCGCCTGCTGCCCAACTTCTCTCCCCACCCCTCGGAGCTCTCCGGAGGCCCCCGGAGAGAGGGAGTGGACGTGCGGGGGAAGAAGGGGAGGGCGTCTGCACAGCCTGCACGGTCACTCTCTTCTGAAGGTGTTTCCTTTCCATCCTGTCCTACTCCATCCTTCCTCTTTAAAAATCAGCGTTTAGCCCAGCCTTAATGCGCCGTTTCCTTTGAGCTCCCCGTGGCCCTGCAGCCGAGTTTATCAGCGAGGCTGCTCTCATTTGGGGGTGGAATCTTAGGAGACAAAATGATTCTTCCCAGGGCTGCACTGGGGTCCCGGGAACCTGCACACCCCTCGAGGTGGGAAGGGGCCTGAGTACTTCCTTCTGCACTCGCAGTGCCCTGGGTCCCGTGTGCCGGGGCAGAGGGGATGAAAGCCTCCCCCTCCGCTCAGAATTAGCAGGAGGGACAAGCAGCTACTGCTTCCTGCTTCCTGCTTCTTTTACCAGGCCCGGGGTCCTTCCTGTCCTCATGAGGCTCCTGACCTTTCAGCTGATGCCTTTTGCAGCCCTCTGCCCTCCTTCCCTTGCCAGGCCCCCAGGGATCTGTGACCTTGCATTACTTACCTGTTGAAGGAACAGCAGCAGTTCCTGGGAGGCAGATCGTGATCCCCAGGTGAGCTTCACCAGGTGGGAGAAGGGAGCCAGGGCTGGTCTAGCAGGAGGGAGGGATACGCTCGCACGCGCAGGCCCGTGCAAAGGCGCGCACACCCCATCCCGCCGCATGTCCTAGGGTACCCCATAACCCGGCTGGGCTCTAATGGTTTTCCTTCCCCAGCACCCTGCCCTGTGTGCCCCGCGGCACAGTGACTCGGGAAAGACCGAGACTCCACCCATCCGGATCCCTTTGTAGGCTGCGGCGGTTTCGGGCGGGGGACACCCCGGAGAATGCAGCGCAGTTGGGAGATTTATGGAGGTCGCCCCGTGGCCCCATTTCCTGTCTGACAGTCTGCATTGCACATGTTCCCTGACTGCAGACGGGCTCTCCTGGTGTCCTGCGCGCCCCTCCTCTCTTCACCCCTCCCAGAGCAAGGACCATAAAACCATCCAGCTTTTTTCTCTCCTTTTCTTTTCTTTTAGACCTACTCACTGCCATTTCCCTTTTCTCTGGGGACTGTGGTGTGACCCAGGAAGGGGAGGCACCGACGGCTTCTTGCTGCCCTCCCCATGTTCTGGGACAGGGCGTTGCCCTTCGTTGACTGCCTTCGGGGAGCCTGGCCACATCGCCAGCCCCAGCAGGTCCCCTCTCACGGGTGGCACTTTGATTCCTCCCTGCGGTTGGTGCCCATCCCCCACTCCGCAGGCATCTGCTGCCTGGAGCGAGGGCGTCCCCGCAAGTCAGACCGTGGGCAGACCCGAGGGCCCTCTGCTCGCTGGGCATCGTCCCTCTTTATCTCATTCCCTCGACTTACCTGGGGCTTCACGGCAGGGTGGAGGCTCCGCGGACCCGCAGACCCTACTTCCAGGTGCAGAAACTGAGGCCAGGGAGCCGAGGGCGGTAGCGTTGACCTGCTGCCTCGGACTTACGGGGCTTTGAGCTGTTCCTCCGCGTTTTACTCATTAGACACGTCTCGGAATGGGATGCAGAGGCGAGTGGGAGGGGTTGCGGATTTCTCGGCTGGCGGAGCTGGCAGCTTAGACGGCCTGTAGGGATCGCCCGGGGACTTGTATCTGGGGACTGGCACGGTGTCTGGAGTGGGGACCGTGGGAACAGGATGCTCAGGTCTGGGCCGAAGGCCTGTTGAACGTCCCCCGCAGACATCTTGCAGAGAAACATGCAGGGGGAGAACCTTCTGTTGTGAGAGAAAGGCTGATGCCCTTTTCAAACGGTAATACCCAAAGGCACTCTTTAATAGGATGTTTTTGGTTTGTCGATTACGGCATCAGCAGAGCAGCATTTTAGAGATTTCAGGAGACGTAGAAAATTTCAAATAAAAAAATAAAAATTGCATTTATAATGAAATCGAGAAGTCAGCCGTTTGAATATAGTATAAACTTTCCAACCTGCCTTCTCCCGGTGTCCCACACAACACTTCCTGAAGGTTGTTAAATGTCTTCCGTAGGCCGGTCCTTAATGACCACGCAGTATCCTGTCATGCCATTATTGGTCTTAACGATAGTTTGGATATTTGGATTTTTTTTTTCCATTTCATCATTGTTACGAATGATGTTGTATTTCAACGATTATTTCTTTGGAATACATGTATCCTTGGGTGATCACTCAGTCAAAGGAAAGGACAGCCTTTTCGCAGTGTGCTATGGATTGTCGCATTTTACTTCAGAATGTCCCAGGTCATGTTGTCACCGGTGATAAATGAAGACGCCCACTGAGAAGTCACACCTCTTTGGTTTCCCTCTTTTTGAAAAAGACGTTTCACCATATAAAAATCCTTCCTTATGTATGATTTATAGTCATGGAGGTTCACGTCCTTGAGTTCATAAAAATATTGAATTTGGATTCTCTCCAATTTCCCTTTTAGTAGAAAGGCTCAAGTTCCGTAAGAAATTCTGCTTGGAATTTTCTTGAGGAGAGCAGTATACTTTGATTACTTCCATTGCTGACAGGTAGCACATGAACGTTCATTCATTCATTAAAACACCTGTTAAAACTTCGCATAGTGCAAGGACTTAGCTAGGCAGTGCAGGTTCGAAAATCAAGACCGACCTACTCCAGCCTCCTGGGAGATGACCATCTGCGGAAAACATGGGCTTTAAGCAGCCTACGTTAACATAGACCCAAGTTTTTGATTGGCCACCTTTTCAAGCTGCTGTTCAAATTCTGTGGACACCAAGGCCTCTATGTCAATCAATTTTATATAAATTCTCAGATATTAGCGCATTTCTAATAAAAGACACTTTCAAGGTATAAAACCTACAAAACAAAAGAGCACTAAGCATGGAATAAAAAATTTAGGGAAGGGAAGAAGTCAGTTATACCGATAATTAGGCTCCCCCAAAAAGCAAATGGGCACAAAATTGAGGCTGAGTTTCCTGCAGCCTGTACCAAAAAATGGAAATCAGTCTTTGTTTTTTTTCCCCTGTGCATTTGTTATTTCATTCTCTATGGGGAGGAACCATTAAAGTTCACAAGAACAGAGGACTGTCTCCTCGTCACTCAACGTTGCAGAGGGACTTGCAACGACACAGTTGGTAGCGTGTCGGCTCGGAGTTTTGAGTTTGGCTCATACGAGAGAGAGAGAAATGGTTTGCGCTAACCGCTGTGTTGGTCAGCACAACTCAAGGCCTAAGCTTAAATCGTGGCTCTTTGTAGGCATTTCTGAGAGGAGCTGTGAGTCGTGGCGGTGGGGTCAGCTGTGAGTCAAAGCTTGGAAACCTCTCTGTGAGCAGGAGCAGTGGTCCTCCTGCTTCCCTCCAGCCAAACAGCGTTCCTGGGCGCCTGCGTGGCTCCGTCGGCCGCGCGTCTGCCTTGCTCGGGTCGTGATCCTGGGGTCACTCGATCCTGGGATCGAGTCCCGTGTCGGGCTTCCTGCTTGGTGGGGAGTCTGCTTCTCCCTCTGTCCTGCCCCCCCCCAGCTTGTGACCTCTCTTTTTCTCTCAAATAAATTAAAAACAAAAAAAACAAAACAAAACAAAAAAAAACAGCTTTCCTGTGAGGTGCACTGAGCCATTTCACTGTCTATAATCAAATGATGCTCTTTTTCCCACCCAAAACCTGGGAAATAAAATTAAGTAAGTGGTGAAAATGATCTTAGATATGTGTTTTTCTACTGCCTGTTTTTGGTGAGCTTTGCCTTACTGTGTAATCAGGTAACAAATAAGAATAGAAAAACTACCAGCCGTGGATAAGATTTTGCTCAGCAGCCCATTCTGATCTGAGGAGGACACCATCGTTTGTTTGTAAATATGTAACATAGGGATGTATTTTATGGGTAAAATTGTGCTATTTCATATAACAGAACTACACATACCCGGATTTAATGGTGTTCCGTAACCATCAAGCCGGACTGGCTCATGCTTTCCAGGTGTTCTGCTACGTGAGTCGGTCGCAAGACCTTGTGGAGCACCCGAAGTAGGGGGTGCCTGGTGGTACCGGAAGGTTCTCCACTAGCTGTGGACTTCAGGAAGGGGCTTAGCAAGTCTGGCACTCTGTGACAGCAATGAAAGACCCCAGGGATGCCTGGGTGGCTCAGTGGTTAAGCCTCTGCCTTTGGCTCAGGTCATGATCTCAGGGTCCTGGGATCGAGCCCCGCATCGGGCTCTCTGCTCCCCAGGGAGCCTGTTTCCCCCTCTCTCTCTGCCTACTTGTGATCTCTCTCTCTGTCAAATAAATAAATAAAATCTTTAACAAAATAGATAAATAAATAGACCTAACATTTCTTTATTTGTATATAGCTCAATAAATATTTATTGACAGTGCTTTTCAAGTTAAGCTTAAGTATCTCTCCCGATGATCTTGCTTGGTCAGCTTAGAGTTTCAAATAAAGGTTGTGCTAGACGAGCTCCCGGTTATTAGATACGGGGTTAACAGGCAGGTCTTCTCCATTCTGAAAGAAGGGAGGAGATGAGGGAATTTTTCTGTGAACCCCAGGAGCCCCAAGAGTTTTTAAAAACTGTTTCCCAGGACATACCCCCATTTTATCCATCTTAGTTCTCTGCCTCCAGCCTTCCTGGGGCTGCACTAGGAATAGAGAGGGGAATACTCAGCCTCACGGATACCAGTGCAAAGTTTATAGAGTATTTTAAGAGCAAAGGGATCGCTTCTCCTCCTGTGTTGCCTATTTCTCCGATGGAGATTACCTGCAAAAGGCTTCTTTTTTGGTAATAAAGCTAATTATTTGAAAGCATGAATGAAGTCCTTAGAGTTGTCCCTTGGATTGATTTCAAGTATCGAACTGTGATTATAAATACATTTTACCAAATATTGTCACGATTGCAGCCTTAAATTGGTTACAACGCACCGTTTAGCACGCTGTTGAACCCATACTAAGCACTCCATAAATATTACCCATTCTTTAGAGCAGTAGCTCTCCGCCAGCTTACGGAGGCACAAATACAGCGTTATCCTTCTCAGACTTATCTGTCTGTGTATTTAAAAAGAATATTTTAGTGGGTGGTGCACACACTGATAGTTCCGTCGTCTGACTTGAGAGGCAAGGGACCCAGTGTGATGCCACGTCTTTGATTCCCAGATAGGGACATCGCCTCTTGGGTCCGGAGGAGGCGTTCCTGAGCAACTCCTGTTCACAAAGGCGTATTTCAGAGAGACACACCTGGTGAGCGGTGTGTTAATTACCTCTGCTTTCCATAGACACTGCGAGGACCCACGGCAGGACAGTAACCGTAATCCCGCCGTACGTACCGGCACTTCTGTACAACTTCTGGAGCCCCTGTGAGCACAAAGTGGTTGAGAACCGTCCACTAAGACCTAGTGGGGCAGGTTCCACGTCTGTAGTCATGAAAGTGATTTATTTCGTGTCTTATAGTTTTATACTGTATTAATGTACCTTTAGCCTCAAAAGGCCCTTTCTCTGGCTTATAGACCAGAGTGTAAATACATCTAATTCGGTGACATTTTCAAGGACCAACTTTTGATGGTATGGAGGTCAGAGAGAGCCTAAGAATGCAAAACTTAATACAGTTAAGTCGTGAAAACCTATAAAAATAGAAAGAGTAGGCATTCCAGACAAGATTGTATCCCTTACATTTTGGCCCAGGGCCCATAAAAGTTACTCAAATAGAAACCTGCCTTTTTCTGTGCATGTGCTATACCTTATGTTTCTAGTATCATCCTTTTTGCACCAACACGCACCAAATACCTGGTTATCGTTCAGACATTCAGGGTACTCCTGAAAGCTCGTCGTCGAGAGGGATTGCAGATCCTGTAGAGAACACAGGAGGAAGTTATTATTCTATTGTACGATAGTTGGTTGGAACCCATGATTTATGTCTGAAACGTTAGTACTGTTTCTACATAGTCTTTAAAAAAAAGGAGGGTGTGAAGGGTTATAATTATAGCAAAACTTGTTAAAGCAGGTGCCTCGATAGGAAAAGAAGCCCTCGGCCTTTCAACACAGTCCCATCTCGTAAACCGCGTATTGGTTCCTTAGTGATTCCGAGACTTGGCTCGTCTCTGCGGCCCGTTGCCTCCATGAGTCCCTTGCCCACAGATCCGAGAGGGCAGGGGTTAAGTGATAGAGAAATTAAAGCTCTAAGGCACATGAAGTTCACGTATTTTTATTTAAGGATCTCGCAACTCCAAGACAGAATCAGAATCGTCACTTAAATCTTGACCAGGATAATGGCTGTCTTTCCGTCGCAGTAAGTGGAAGGGTCATGCCGTGTGCCTGTGGCGGCTTACTACGTGGTTAAACAGCTGACTGAAATGCGGGGAATGAAGAACAAAACAAATTGTATCTTTATTTATAGGCCGGGTCTTTGCATTGGGATGTTGTAAAGCCTTTGCTTGCGGGCGGAGAGATGGAGTGTAACGGAGATTGGAAACCTGCTTTACGTTGCGAGGGGAGGAGTATGAAAGGAGATGGTGGACGGAAGGGCCCAGCCCAGGCAGGAGACGGCTCAGTGCTCTGGTGGGGCCACAGGACCTGTGCTCCCCTCTGCATTCTCCCCTGGACATGTCTGTTCTGAAGACACGTTACAGACGTCCGAGGGAAATAAAACACGAAAACTGCTTCCTTTTGACGTATTGGCTCCTAATACAGCCTACAGAAGACAGTTTTGTTTTTCCCTTAGAGTAGTTATGCCAAGAGGATTCTATTGTAATACAAGTTTTTAACTCTTCTACCAGCGAAATAAAGCATATTTTAAAATAAGATGACAAGCTTTTCTTGGTTTGGCTCTCTTGATTTTGTCTAAAACTCGAGATCACTAAGCCTAGATTATCTCTTACCAGTTAAAAATATTTAAATTCAAAGAACTGTTCCCGCAGTTCTCCCTTTCCAAAAGCCTGTCGTGAGCCTCACGTCAGTTTCTTTAAGTGACGCTTCGGTCCACCGGCTTTTCTAAAGTTTAGGTTGACGGTGTAGCAGCTGAGGGTGAGACCCAAGACCTCTTCTTGATCGTCTTGTCCTCATCTTCATCACAGGAGAAGCTTAGGTTATCTGAGTCTCAGGTGTGAGAAATGTGTGGAGATAGTGCAAGGGCGACCCCAGGACGCTGTCCGGGTCACCGTAAGTGCTCGGGCGTCGGCTGTCCTCGCTGGCATAGCTTCCCCATCATCAACTTTATTCTCAGTCCCGTGCCTCCTTTCTACATTCCCTGGGATCTCCTGCTCCGTATGGCCAGAGGGCATTTTTTTTTAAATTAAATCTAATTTTTAAAATTTTAATTCCATTATAGTTCACAGAGCTCTCTCGGTTGCAGGTGTACGGTACAGTGATTCAACAGCCGGGGGACATTTGTAAAGCGTCCCCCCGTTTTTGGTACCACTGTAGCTGACCCCCGGTGTGATAAAATGCTTTAAAAATGGACCCCAAGGCCGCTCGAGGGCTGATCAAGAGAAACTCTTAAGAGAATCCGAGTACAGAAGTGCACATGTCCCATCAAATCGTGCCCTCTGTCCGTGTGTGATTTAGGGTCGGCCATCTGATCTCGCGACGCCTGGCTGCTTCGGCGTATCCTCCCGGCCGGCCTGCGTTGGGAGGACTGGGAGTCGCTAACGGAAGGTGTGGCTGTGAGCAGGGTGAACGGGGGCCTGGAGAGCGGGTTGGGGACCGCACCAGCTGACGTCACACCGGCTGACGTCGGAGCCTGTCTTTACTCAATGCGATTCTGGACTGGATCACCTCCTTGGTCCCTTTGTGCCTTAATAGTTTTTACTTTCTGCAGCTGCGTCATCCGGGCCGGTGTTCGCGTCTTCAGGCCACACGTTTAGGAAGCAGCGGGGTAAGATGCCGAAGGAGGCGCCGTCCGTGCGTTTTCAGGAACCTCCTGGTGCGGTCACGACTGTTGTTTCCCTCCTTCCCTGTGCCCAGGCGCCCCAGAAAGTAACAAGTAAGGAAATGAAGTCTGCCTTCTGTGTGTTGCCAAAGTAAAAGAACATTACTTGCATCTTAATAATAGAATTTTTGTGTATTTAATGTAGGCTGTGATTTGGCCTCCAGCTGAGTTCAGATTTGAGGAGATGAGAGTACTGAACCTTGCCAGCCAACCCACAAACCAATTAAGTGTTTCTAAGCTGGCAGAAGTGGGGTGCGGTTCGTTCTTTTTTGTTGTTTTTCCCCACCCGTACTCCTCATAATTTAAAAAAAAAAAATCTGATAAAATGGATGACGTCTTTGAAAAGGTGGTACTGAAGTTAGGTGACGGCGAAGGACGCCCCACAGTGCGGCCAACGTGTGGGTCAGACGCCCAGACAAAGGCAGCTCGAGCGTGTGGGGCGGGGCCGTCCAGCGCAGCCTCCGGTAACGAGGGAAACGGCCGCGCTGACGGGGCAGCCACGGTCACGCGGGGCCGCGTGTGGCCAGTGTGACTGATTGCTGGATTTTTAGTCCCACCTAATTTTAATTGACTCCATTCCGATAACCACATGCGGCTAGTGGTGTAGACGGTGCAGGACCAGAATAAAATAGATTTTGACGTCCATTCTCGTCCGTCTCGAGCGTCAGATCGCCACGGCTGTGTGCGACGGCTCGGGCGCTCGAGGAACGCCCGGAGAGCTTTCCTGTGTGAGAGAATTACATCTCCACGTTGTCATTTCAAAGGGAGAAAAAAGGAGACCACTTCAGAACAATTGCAGGACACCTCGTTTAGGCTCCGCATAACGAGTTTCCTTACAGATGCTCACGTGAAATTATCGTCCGTGATCTGAAAATGTAGGGATCCCCCCACTCCCACCCCCGACCCGTTCGGACAGGACTCGGTGAGCGGGTGTTGGTCCAGCCGGGACCGGCTCTTCCCTCCTCAGTGCGATGAGGACCTCCGCACGCGGAGCGCCGGCCACACAGAGGATCCGAAGAACTAGTGCTCCTCCAGGTGCTCTGAGACCACCAAGACCTCACATCAAACTTGACTGCGATCAGGTTAAAGACATCGATGAAAGGACTTGATGAACTTGAAGTCACCTTGAAGCTGCTTGTGCTGGGAAAGCAAGAACGTTCTTTAGGATCCTGTACCCAAACCTCGTGGCTTCAGTAAACACTCACCCCACCGCCACCATGAACATAGTAAGTGGCATTGGTCACTCGGTCGTTGATCCCAGATTTTGCAGTGTTTATTTCACCTGGAGGGGATGTTGAAATGGCCGCCCTTGCCTCTCCAAATACCCAGAAAATTCCTGATAATAAGCAGATGGGTGAACTCACAGTAGTGGGGCCGTGGTCGACGCCGTCACTGCTGAGACACCCGGTTCGTAGGTGTGGCGTCCATCAGCCCACGGCCTGCCATTCCTCCTGATGGATGCGACAGAGTCATGGAAAAGGAGCCTTGGAGGTAATGTCACAGCAGTGGCCTTAAATTGCAAAGAATTTCTACCAGCCTCATGAACCAGGGCATGGCACGGAATTCAATGGCTTTGCTTATGCTCCCGAGGAGACGCAGCGGGACAGGACTGGGAGCTCAGCGCCCCGTGGCGGGCGAAGGCTCTTCGCAGAGTCCTGCGGAATTCATCAGCTGCATCGTAGTCCCCGGAGCTGCCCCTCTTCCTTTGTGGGAGTGACGGGTCAGAAAGACAATGACAGCCCTCCGGTTAGTACCATCGACCCTGCTCTCTGTTGAAGCAGGAGAGTATTTCTCCTCCTTTCTCTGGTTAAAGGGGTAAGGGCCGAGCACTCCCACTAGGGGGTAGCACCTCCGCTCCCAGGGACAGGAGGGGGTTCCCGCCCCGCCTTCCCGCCTGTCTGGCTCCCCTTGCACATCCTCTCGTTGGGGCACCTGGAACAGATGCGCGTTCAGGTACCTGCGGGGAGACGCTGGTCTACTAACAAGAGCTACAAATAAGGAACACCGACAGCTTCCGTTTTGCACACCGGCGTTTGGTCCTTCTCCCGCTCTTCTGTGGACAGTCACCGTATCCCCCGGACACAGAGCTGGTGAGATTAAACTCAGTTCAGCCTCGTGTCACAGATGGTGTCTTCCTCCGCGGCGTGAGGGCTCACGAGATGCTCCTGCTCGTCCTTTCTGGTCAGCTCAGACTGACGTGAATATGGGTCAACTGGCGGGCGAAAATCAACGTCCTGCCGGCGGCATTGGATGCCGGTGTCTGGCGCTGGCTAGGCTCCGAGGCCAAGCAGCCCCTCGTTCTGTGTCTGGAACGGTTGCTCCAGACTTTTCCCTCTCCTGTGAAACCCGCTAGTCCGGACTTTCCGTCCACTTCCTCATCCATGGACGGTCCTACCAGGAGCATCAAGGATGTCCAGTTAGATCATCCTTGAGGTCTGTCTCCTGCATATAACAGTTTTTTGTCAGAGCCGTTACTCAGGTTTGCATCACTCCCTCTGCTGTGAGAGCAAAATGCACCTTTTCTCATTCCCAAGGTCAAAACCATGTTCCTCAGCCAACCCTACTGTCTCGTCCAAGGCTTTGTCACATCAGTTGTCTCTTCCCCTTTGTCGTGGATCGCCTCTCTCCACCACGCCCTTTCCTCTCGGCAACGCGAGCAGGTTTTCTCCAATCTGTAGAAACAAAAACTCTGCTTCCATCTTGGGTCTCTTCTTTCCTTCAGAGTCAAGGGATTTTATTCTTGTGGTCATCCCTGAACAAGTAATGGCATCCTGTTGTGCTAAGAAAATCATTTCTTCACACCCACCTGTGACTTTCTGATCACAGAGTCCAGTGACTGGGACACACTGGGCCCAGCTGGTGGCCTGTTCCTCGTCCAGCTGTCACCCATGGCCTTCCCGACTTTGCCGCTCTCTTCTGGAGCTTTTCCCCATCTTCCTCATGCTCTGCCATCTTCCAGCTCAGGTGTCCAGGCCTTCCCATGCTGGTAGAGAACATTCCTTCCCGGCACGGGTCTGAGAGTCCGCTCGACCCGAGTTCGGATCCTGACATGGCTCTCCCTCTTATTCAACGACAGAAACTTGAGTTGGTCACTGAATTTTTCGGAGTATGATTCCTCATGACTTTAGAGGCCTGGGAAGATAAAATTAGCAAACACGTGACAGGTGCTCAGCTTAGTTCTGAGCTAACCTCTTCTCCCTTCGCTTTCTTTTCTCTGATGGTCGATGCCCTCCCTTTCCATCTCCTTCCTTTCTGCCCCTGGCCTCCCTCTGGAGCCTTCTGCTGGGTACCTTTCTTAAACAAATCATTCCTTTCTCCCGGAGCAGGCCTACCCTGACCCAGTCTGGCAGGGTGTGGGGTGTGAAGCCTGCAGCCTGTCTCACCTCCTTTCCCTCACCCTCCCATCCGGTCAGTCAACAAGCCACGTCCATTCCAGCCCCCCTGATTCCCCTATCTGGACTTTTTGTTCTTAATTCCACCGTTATGGTTCAGGTTCCTTTTGCGTCCCCCTTAGATTACCATCTGGCCTCCAAAGCATAGCCCTTCCCCTTTATTTCATCACAGACGATTTCCTAAAGCTGTGCACAGCCGATGCCGTGACTAGTCCTCTGCGGCACCTTCCTCTTCCCTCTCAACCTCTGGCTGAAGCTTCCGTAGCCAATCTGTGGTTCGGGGGTAGAGCAGGAGGAATATTGATGCTGTGCGTCGAGTTAGAACTCATTAAATGCCAATTAAATTGACTATAAAATAAAGGAAAGTTGGTAGTATGGTAAGACTTAATGTCCTAAGAATTGCTTTGGTGATAAGTGGTTGATTAAACAAAAGTTAGCTCTCGATTGATATATCCTACAGAATTCATTGTAGAATGAAGTCCGTGACCTGGGCTTCATTTCTCACTTGAAGCTTATTAGAAGACGAGGATGGATTGGACAAAGAAGCAGGGGTCTCAGCTGGCACGAACGGGCTGCCGTCTGCCCCCTGCCCCGGCCGGTGTGAGGCCGCCGTCTGGACACTTCACCTTCCGGCTGTGCTGAAGGGCTCGGTTTCCGCTCTGGACGTGGGTGTTGTGATCTCAAGGAGACCGTCTTTGATGAACTAGAAACCGAGCCCAAGACGGACGGTGAACTCAGAACCTTGCCACACCTCGTACAAGACTGAAACCGGGCCCCTGGAAAACTGTGGTACCTCGTAATGCAGGTCTGATGTGGACACAAGAACGCACGCTCGCCGGAGTCCCGGAGGCCCCTGACCCCCGCCGTGTCTCTCACCCTTGCCCCCACCCCTGACCCCCAACACTGCCTGCTAGAAAACAGCGATGTTTCTGCATCCGGCAGTGTGTTCCATGTGGGAAGAGACCAGTGGAAGGGGGTTTGATGTGTGAGTGGCGGATCCCCAGGTAACCCCGCTGGGGAGCACCTGATCCGACAGGTTTGAAGCTGCAAACTCACCAGTCACACTGGAAATAGTTGCTGCTGGGTAGGGCTTTCATCCTTGTTTATCTCCTTAAAAAAAAAAAAAAATTAAAAAACCCTTACTGAAGGGTTTTGGGTTTAGGGTGTGTGTCTGTGTGTGTGTGTGTGTGTGTGTGTAAAAGCATTTGTATATTCCTTTTTCATGTTTCTCGTCACTGCAGGGCAAGCTTGTAACCTTCAGATACAGATTGTGTCTTAATGAATACATCATTTGCCATGGGAAAGATTTTTCTTCAAGTAGTGAAAAGCATTTTCTAACAATATTATAAGACCATTGCCTAGAAAACAAGAGCTAATGTTTCGAGCACCCATGATGTGCTAGCTACCAATTCAAAACTTAATGTATTAACTCTTTTACTCCTCAGGAGAATCCTTTATGGCTGGTTTTCCCATGCGTAGTTGAGAAACTGAAACAGAGGAAAGCTCAGTACTTCGCCCAGGGTCACACACTGAGTTAATGACGGATTCAGAACTCGAACTCAGGTGGAAGCTCTGGTGCGAGCCGGGTTCATCCTGGTGTGGTCAGAAAATATTCCGGAAAATTATTAGTGAGGGTTCTGTCAACCCCGACTTAAGGTCCCTAAGACCCAAGACATGGCTTTTGCCTTCAGGGTCATTACCGTCGAGTGGTAACCGGAGAGGGGCTCAGTCTGTCTTGGTGATTGGCAAATCCCCATTGCTGAGCTGGTGTAGACATGAAGGGGTGCTCAACAGAATTTTATTGAATCAAACGAATATAGATTCCAAAAGGTTCATTTAACTTGTGAATTATCAGGGATGAACCATGATGAGTGGATAATAAAGGGGGAATCCGAGACTTCCGAAATGTAGCCGTCGTGACTTGCTTCCTTGAGAAACACCAGAGGCGGCAGTGGGGGTGGGGAATGTGATGGTTGAATTACTGTTCTTACCATCTGAGTATTTTTAAACTCTTTCAAGGGTTATGTGGAGGCTCCCCAGCTCCTGTGTGATTTATAAATCTATTATTCACGTCACATAGAGACTTTTGTGCCGGAGAACCATCAGACGAACTCATTCACATAGTATAATGTGTAGGAGAAGGTTAACAAGGGTGAGGGCACGGAGAAGGAAAATGATGAATTCCCAGGGGGAGCACAGGACCGAAGGACAGAAACGTGTGAGGGCTGGAGGCCAGTTAGCAGGACGCTGCAGAGACCAGTCCGAGGAGCAGAGGCGAGGGAAGAGCGTACAGGGAGGTGAGCGGGAAGCACGGGCTGGGCAGGACGGTGGAGGCGCAGGCTGGAGTATTGCTTGAAGGGCTTCAGCATACAGCGGGCCCTTGACAATGACCTTGAGAACCTAAAACCATGGGCCTGTGTCTTCAGTTGACTGGGTTTAGACTGGGAAAGGCTCTTCAGGCCACTCCCACGTTGCGGATGGTGAGGGCGCTGGGATGGAGCGTTCTCGATGGCCTTCCCATGTTGGGGCAGTAAGAACCCGGCAGAAGGCTCACGGCGGTGGGCGGGCTGCCAGCCGTAGACGAGGCAGGAGAGGGTGCGGAACAGGAAGAGGGCGGCAGTGAGGTCTGACTAGGAAGTGTTTAGAGAAAGAGGATGCAGCCCCCCTTCTCATTAAAACATTTTGCTGCCCTCCTCCTCTCCGCAAAACTGCTGCCTTAGGTACCTGGCGTGCGGTGTGGACGTCGTCTTTGTTCCGCCTGGAAGTTCTCTGTATCCGTTGATGCCACTTTGGTGCTGCTGGGACAGGAAGTGGGTGTTTTCTGTGCTCTTCCCAAGCAAGATGGAAGGGGCTTGTAAAAATAGTTTCCAAGGCAGAACCTAGCATTTTAAAGATTTATGGAACAAGTGTCCACTTACAGGTTCATTTAAGTTTTACAAAACATTGCTGCGTCTGCCTTGCCACATCAGCAAAAGATTCTGGGATTTAAATAAATCAAACCTGGTGGGAGATAATAAAGTGCAAAAAAATTGTGATGCATCAGGTTACTACTGAAAGGAATATTAAGGCCCAAGTGATCTCTTTCCTGATGTCTCCGGAACACAAGACAGCTTTAATCTTTAGGCTCTGTGTTATTTAAATAAGCTGAGGGATTTGCGAGCTGGGGGTTGCTGCCAAGTATCCACCCCAGATAATGATCCTATTTCAGATCCGTGCTTCTGTTTTAATGAAAGGAGACAGGTGAGGGTGCGGAACAGAAATTTTAAATAGCACTTGACCCTCGTTCATTCCTTAGAGTTCCTCAACCCAGCCGAACCGGTGACATTTTTAAAAATAAATAGTTTCAAGTGCATTAGCAGGCAGAATTTATTGTGGTGAGACAGGGAGTAGTAATGGAAGTCAGGAAAACCCGTGGACATTAAAACCCGTGTTTGCTAAGTCCCTCCTGTGTTCACTCTTCGGGTGGGGATAATTAAAAACACAATGGGGTCTGTGCCAAGCTCGGAAGGTCTGTTTTCTCTGTCTTTGTTCGTTGTTCTTGGTTTTCCCAGGGCCCGAAACTCCTAGCACCTTTTGAGCAAAATGCCCATTGAACAAATGGCTTTGGAAGAAAGTTCTAGAAAACACTATGCAATCTTAATAAATTACTGTGTAATACCTTCATCTCATCCTTCTGTTTAACCCAAGTAACTGGTCCTTTGAAAATTGTCCTGAAAGAGCTTTTCCTTACTGGGGAAGCCAGGCAGAGACTAAAGGAATGAGTAAAAGAAAACTCTCTAAATCCATAAGCCAAATTACCCTAAACTTGCTAATTAAGACTTGCCTAGTGATGGGAAGGGTGGTGCCTAGGTGGCTCCGTCGGTTGAGCATCTGATTCTTGATTTTGGCTCAGGTCGTGATCTGGGTCCTGAGATCGAGCCCCACGTCGGGCTCCATGCTCAGCGCAGTCTCTTTTTTGACATGTTTTCTCTCCCTCTGCCCCTTCCCTCTCTCATGGGCATGCACTCCCTCCTACTCTCTATCTCCCCCTAAATTAAATAAATAAATATTTAAAAAAAAAAAAAAAAAAAAAAAAGAAGGGCGTGCTGGGTGGAGCTTCTGGGTGGCTCAGTCGGCGAAGCGTCCGACTCTTAGTTTCGGCTCAGGGTTGTAAGATCAAGCCCTGTGTTGGGCTCTGCACTAGGTGTGGAGCCTGCCTAAGAGTCTGTCCCTCTCTCCCTCCCCCTCTCCTCCCCCTGCACACATACTACCCTCTCGCCCTCTCTTTAAAAAAATAAAAATAAAACAAGGCTTGCTTAGCTAGGCTTTTTATACCACATCCCTAAGCACTTTCATCATTTGTTAATTACTCAGCCTCCGTATTGCTTTAGGTTAAATCAAGACTTGACGTAGTTTGGAATGCAGTTTCTTTTTGGGTTTTCCTGAGCATCTCTGTGCAGCCGCTAGAAGCTTTACCCTGTCGGTGCTTCCGTGTCAGCGAGCCCCAGTGTAAACTGTGGATTAAGCCACGGGGGTCATGACGGCATCATCTTCAGGAAGGCCCTGGTGTCGGAGGAGAACATTCATCATTCTCCCCAGTATCGTCTTCAGGTGTATGCAGAGGGAAGCACTTTGTTCGTAAAATGGGGCTGCAGCTGTGCAGACCACCTTCACGTTCAGGATAGAGAAATTCTCTGAGAGCGACGTTCACTGTCCGTCGTGGAATGTATGCGAAAGTCAGACCTCCCAGCGTGCATTAAATCTGTCCTTATTTCGGAGCTGGTGTTTATGGAAACAGCTTATTGGAACTGAGACCCGAGAGCTTACTAATTTTACTTACTTAGCAAACTTTTACTGAACGCCTACTGTGTGCTAGAGAATAGAATTAAGACACAGCCCCTGTCCTTGAGGACTAAGTAAGTCATGTGGCACATAAATGCCACATGAAACAGCTACCAGAATTGCAAAGTGGTAGTCTGGGCCCACGGGCTAGGCCTTGGAAGGAAAAGGGAAGAAGAAACGGGGCATGTGGACCAAGGTTGGCAGCGGGGGCGGGGAGCGGCATCCCCAGGGAACGCCAGTGTTAGAGCTAGTGTTAGGCGCCATCTTGACATCTCATTTCAAGAGCCCCCGGGGCTGAGTCAGTGGTTCCAGTGGGATGGGAGAAGGAGGAGGAGGCCGTGTACTTGGGCTGGGTTTGGCCTGTCCATCCCATCCTTCCCCAGGGACCAGGTGACGGGGACTCCAAAGCCAACATGGCACTGGCCGAGTGAAGACAGGCAGTAAACACCTTACAGTGGCTATCTTTCTTTTTCTTTTTTTCTTAATTTAAATTCAATTAATTAACATACAGTGTATTATTTGGATCCTCACTACTGTATTTTAACAAAGCGATGGCAGTTACCATCTGAATGATTACGTACCAAGCACCAGTCAAAGTGCTTGATGTGTATTATGTCTTACCTTCACAATTTTATAAGATGGACAGTATCGTTCCCACTTCACAGGCGAGAAAACTGAGGAATGAAGAGGTCCCCCTGCTAGTCAAAGGCCAAGATGGCGCAGCGGGGATACAGACCACGACTGTGGGGCTGCGAGTAGGCAGGAGGGCCCCCTCTCATGCAGAATGCCTCCAGACATCCCAACACCAAGATTGCACGTGTTTCCGCATTGAAATAGCTCTGTGTTACGTCTCCCCCCGCCACGGTCATTTCTTTTTCGATCAATGAGACGGTATCTTGTTGGCTCCGTGTACGCATCATTATAAACGGGTCGTTTTAGAGACTTGTGAACGGAGAGTCAGGAAGCATATGTACTCTGATCTTTTTGAGTCTGTTGCATTATGTTTTTTAATGCTGGGTACAAGCCACTAAATTGATTTAGTACTTTGGAGCACCTTTGGGTGTTCTCTCAGACAGCAAATAAACAGAATTTCTAACCACAGTGACTAAATCAGGCATTTCCAAGTTTGGAAAATTTATAGAGTAGAAAAAAATGTATGTGGCCGAATAAATATCCAGGCAGTTGGGACATGTCTGAAGTGAAACACTGTTTCTTGAAACACGTCCAGGAAACGTACAACTGTGTCACAAAAAGAGGTTATGTTCAAGATAATTTATTATGATGCGTCTGTTCCCCAAGAACATTGCCCTATAGTTTATGAAGCATCTCCGTAATGAAGTTATTTGCCTCAGATCCTCTTTATGAAAATGAAATGTTCCCATGAACCCTGGAAAACTTATTTGGTCAATCCAATTAGGAAAAAAATGAATTTTGTGTTGAGCATTTTAATCCCCAAATTAGCAGGGACATTCAACAACTGTAGTAAATTCAGGGGTTACTTGGAGACCGATTTAACCTCTAGATCTAATACGATTGTCTTATTTTAACATTTGGATTTATAAGAAGATTTATCAGACCAGCAAAATTGCCCTTTACTTGTATAAAGCTTTAGTTTGGAACTTTTTTTTTTAAGGAAAAAAGAAAATTCTTTGTAGGGATAATTTTCTTAGATGCATCATAGTGTGTATTCCTGTAGGAGAGACTACCAAATTCTTGATAAAATGAACAGAAGGGAAAGTATTTTGAATTGGCCAACTGTTCCGTCTTCCGAACGTACTGGGGATGGCATTTCAGTGGATGAGGTGGGAGGACAAGGCTAATCTTCCGTCCCCAGAAGGGGCCCTGGGCTGTGCTTTGCTCTCTTTCTGAAAAGCTGTTGCATTTTATCCGCAGCATTCTGTAGCTTCTACATGCGACATTCTCCCTTTCTTTAGCTGGAGCACCAGGAAAAGGCAGGCGCGTCCCTGTCAGCCTCACCACCCGGGCATAGAACAGCCCCAGAAAGATGGTGTCAGTGATGCTACCTGGAGGCCTACTCAGAAGTGAAACGGTTTGTTGTGCTGGACTTTTCTCATGGTGAATGTGTGTTGAAAACACATAGAAGCAAGCAAAAAAGCATCTTTTTTTTTTTTTTTTTTAAAGCCAAAAGAAGGAAACAGAGGCCTTTTTTTGAGAGTGCAGCATAGTGGTTCAGGTTAGCCTCGCGTCGTGCGGCTGGGTTTGAATCCCAGCGCTGCTGCTTACTAGTGAGAAGACGTTGGCTACGTTCACTACCCTCTCGGTGCTATCTCTTCATCCCTGGAAAGGGTCTAATAGAATCTAATTCATAGGATCTTTTTTTTTTTAAGATGTTATTTATTTATTTGACAGAGAGAGAGATCACAAGCAGGCAGAGAGGCAGGCAGAGAGAGGAGGAAGCAGGCTCCCCGCTGAGCAGAGAGCCTGATGTGGGGCTCGATCCCAGGACCCTGAGATCATGACCTGAGCCGAAGGCAGTGGCTTAACCCACCGAGCCACCCAGGCGCCCCTAATTCATAGGATCTTTAAAAGGACTAATTCGGCGGTGTATACGAAACACTTAGAGTAGTGCCCTCCCCATGCTGAGGACACAGTAAATGTTACTGACGATTAAGGCCTCTAGAATTCCAAACTTGAAGCCTCAGGCACATCTGTTAGGTGCACGTTGAATCACAGTGCGGGCAGGTTGCTCGAAGGTCCCGATACACAAGCAGGGGAGAGCGGTTATCGGACGAGGCCAGGATGCAGCCTGCCTCATCCCCAAGCCAGACACACGCGTTAGACAGACAGTACTTCGCATGTGCTGCCTTCCTTTGGCTTGGTTCCAAACACAGATCCCGCCCGGGGGCCTCCCACACCACCCTTTCCCTTTCCTGGCTTCACCCCGGTAGAGCTCACTCTAGAACTGGCGCTAGAGGTAATCCCACAGAAATGAAAAGTTGGAGCAGGGATATTTCCAAAGGAACCACTGGGGTGCTGTTTTACCAAGAAAATGGAAAGGAATGAGGTGACAGAAACAGCAGACCTCCCCACAGATGAAGGGCGGGGTGGAGATCGGGGGTTCTCCGGTTAGCCCGGGCTCAGGGGCCTGCCCCGGCCCACGGCCCCGCTCAGAGACTGGCACAGGCAAAGTCAGTGGAAAGAGAGATGACAGAGAGAAGTCACATTCACGGGGTGTCTGTGCTGTGCCGAGGTCTTCACATCTGTGGTCTCGTTTAAGCCTCGTCCCACCAGAAACAGAACTGGGAGGCTTTAGGGGTCAGAGAGGAGGATAAAGGGAAATCTGCAGCCCGGGGCGGTGATACAGCCTGAGCTCTGGGTGGCCCCAGGGCAGACGGAGGAAAGAGGCCATCGGGAGAGGAGGACAGGTGTTGGGGGGCAGAGGGGCCGCAGGCAGGTTGGGAAGGGAATTGTTGGGTTCTGAAGATGCTGGTCTTCGTTTGGGCGGGATGTGGGCTGCATAACCACCGTGTTGTTTGGAGAGCGGTTCCGACCTCGCAACCCACCTGTCTTACCCATCGACAAAGAAAACCCTGCTGAAGAGATCGTGTGAGTTCTGTGCGCCGTGTGCACGGCTGTGCCGTTTCTGATTTCATTAGATACGATGTCACGTGGCTGTGCTTCGACGAGGCGGTCGCGCCTGCTGAAGAACGGCCCCACGGTGTGGCTGGGCGTCTCCGGCCGACAGAGTCGCAACAGCCCATTTTCCCAATTAAATATGGGTGATTCCGTAAAATGGAAACTGGGTCTGCCGCCATTTCTAGGTCCAAACGTAAGGGAGAGCTTTGATGCGCTGCAACGTGGGGACATCGCACACGTACGCCGGGGCCGGGAGCGGGGCAGGAGTCAAGGCCGACCTTCTTCTCCTCCCGCACACGGAATGAAAGAGTTGCTCTCTGCCGGTGCCTGGGTTTGGGAGGTGACCGCAGGGTGAGGCCTGGGCTGCCGAGATGATGCCCAGTCTGAGTGCGGTGATGGGGTGGACGCGAGCCGTTGGAAGTCTGCCACGACATTTTGGAGGATGACGTCAAGCCTTGGCTTCTGAGCGGAATGCAGTGCGGTCAGAACACTTGTGTTGACTCTGGGCACATGAGGCTTCATGAATGTTTTCAGTCAATACAGTAAAAACATGACGGCCAAGTTAATGCGCAAGAACAAACGTCCGAGAAAACAGTCTGTGAAAATATTTTTGTGTTTATTGGGAAGAAGAAAGGTGAACCTTGGGCCCCTCCAGGCCTCCCTGGTCCTATTACGGAACTCTCGAGTTCACTGCTTTAGTGGAAGAAGCCACGCTCTCGTGTTGGAAGCGCTCAGCAGCACCACCAGAGACGGTCGTGGTGAACGGACACGGTCCTGCTGAGAAGAAGCTGGAAACAGCGCCCCGCTGCAGGAGGGGCCTGGCCTGTCCGACCGGCACATGTAGGTCGTTCCGTCCTGCAGTTTTCTTCCTGTTGTGTTGGGTAGAAACTCGCCCGTTCTCTCCTCTTGCCTGTGGCGAGGCTGAGAACTTTAGAATCGCAAAGACCCTACAACCCACTCAAGCCCGTTGTTTGTTTTTTAAGCCGTGGGGCAAGGGAGGCCCAAAGAGGAAAACTCACACAGCCCGAGAGAGAGGAGCCCGGGGCCACCGTTCCCTCTCCCACGTGAGGATTTGTCCCCTGTTCCACGGCTCAGGGGTGACCAGGTGAGGGGCCAGGAGAGGAAGGGCGGCACGGCGGGAGTGGGTGGCGGCTTCCTCGCCCTCGCACTGCTCACCCCGAGCTTGCCTTGTGTCTGTCTGGTCTGTCGGGGTCCGACAGAAGCACTCACTGCAACTGCTCTTCCCGTGGGCAGAACGACCAAAGCTTGAACCCCCATCCTTAACCACAGGGCTTCTTAAGAAGGGTGGGAGGTGTGCCCTGTGCCCTCCCTTCTTCACTCCTGCCGGTGTCTTCGCTGTGGCCTTCCCCTATCTGCTGTCCTCCCCGTTCAAGGGGCAGAAGCAAAGCTGAACCACCGCGTCGTCTTCTGGACAGTACATCCGGAAGGTCAGACAAGCAAATATGTTAGTTCAAGTTCATATGAATGCTTAGCATAGAACTCGGTCCCCGTAGCCCCACTGCAGCTGGATTCTTTTTTTTTTTTTTTTTTTTTAAGATTTGATTTTATTTATTTGACAGAGATCACGAGTAGGCAGAGAGGCAGGAAGAGAGAGAGGGAGAAGCAGGTCCCCGCTGAGCAGAGAGCCCAATGCAGGGCTCGATCCCAGGACCCTGGGATCACATCCTGAGCCGAAAGCAGAGGCTTTAACCCACTGAGCCGCCCAGGCGCCCCCGCAGCTGGATTCCGAGCAGATTTGGGAAGCCGGTGCGGGACGCTCAGCCCTTCTGTGCCGGAGCTCCTGTTTGACCTCGCACGTCGCCCAGAGACCAGTTCGCAGAACCATCGGACCCACTCAAGAAAGGAATCGGAAAAAGCCGGCAGGCCTCGTGCGGCTGCTGAGGGGTGGATCCTGCCAGGAGGAGGAAGGCATCCCCCGCCGGCCGGTGAGCCGCAGCCATCTGCCGTACCTCCCCTCGCCCTGGGCCTGGGCCCCGGAGCATCTCTGCTGCGACTGAAAAAGCGCCAACTGCTCCTTGTGCGCGTTTTGTGTTTGATTCACTTAGTCACCGAGTCTTCAACTTCTATCTCCGCTTTCTGCCCCGTGGGAGGGCGCCAGCCTCAAGGTCAGCACAGCAGGCCGAGCCTGGAGAGGCAATCAGCCCCAGAATGAGCTCCTTGAGGCCCGAAAGGGCCCTTTCTAGGAGACTCCCCGGGGGCTGCAGACCTGTTCTTCCAGGGCTTGGTGATTGCATCTCCGCCCATCTCCGGAGGGACCTGATTGCAGCCCTGCTCTCCCCTGGGCCTTTGCTGGGCATTTCACTCACTTCCAGCCCGTGTCCTGAAGGCCTGATTGGCCTCCTCTGCCTCTCCCGGGGCACCGGCTCTGTTCGGCAGCTCCCTACAGCGGCCTGAGCCCCCTCCTCTCTGCCCCGCCGCTGTCTGGCTTTTCATGAGTCCCTGAGTGTCCCTTTGCACACACGGACATGCGCACACGTGCCCACGCCAGCCCCACGGAAGCTCGTCTGGCTCGTTCTTAGCTGCTTAATACCGTTCCCTTCTCCTACACCTCACGTCCCAGTGAGCTCGGATCCCCGCAGGCCACGGGGGCTGAAGGTGGGCCGTGCCCTTCTCTTGGCTCTCCCTGGAGCTGGCTGAAGGAGGCGAGAGGCCCAGGTGCTCTGTACTTGATGCCTCTTTCTCTCATTTACTTGAACATGGGACCTACGGTCGCTTCCAGGAGACCCCATCAATTTGACTCTAAGCGGTTGCTCGGAGCAGGGTTGGATTCCTTTCCTCCCTTGGCACAAAGTAGAGATGTGCGCCCACGGCCGTGGTGGCAGCAAAGACGGCGCCCGTGCTCAGGTCACATCAGCGCGCTCGCTGAGGCCTTGGGACAGTCTGATCGTCCAGGTGCGGGGCAGGGACTATAAACACGTAACCACAGGTGGCAGTGGGCAGGAAACGCATGGCTCCGTGCTTAGTTTTTAGGAAAATTGGGGCATCCGTGGGTTTCCAAACGGAGCGCTTTGTGTCTGCAGGCCCGCGCCATCCTGGCCTCTGAAAGGACTTCTCTGCTCCGTGTGTCTGAGGAGCGCTGGCTTCTAGGACCACCTCGGGAGCTGCTCTACCCGTCGGCTTTCTGCACGCATTTTGGGGAGCTGGTTATGGTAGGGAAACGGAGAACATTCTTCAGCTATGGCATTGGACGGGTTGGTTCTTCCAGAGAACGTTGCTTGGGGAATAGTTCTTGTAATGCGGAAGGAGTGGCTGGGCTTTGAGGGGATGGCAGAAGGTAGCTTGGGGCATTTTCTCAGAACTTTTGGTGACCTTTTATTTTTTCATTTGAGATTTTTCTTTCTGAATAAAAGGCACAGCTAGTTCAGCACCCTGCAGTTCATGGATTTGGATATTCTGGGCTTCCTATTATGCCCTTCAAAATTCAGGGAAGGTGTTAGTCCGAGCCGTCTTCTTCTGAGAAACTCCTCTATTC
The DNA here is from genome assembly GCF_020171115.1 of Neogale vison. Lineage (NCBI taxonomy): Eukaryota > Metazoa > Chordata > Mammalia > Carnivora > Mustelidae > Neogale > Neogale vison. Next base: position 14,467,842 of record NC_058104.1, read on the forward strand.
ACCATCACCTCCTTAAGTTCCCTGTTTTGTGGTATTTTGTCTTCTGACAATCAGCTCCTGGACCCCTGCTCCCAGCCAGTGAAGTCACCGGGGCCTCCTGTTTGTGTCTCAGTGTCTCATGAAGAGGGAGAAGGCTTCAGTTTAGGATACCAATTTCGTCGAGGTTGCTTTGAACCTGTGGGTCACACTGGGGAGTGTTGACGTATTGTTACGACAATATGAAGTCTTCCAGTCAATGAACAAGGGTGTCTTTTCATTTCTGTGGGTCTCTGATTTCTTTTAGCCATGTTGGCTTAGTAGTTCTCAGTGTACAAGTGTGTTACCTCTTTGGTTAAATAGGTATTTTATCCTTTGGGATGCTACTATAAATGGAATTTCCTTTTTGGATGGTCCATTACTGGTACATAGAAACACTACAGAGTTCTGTATGTTGGTCTTGTACCTTGCAACTTGGCTGAATTCATTTTAATAGCTTTGGGATTTTCTGCTTATAGAATCATTTCATCTGTAAATAGAGATAGATGCCCCCTTTTTTCCTTGCCTGATTGCTCTGGTTAGAACTTCTGGTAGACTGTGGGCACCCTTGTCATGTTCATGATCTTAGGGGAGAAAGTTTCAGTATTTTTCCCCGAGTCTGGTGTTGGCTGTGGGTTTTTCACAAATGTTCTTTATTATGTTAAAAAAAAAACAAACAAACAAAAACTTCCTTCCTACTGATAGTTTTCAGTGTTTTTATCATGAAAAGGTGTTGGATTTTGTCAGATCCTTTCCTCGATCACTTGAAATGATGGTGTGGTGGGTAGAATCTTAAAGAAAGAGTAGGATTGAGAAACGTGGAGTCGAGAAATAAGCAGCTGAAGTGCAACACTAAGAATATGACTCGTGCGTTCAGAGATGACTGCACAGTCTAAGTCAAGTCGCTGGAAGACGAGAGTACAGAGCAGAAGACTAGTCGGTCACGTGCCAGGGAAGGGCGGACTCAGAGTACGCTGGGAAGACCTTGAATGCCAGCACGCCTTTCCTGGTCAGGATTCTGGAGCTCCTCAGGGCTTCTAAGCCCAGTCAAACCAGGAATTGTGATCTCAGCTTATGTTCTCCGCTCTTCTGTCTCCACTTCTTTCCTCCTGACTTTCTCATCCATCTAGCAATGTTCCCTTCTTAATCGCGGTGGTACGGTGTCATGTGGAACAAAGGAGATAATGAATTTCTTTAATACCATGTGATAATGAATCCTGTGGTATTTTTTTTTAAAACTAAGAGGATAAAAACAAAATTAAGAAGTGAGCCAACTCTTTCTGGTGGTTCATTTCTAGTTATGCACAGAGACAGACCTGGTAATAAGCCAACAGCTTTAGTCAGGGCTGTAAATGAGACTGGAGAGAGGAGTGACTGCACATTCTTAGCTCCCGGGCCAAGGTTCCCGAGATTTCTGCCAGCCCTCTTGCAGACAGCAGCATGGTTCCTCAGCTGTCCTTCTAGTCAGGGAGACAGATGGGACCTCAGGGGCTTCCTGTTTGGGCGTCTTAGAATTCAAAGTTGTTATGATGTGTGGGCTTTGAAAATGCCACACTTCAGGGAAGCTGGGTTTTTGCATCTCACGCTTTCTTATTTCGAGCATGTGTTCTTCTCCATCATGGCAATGACTTCTGTTGTGTGTATCCCCAAGCCCTTCCCTGGAGTCTCAACAGAGGATGGGGTCCTGGCTCCTGCTGGAAGCCAGGCTCAGTGAGTACGCTCAGGGTGTGCCTTCCTGCACACGCTCTCCCTCCAGATCGGAGACTAGCCCCATTCCCTTCCCTATGCTTGTTCTAGTTAGCCCTCTCCTCCAAAAGCAGCCATATCCTGGGATTCTGCCCCCTCCAAGTAGCGGCCCTGACCCGAGGACCAGCCCATCTGCCTCAATGGCCGAGGCATATCAGGGATGTGACTGTTTAACTCTGTAACCTCTGAAAAGGACAGAGCCTCTGTCCTTTCTAGAGACCTTCCAGCATACTATTAACCTCAGTACAGGGGCAGAAAAGCCCAGGAGCACTTGGTACAAATATTAATGTCTTCTTCATGAGGACACTTAGTCGCAGGACGCCTGCTGTTGGTGTCAACAGGTTACAGGAGGCATCTCCTGGATAAGAAGGATGTGCAGATCCAAGGAGATCAGAAACGAAAAGATAAATATGGTTAGTCATCAGAAAGCTCTTTGACTGCTAAGTTTTAGCCGAGAGCTGCCAGGTCTGCATGGAGAATGCATCCATCCGTCCGTGGCTGCAAGGTCAATATTACCCTGTCACCATCTTCAAGGGTACTAAGAAAAATGCCAAGCGTGTGACACAGTGCTGGGCCCCATAAGCACTTAGGCAGAAATGTTTCCCCACGTACAGTGAGTAGTGGACGGGTAAATGATGGAGCGAGGCTCCGCGATTAACCCAGTTCTGGAGCGTCCGCAAGCGCCCAAAGTAAACAAGGGAGCCTAACTTTTAGGAAAGCTTAAAACTAAAAAGTCTAAATTTTGGAAGCAAATGGTGCTCTCTTTCATATTTAAAAAAAAAAAAAGGGATCTTTCTTTCTTTCTAAAAGGATTCACAGGCTCTTAGTCTGTAACATCAAATACAAATTTTATTTTTCTTCTTTCTAAAAAAGGTGGTTTGTTAACAATTCGGAAAGCCATACAGGTTAGTTTTTTGTTTTTTGTTTTTTTAAACTTGATCAATTTTTAAGAAAGTATCCAAAGTAGAAAGCAAAAGCCCTTGACGCACCCCCGCCCACCAAACCAGCTTCTCCTGCCGCAGGGTAGCTACTGTGAACTCTCCTCCGTGGCCTTCCGGTTCCTTTGTTGGAGTACAGATGCGTGTACGTGTGTGTGCAGTGATGGCTTCAGACTTATCTTGACAAATGCGTGTGTTTCCACCCACACGTAAGGTGTCGTGTCGGTCTGATCCCTGAGGTTCTAGAACACAAAAGCTGACAGCCTTGCCTCCCCCTGTTTCTGCTTCCTCCAGGAGTAGTTACGCCTACCCCTTACGACTTCTGGCTTGAAGTTTTAGATGACTTTTTTTAATTATTGGTTTTTCTGCTACCAGAAATTAGCCATCATGTTTACACATTCAGAGTCCGTTCTTTCATTTTGGGTGAACATAAGTCCTTCCGGGTGCTAAGAATGTTTTTGTAGCGAGAACAGAGCACCAAGACTGCCTCTCTGATTTTTGTCGGTTGCTTGCCTCTGAGGCTGTCCATGAGCTTCATGAACACTTTTTTTTTTTTTTTAATTGAAAAGTGTGTAGATGACCCTTCAGGGTGCTACACGCTCAGTAAAATAGAAATGGATTCTCGTCCACAGCTTTTCCCTTAGAAGCTTTCTTATCTGTCCCACTGTCTTTGGTCTTGGTCTTGCTTTGTTTTGAAGTTTGCGACTTGTTCTTGGACATGGTAAACCCCTTCTGTTGACTGTGGTGTTGGCCAGCGATTCGGAAATCCAGTCCAGAAAACTGAAAACTCAGCAGACATGCACGCACAAGGTGGGCCCCTGCGTTTTTGCTCAAGCTTCTCTTCATCTCCAGGAACTGAATTTTTCATGCAGTAATTAAAATTTGTAGGTCAAGTCTCCCATGGTACCGTTTGCTGCTAATATGGGAAAGCAGTGATCAGATTCGCTTATGCTGCTCTTCCCTGAGCTGAGACTTAAAGGATGAAGGGTGACATTTTCCCCCATTTTGTAAATTAATGCCATTGATCTGCCTAACAAGAACAAAGTTAGGCTTCAAAATACCAAATGATAAAGAGATTAAGACTTTAAATGGCTTTCCAAAAGGCAACCTCTATTGTAAGGCTCCAAGCTGACTATTGAACTTTCAATTAGAATTTCTAATAGGCTATTGACTTAAATGGATAAAATGTTGCAAGTGATAGCTTTCAAGATGACGAAGATTGCTTCTTACATTCTGGAATGTTACTTTGTGTAGCCTGCAGGGTTTGGGAAGGTGAGTGACCAGAATACCCTGGCCTGCCTCCGCCTAGGGTCCGCTGCGTCTCTCCTAGAGAGGCCTCGGAGGTGAACAGATGCATTTTTTGGACATAAAAGCACTTTTGAAATACTTCTTCTTCCTGTGTTTGCTAAGCACGGCCTCCACGAAACATCTCATGGCGTGGAAGTCCCTCGATCATCGAGGCTGTGGCAACATTCTTCTTCTGTGAAAAGCGGCCGGTGAGGCGTGTGTGTATCTGTGTGTGCACACGCGTTGGCACGTGCTCACGTGTACGTTCATAGGTGAGAACGCCAGCAGCTCTGTAGACCACCGTCCCTCGCTGCCTTAGTTTCCCGTTGTTGGAAACTAGGATCCTCCTCCCTGATGGCTCCCAGGGCAGTGTGACTCAGCCTAGCCCTTGTGGTGAAACACCAGCTCGGATACATTTTTAAATACTAATTTTTCAAAGACCAGCTACCTCTTCTAGGATAAAGGGTTAATATTATGCTTATGTTACAGTGCATTAAAAACTCTAATTAAAACAGCATTACATTCCCATCTGCCAATCTCCAGTAATCTTCTTTAATTGCAGTAATTAAACTATATTTACATGTTCAGAATACTTGTAATTTAGCAAATTGCACTCTCTGCTCTACATTTAATCAAACAACCAGTTCCAGTATATTTAGTGTGGAAAGAAGTAATTTCAATGTTTTGATTACTATAGCAGATTTGACAGAGTAAGTGCCCCTCTAGTAGAGGGCTTGAAAGGGAAGGCAAACATGAAATATAGTCATGGTTTTGATTGTCATGTGAATGCCTAATTGCATGTTGGAGGATTAACTATTAAAGGGGATCGTGGTCGCACTTGTGTTTAGACACAGCCGATCTACAGGCAGCGGAGACTGTCTTCTCGGGAAATTTGACAAAGGGAACAAAGTTTTCTCCCAGGGACAGGAGATGGTCGGGAAAGTTAGTGAAAACGCTGCCTGAATTGGGTCATTGCTGCTGTGATCCTGCCTGTGCTCTCCAAGTCTGCCAGGCAAGATGGTTATTTTAGTCTTCCCGATTAGAGTCCAGAAGAAATCAGGAATAAGCAACCCCGGGGAGATGTTCATGATGATACCAGTTCAGGAGCGAGCCCCTCCGCGTGTCCTTCTGGGTCGGCCCCGGAGAGGCCGCGAGCTTCCTGGAGAGGCCCCATCAGTGAGAAGTCAGGCCCCTTCTCTTGCCTCGTTTTCCAGACCATTCCGCCGGACCCGTCTCCTCTGTCTCCTCCTTGTTTCTCAGTTTCCTTATTAAGAGAAACAGAAATCATAATGTTATGAATATTAATTGCATTCCAAGGAATAATTTCTTCATCACCTTTAGCATATTTTGTTAACTACTGCTCTTTAGTGTTGTTATGTATCTGCTCCGCTGTGAGGGCTTCGGCCTCTCTGAATCGATCCGACTGGGGACTAGGTATCGCTTTTAAATCTCTGTTTTGCAAAACGATGTGTCGATTTTTTTCAACATTTGAAGTGATGTTTTCTCTTCCAGTAGCTTTTTCTAATGATGTGATGTTGGCGGTATTTCCTGGGATTTGTCTCTGTGCTCATTTTGGGCTGTCCGTGGTATTAACGAGGCTCATGCACCAGTGGAGGCAAGAGGGCGGTCCGGCCCCGCCGCTGACCCTTCCTTCTTGGCCGTGGGGAGGGACCAAGCTCCGGACCTGCCGTCCATGGTGGGTGGCAGGGAAGACCTGGGTCTCCTTCAGGCTTCGGCGAGCCGCACGCTCTGACGCCGCACACAGTGTTTCACTTCCTCGGGCTTCAGATTGTTCGAGGTGGGGTGCAGTGAATAGGGCTTGGATTTTTTTTTTTTTCTTTTTTTGGTTCATGAAGGACTCAAGATGAAAAGAAAAAAACAGACTTAAGACCATCGCGGGAAGAGCCTTTCAGTTCCCACCCAGCCCCATTTCTATGTTAAGGAGAATCTAATTTCTGAGAAAAGTCTTGATACCTTTGTCCTTCAGGCTGCTTATTTACAGAGAGGTCTTGGTTAATTTATGACGATGCCTTTCGAAAACACACTGGGCAGAATGAAGCTTGTGGTGGAATTCAAAATACTGCCGGTAAGGGTATGGATCGGTTTGAGGATGCTAGGACACTCTGAAAGGAAAGAAGGAACTTGAACTTGAAGACGGGACCTGCCTGGTTTGAAATCCCACTTCTGCCACTCAGCCCCTTAATCCCAGCAACCCTTATCCCCCTGATCCCTCGTCCGACAGCACATGCGTGGGTACTGCGTGATGCTACCTACCACAGACTACAGTAACCTGAGAGCCTTTGGAATAACATGTGATTTAAAAAAAAAAAAAAAAGATGGAAGGATGCAGCAGAGCCGTCAGGAGAAATATGGATAGGGGCTGAGCGAGATACACCTAGAAACTGAAATCTCCAGATTTTCCTCAAACCTTACTGTAATCATTCCTTCTAGTCCTTGCCCTGACAAGTCCTCTCTGACGTTGTTCACTGAAGATGCAAGGAAGGGTCTGAATCTCACTGAGTATCTCACACTCTCTGCTTAAAGCCAAGCAACCCCAAAACGGCCCTTAATGCAAACCCCGTCGAGCCAGGTTTTGCATCAGAACAGTCCTACGCAACGTACCTGCATGGCAGCTCGCGCCCCTGCTTTCCAGAGCTTGCTGGGGAAGGTGGGTTTGCGTCTCATTCTTGATCCTCACTGGAAATCCCGGAGTTAATGTCTGCACCCTCTGTGTCCTTAAACATGTGCCTTTTTGTCTTCTTGAGAACTTTCTACCTTGAGGTAGGGCAAGGGGACCCTAGATGCAGAGAGAATCTCTAGCATTTAATTCCAAAAACAGAAGTTCTGACATTTACATTTCTGCTAATTTCACACATCATCTTGCAGCATATAGGATCTGGGTTCTTGCCAAGAGGACTGTAAATTTTTTAGGAAAAAAAAAAGCTTTTTTGGGAAGGGTGTTGAGCCGCAGAAGCATCTCTTTAGTGGACATAATCTGTGAATTATGTGAAACTCGGAGCTCTCCTCTGAACTTTTTCTTCTAAGAAAACTTTGTGGGGGCGCCTGGGTGGCTCAGTCAGTTAAGCGTCTGCCTTTGGCACAGGTCATGATCTCGGCGTCCCAGGATCAAGCCCCATGTCAGACTCTAGGCTCGGCAAGGAGTCTGCTTTCCCCTTCCCCTCTGCCCCTCCCGCTCTGGCTGCCTGCTCATGCTTTCTCTCTCTCTCTCTCAAATAAATAAAATCTTTAAAAAAAGGAAAGTTTGTGACAGCCCTCATCCTTATAATAGAGCCAAATACTTGTTCTCTAATGTTGGCTGTCTGCTGTTTACTGTATAATGAGTTTATTGTACAATGAAGGACCCTGATTTATTAGCTCTTCATTATTCTCATTCCATCAGCTTCCCTATAAATGCGACAACCTTTGGCAGGGACGTGAGTCTCCATCAGGTGATATCATTGCTTTTTAATGAACGCTTCTCCTCGGAGTAGCACCAGGACATGTGAAACTCCTTATCCTGCATTATTAGCAGGCCCCGGAATAAAAGGAACAAAGACACCAAGAAGGTTGCGCTGAGAAATGGGGCAGAATTCATTAGCAGGTCACGGGACTGCTTGTTGGCCGTCTTTGATCCATCCTATCTACCTTCTGGAAAAGGACGCGGCCCTGGGCGGAGCCCCAGCGAGCCGTGGCCTGCAGGGGCGTTCGTAAATGATGCTGCAGTTACTTAATGCCTGGCCCGCCTTCTGGAACTTAACACAGTGACAACTTTCTCAGATGGGGCATGAAAAAAAAAAGTGATATTTTACAACCTGAGAAGTTAAGCACTGAGATAGTTAGGGCCCAGCTCTCATTAGCCGAATGGTGGATTTTCTTAATTAGTTCTTTCTAGTGCAATTAGCAGGAAAGAGTCTAATCACCTCATGTGAAACCGATCTAATGCTTGGGAAGGAATGCCCTTGGCTTTTCTTTCAGATGGGATCTTAGGGTTTTCCGTGCCCCTCTTACGGGGTGGAATCTGTCGGTGTTTATTTACGATGTGAGTGCAGACCTGTAGTAGGGGCAGCAGTGGACGGCTTGTCGACTCGGTGCGAGTCCAGCTGGAATAGGGCTTAGAAGTAGTCACGAGTCGGCGCTTCACAGTGTGTCTTTTCAGCTAAAGAAGCTGTTTTCCTTGATGTCTTTCGTTGTTGAAGCAGGAGACGAGGGTGGGAACAGCTAGGGTTGGGCACGGCTGCCCCCACCGCCCCACCAGGGACGAGGCCGCTGCTCCTGGGACTCGGAATGCCCGGGGAGGCCTGGGCTGCGGTGCTGGACTTCCCGGCCGCTGCCTCTCCCCGGGCCCCCCAAGTGATGGCTAATCTGCGCATTCCGTGTGCTGTCTCTGCTCCCAACCCCCTGCCTTGGAGCGATTCCTGGGCTCATTCTTGGTTAAACTGTTCTCGGATTTCTAGTGGCTGTCCCTCGCTTGGGATCTCTGACATGGGCCAGCTCTGGGCATCTCAAGTGATAGTGTTCGTTTTTAACCAGAAGGGAAGCTCCGATGGCTGCAACCGGTCCTGTAGCCCATCAACTGTTAACCCCTCTAGAGCAGCCACCTGCTTGCAAGACGATGCGTGAGGAAATGCTCCATGTGTGCACATCTGTTAGGAACTCGGGGTAAGGGGGGCATCGTTGCTCATGGGGCTGTGGGGGCTAATACGTGAGTTTCCGCTGTGGTGCCGCCAGTGCCCCGCAGAGTTCTGGCACCTGCCCTGTCGGGTACACAGGCACTGGCTGGTGGTCATTGAGCCCTTGAGGTGTGAGGCTGAAGAAATTCTCATATTATTTTCTGTTCATTAGTTTAACTTCAGAGAGGCCGATGTGGCGGTGGCTACCATATTGGACCGGGCAGGTCCAGACTCTTGTACCTCCTCACCGCCCGTCCCCACCGGCCCACAGCTGCACACTTACCAGCAGAAAGCGGGCCGCCCCCTGCACCCTCTTGCTGCGCCTTCTCCTCGGCCTCGCCTCGAGACCCGTCAGACTTTTCTCCGTGTTCTCAGGGCTTCATCCCGAGGCATTTTCTAGCATGTGCTCTCTGTGGATCATTCTGTATTCTGCCAAACCAGTGTTTTGTTCTAAAGTTGGGAAAGACTTTGTAGTATTTAAAAAATGGCCGAAATACTGGTTTGTATCTGAGAGGAGAGGTCGGAGGAATCAGCCAACATCGGCTCATTTCGGGAGCCTTCCAAATCTCAGAGACGGGCAGGACCGAACACCTCTCCAGACAGTGTATGCAGGTGGCTTTTACAGACTCCCCGTGATGTTTTCATTGTCGTTAAAGTAAACAGAAATGGAATATTTCATCATCTTTATCAATATGTTTACCAAACTTGTTAACTTGGCTCCTGGCAGCCAGCGGCACGTGCAAGGCAGAGTTCGCAACCTGGACGGGCCCAGAAAAGTCTCGTTCCTTCTCCCACGCATGGAAGGCTCCTCTTGCTCTGGGCCTGGAACGGACCCCGCGTAGACGGTAAAAGGGTATGTGTTCCGCGGAATGTACCTTCATGTCCTCAGCAGACGCGTACTGAAGGCCAGTAACGGGCCCGGAGGGGTGCGGGTACCCTGGTGCTCCCCGCTGGGCCGGGACCTCGGGCCGCTGACCCGTGCGCAGTTAGAGACCCTGCTCCGTGCGGGAAGTAGATCCGAGGTGTGGGGGGCAGTGCGGAGGAGGGGAGAGGAAGGCTCGTAAGGTGGAGACACGGACGGGAGACTGCACGCACGTTCCTTCGTACTCAGTTTACAGGATTTGGGCAGAGACGAAGGGAAGGCAGGGCCTTTATGCAGGGGAGCGCGGTGTGTGTGGAGGGGCAGCGTGTGGCCCGGGATCGGCCCGAGGACAGACCCGCTGGCGTTCCGTGTGCGGCCCTGCGAGGACACTCGCCGTGCCGGTGTCACACGGAACGTGGGTGTCGCGGCGCGTGAGACACACTTGCCGAGTTGTAGATGCGGGATGAGCATGAGACAGGAGAGGCGCGCAGGGTGCCACACACAAGGACACAGAAGCTCGAGTCTGGAGCTTCCACAGCCCCGAGAGGGATGCCTCCTTACATGTTGTGTCCTCGGTCCCTCGCGCGCCTTAACCCTAATCCGGCCCTGAAGCACGACCGGTTTCTCTTCAGAGCTGGCCTGAGAGGGAGGCGGCTGACAGTCGGAATCCGGGCCGTGCGGTAGACGGGGCAGAGCCGGCGCTGAGGAGGAACATTTCATATGGTGAAGGCAAGAGACCCAGTGACAACAAATAGGAACCTGAAGGTCCTGTCACTGAATTCTGGGCCTTTTCTTACTTCCTCACACTAGGGTTTTGTTCTGTTTTGTTTTTTCCTTAATCTCTCAGTTCCTGCCCCATCTAGGGTCACACCCTGTTCCCGTCCCTGACCCTAACCCTCACCTAAGGGCTAAGTCTGAGGCCGTTGACTGTATTTTGAGAGGAGGCCGTGGAAGCCGGAGTTCGGACAAAGTGTGTGACCGGGACAGACCGCTCTGCTGGGTGGTGTGCTCGCATTCAGAGAACCGCAGGCTTCCTGCCTCTCTAAATTCAGTGACCTTATTTTAAAAGATGATCAACATGGCTCAGAACCTTTGGAGGATTAGGAGACATTTTAGCAAGTTTATCAAGAATAAGCAAAGATGACATTTGGCTACAAGTTTCCCTGCACACCCCCCCCCCAAAAAAAAAACAACCCACAGTTGTTTTGGAATGAAGCGTTTCCAGTGGACAATTACCAATACTGTTTGAAACTCCCTCTTTTCTCCAAACTGTGGTGTTTTCAGGAGGGACTCTTTCCCTCCATAGCATTCAAGAATACTGTTAATTGGGAAAACAGGCCAGAGAAGGCCTCTCGGCTCGGCAGGCCGCCTGCCGTGCTCCCTGCACGGCCCTTACTCGTCTCGGAGGAGGAGACACGTGACTGTTTGCAGAGCGGGGTCTGATGTGCCTTTGACACGGAGAAGTTGGGAACCGAGAGGCCTCTCTCTGCTTTGTGACGTCTTCTCGTGCCGCAGTCCCGTGACCTGCAGCCAGAAAGGATCCGTGGGAGGCATGTGGGCTCCTTACGGGGGTCCCAAGGTTGCTGGCGTTCGGGCTCACACTCATCCAGCATTATTGGGCTGAGGGTCCTGTCGTCTCGGGGGTGGGTGACTAGGTCAAGGTCGTCTGTTCTGACGTCCATCTGGAAAGTCTCCAGGTGGCCCCACAGCCACAACTTCCTGTGACAAAGGGTTCACCGCCTCTTCGGTCCGCGCTCGCCCACCCCTCAGGGACACTCGTGGCTGCTTCCGTGTCTCCCCCGTCTCCTCTGCCGTGGGAATTCCTTTGACGGTACGTCACGCTCCCGCCGTCCGTGGATGGTCTCCTCAAGCCTCTCCAGAGAAACTTCTATCCAGTGCTGACCGCTGGAGCTCCTGGCCCCTCGCCCTTCCTTCGCGTGAGCATCAGTGGCATTTCCGCGTCCAAACCCTCACCACATCCTCGATCCCTCGTCCCCTCCAAGGCAGACGACGCTTTCTCCTGAGAATCGGGGAACGACAGGAGCGGGTGGGAATCAGGCGCGGCGTGCCCGAGAACCGCCCGATGCCCCGAGAAGACCACACGGACCCGACGGACGCCTCCGGGCCGCGCGACTGGTGGAGCTGTCCCGTGTGGAGCCCCGAGCGTGGCAGGTGTTTGGGGCGAGCTCTCTCTCCTCCCAGCCGCAGCAAGTCCGGTAATGCCTCACGCCGGTCCGCCCTGTCCCTCGGCTCCCTGGGCTGCTTCTGGCTGGACGGCCTCCGGGTCCCCCCGCAGCCCCATCAGACACTGAGATGCCACGGTCCAGGGGCAGCTTAGCTTCTCCGGTACTGTCCTGCCTCCCCGACAGCCCCTGGGGAGGAGATGTGCCTTCGCTAAGTCCTCCGCACAAGGACGCGTGTCTGCCCCAGTCCCGACCCTGCTGTACACGGGCCCTCTCACCAGCAGGGAGGCTGTAAGCGTCCTGGGCGGTCACGCCTTACACACCCGCTCGTCCAGGGGCCGGGAAAGGAAAGCCCGTGGCTGGTTTGGGAGTCGGGCTCACACTCCCTACCTCATGGCCGCAGACAGCGCTTGCATCCCGCCTCTCCCGGGCCCCCTCCCCCTCTTGCGCAGGATCGGCCTGTGGGCTCACGCAAGGAGACTGATGCCCGGAGGCTGAAGCTCACTTTAGAAGACCACGTGTCCTCACTAGTTACTTACTGGCAGAACAAGATCATACATTCCAGTCTGTCCAGTTGCTTCCCCACTAAATGAAACTACTGCAAAGATTATCTGATACACGACCCCTAACGTACCTTTTAATCTCCTTGAATGAAATGCTTTGTATGATGCGGCTTCTGCTGATGGCCCCTGAGCCCACCCATCTCTCTTGACTTGCGGCTCCCTGGACGGTGGCTGCCCAGCAGCTCCAGCCAAGTGACGTGAACTAAGGGGGTTTGGTCCAGGCGAGCATCTTCCTAGGACCTCCGCCGGGCATAGGGGGCCAAAGAAATCGGGAGGCATCACAGAACTGGCTCGTAATTAAGAACTTTTTAATGACCAGCTCAGCTGAGTTACTAAGGGTCAAGAGCTAGTCTTGAGTGTTGAGTGCCCTGCAGACCCCCCGTGAGGAGGGGCCATGACCACATCCTCCATCTTACAGGGAGCAGACGAAGGCTTGAGGACGCTTGCGACGTGCCAGAGCAGATCCCGGCAGTCTGACGCCGCGCCCTGGGCTCCCAGGCGCTCCTCTGGCTCCCAGTCCCCGGTGGGAGGGCGCAGGGGCCGCCGGGCCGCCTGCGGGCTTGGTGCTCAGCAAGACAGACCACAGTCAGCACTTGAATAATAGAATTTCAGGAGTGATTAAAGTAAAAGCCAGGATTTGGAGACTGAGCGTTGATTGTTAAAGGATAAATGATATTTGGAACGTCCTACTGGATTTGATTAAAGTGAAATTCCAAAATCATCACAAAGATGATTATTTACCTGTAGTACTTTAAGGACTTTTTTTTCTTTTTTTCTTCTTTTTGTGGCTTAAGTCATTGGCACTTCAGTGCTTAAAATCTCTGTGCTCAAAACCAGAGTGCAGTTGATCCTTAGAAAATCAGAGGTTAGTGCCTTCTTTGGCAAGCTGCTTCTGAGCTCGGTTACACTGTAACCTAATCACCCTTTGAAGACAGATCTTGTTTTGTGAGCTTTCCCCCTCCCACGGTGCCTGGTATCTTGCCTTATACATAATGGATACTTTGAGCAGATGGACAGACAGAAATTATTTTATATTGCTTTGGGGGCTCTGAACTCAAGGAAGAGTCGATTTCTGAGCGAAGTGTATTAGCAACGATTGCTTAAGCACAAAAATCCCGTTTCTCCTCTTCATCATCTGGATGTCAAGGCCCAGATTCCAGCCCAGCTGTCACATACTTGACCTCTGCAAAGCTCGTGTTTTCTGGAAGGGGAACGGAACATGAAATGATAGGGCAGGCACCGGGACAGCGGCTGTTGGCCTCCAGCAAGAGTCAGACGGGGGGTATGAGGGAGCTGATGTGGGTGGTCAGGGTTCGTGGTTGAAGGAAGGCGAGCTTCGGATTGAAGGAAATCAGCACACGTTTGAGAGGTGCTGTTTAGAGAAACAACCCCTACACAGGTCAAGAGGCTGCGCAGGAGAATAGGGGAGATGTAGCGTGGGGTGGGACCTGGTTCAGGGAGGGCAGGCCTGGAAATTCCTCCCGAGGCCATGACGTGTTAAGCTGAGACCTGGGAGACTTCGGTGAGGAGGAGGAGAGCAGAGGGGAGCACCTTCTCGGTGGCGCACACGGCGTGGAGGCCCTGATGTTGGACAGGGATTTGCCCCCTGTGTTCAAGTGTGATCCGCAAAGAGAGTCGTTGCCGTCAGGCCGTTACTTCTGTGTATTCCCACCGCACTTGCGTCTCCCTGTTTGCAGCCGGTCCTCCTCGGTTAGTGGCCCCAAATCCCCCTCCCCGAGCAGACGCCAGCGTTCAGAGAGTTTCCGAGTGCTTACTCAGACACACGCGCGTCCCGGCCGAGGCGGCGCCACCAGCCGATGGGGAGCTGAGCCCGGCGCGCGTCCTTCCCGAGCCGGCGGAGTCTGCCTGCCGCGTCCTGCTGGGTAACAGGAATCGGTCACATCCCTTATAGTCGTTCCAGCTCCTTTGCGACAGACTCAAATCACAAACAGAAATTAATAACGTGGGGAGCGATTCTTTTTTTAGATCATCAGAAACTTTTTCTGGAGTTTTCCGAATGCTGTAGTTCCGTCTCTTACCCGGGAGCGGTGGTTTCCCCACCGTCCTCGGGAGGTGGCGTCCACACCAGCTGCGACAGGTGCACCTCCTGCGGGCGAGCGGCCGAGCGCCTCGGGGTTCAGGGCACACCCAGGAGGATGGAGAAGATGCCAGGGTAGCGTCCTGTGGGGGACACCTGACGCCCCTTTCTCTGCCCTCACGTTTCGGGTGAGATCCCCTTTAAGCTCCCATTTCCCCGCCGTTCATAAAGGGTCTGTAAATTATTTAAGAGAAGGAAACACAGCTTCGTCCCTTTGGATTTTTCTCCTCGATCCCATGAATCTTTTCTCTGAGCACACACACATGGCCCAGCCTCGCTGTCAGGGGAGACGTAATGCCGGCATCTGGTGTTAATATCTATTGTTGACATTTTGGGAATGAGAACATGAGGTATTAGGGAAGATGTTTGCTTGTACCTAATTAATGTCCCGTTGTGTCCCCTCTTGTTGTCAGCTCTGCCTCACCGTCCTGCCTTGGCATTTTCTTTTACTGGCTAACTTTAAAAGTTCATTATTTCTCTGTTGAATGTGAAATGCCACCCTTTTTTTTTTTAATGCTGTTCTCCGTGTGAATTATTATCAAAAAATCAAAACGATCTGTGCAATTATCAACGCTTTACCTAAAGTCTGTATTCTTGCTAATCATCCTCCTTAAGTGTGGAAGCGTTTGCTGGCGTCTGGCAACATGACTCTGTCCAGCAGATGTTGATCTCTGACTCTCCACGTTGCTACCCCCGTCCGGCCTTCCTGACATGGAACAGGCACACCGTCCGGCGCAGCATCCGAAGGAAGCAATTGCTAAAGCATCCACGTCTTCCGAACTCCCTTTGCCTGAAGCTCAAATCACTGCTAAAACTCATTTAGCAACTCCAGTCCATACACACAGAAGTGAGGAAACCCCACATGGAATGACGCCCTGAAAGCTTTTCTAAAACACATGTCTTGGTGAGAAATTGCACCTTTCTTTACTTGAGATTGGTTTATAAAAATAATAGTAGAAATCATCGCTAATAGGTATGGAGTGCTCTTACCGGGTGCCGAGTCTTTGTTTCCGGCTTTTCACGAGGATTATCTGAGTTAATCCTCTCGACGGCCCTGCAACGTGAAATATGATTATTCCCAACTTTAAGCGAGGCAGTTTGAGGCACTGAAAACTGAAGTCATCTATGCCTCGTCTCCTGGCGGGCTGGCGGTGGGCCGGGAGTCTGCATTCGGACACCCGGCAGCACAGAGCAGAGCTGCCCACGACGGTGGCCGTGAGTCACACGTGGTGACTAAGCAGGCACTTGCAAAGGTCAGGTCCAGATTGGGATGTGCCGAATTCCCGAGACTTGGTGTAAGAACGTAGCCCAAGATGGCCCATCACTAATGCATTCACAGCAGTGACCTGTCAAAATGATAATATTTTGGGTATATTGGGTTAAAGGTGTTACCCAAGCCAGTGCTGTGTGTTTTCAGGTCTTGAATGTGGCTAACAGAAAATTTCAAGTTCCCTGCCCTGCTCGCATGTATTCTCTGCTGGGAAGGGCTGGCTGCAGACGTTTATAGAGTTCTGGTGTTTCTGGATTTTTGTCTTTACTTATGAGTTTCCGATCCTACATTATGGAGGGAGAATGTACAAATTCCTGACCCTCCCTGTCCTCTGGGGTCATTTTACTTCCAGAAATCCAGTGCAAAGTATAAATTCTTACGTCTGAGTCTCTAGCAAGAACCCATCTGTTGGCTCTTATCGAGGATGGAAGGATAAAACGCTGACATGTTCTGCATTAAGCAGATCAAAAGGAGAGCTAATGACAGAAATGTGGCTGCTGTTAAAGTGTCCTGAGAGGATAATCCGGGCGGACTTTTGTTCTCCTGGGGACGACCCCCTTCAGATGTCTTCCAGAGAGGGTCTCCGGGCTCTCCTTCCTGACTTCTCCTCCGCCCCCCTGGCGGCGCCCGCCCACCCCTCTCCCCCCGGGGGTGTGTGCGGCTGCGGCGGCCCCTCTGTGAAGCGGCTCTGCCGCGAGGCCGGTCTTTCTTCCTGGCCGCGAGAGCGCGGTGTGTAATGGGGCTGCCGTCCACCAGGGATCTTTGAGAAGCTTTACGGCCCCAGCAGGCACGCGGGAACCAATCGCAGGCCCTAGCAGCTGATATATGACACTAATATAGGGTTCACTTTTATTCTCAACCTAAAAAAAGATAGATTGTTCCAAGTTTAGACAGGCTGTAAAACCGTGTGCTTCTGGAACCATGCTGCCTGCCCCCCGGGACCACTCTAATTGCTTTACATCTGTACAAAGGTTCCTTGTAATCGGGCTTTCTGCCTTCATTTGTCTTCTTTTCAGCCTCTTAGTAAAGACCTTAATTGGTCTTAGTGGGGCTTTTTTCAGTTAGTGCAACTGTACCTTGAGGGCTGAACAAGTAGCAGACACTACCTGCGGGGAGAAGAGGGGAGATGGGAAAGCATCAATACTCCTTTCCCTTGAACGGTTTAATTAATGTGCTCAGAACAAGGAGCCGTCGGAAGGGATTTCTGCTCCTCCGGGACCGCGCCGCAGATCAGACATAACCGGGGTTCGGTGGAATTTTCTAGATTCCGTTCCTGCTTCAGTCTCTGTGAACACTCATTAGCCTCGCAGCTGTCTTCCCGTAAGCCTGTCTCGGGTTTCAGTCCGTCCTCTTCGGAGGACCCGGTCGCTCTGCGTCCACAGACCGAAGCGCTGGGGGAGACATGTGTGGGGAAGTAGCCTCTAATTTCTGTTTCTTAGCTACTAATTATTTAATAATACATTTTATTGCCTATTAAAATGTGGCATAACTTGCTTGTCAGCAAAACTGGATGGAACCTGATCATTTGAGGAGAAGGGTAGTTGGCACTTGTACAGACGGTTTTTCCTGCAAGTCGGGTTGGCAGTGCAGATCGGGTTCCGTGCCAGGTTCCGTGGTTGTGTTTGCGGGCTGGCCGGTGCTGTGAGGGGTTACTGTGCTACAGCCCAGGCGGCTGGATGTGGTATTATAGCAAATGCAGTATGTACTCGGTTATAGATCATAAAAGCTTCTGCTGTGTAGGTGCTTTTTTTCCTCCTCCCCCCGCCTCACCCCTGGTTTTAAAGGACCCTAGTGAGTTTTGCACCACACTGAAAATTACCTTGTGTGCTGGAAAATGCATCAGTGGAGACTTTGTTTAAACAGAGGGCGTTTTTATGATCGATAGAAGAGGCCAAAACTTCTGGATTTCCATCTAGTAAAAGTTTGTGGAGGAAAATTGGACCCGTCCCAGTTCCTTAGTAGAATTTCACGAAGGTTTTCCTGTTGCTTCAAAATGACCCCTTAAGGAATGCCGCATAAATTCCAGAAGATTGCCCACAGTGTTTCCCAGAGCACGTTAAAAACTGAGGGGGACACGTTGTGTGTGGGATGGTTTTGGTGGCGGCTTCGGTTCACTGGATCGGAGAGGGCCCAGCCCCAGCGTTTTTGGCTCCGAGTGGGAAACGCTGGCCACGGTTCGGGGGAGGGGGTGGATTTGGCCAGCACTTTGGCGAGGGACATTTTGGTGGCATCGCAGTGGGTGGGAACAGTCCACGCCTGCTTTCTCACCCCCAGGGTGCCCCGCTCCTTTGCCCTCCCACGGTGTGTGGGTCTTGGTTCCTGCTCAGATTCGGCCTCAGCTCAGGAAAGACCATCGCCTGCATCTGGAAGTCTGTCTTCTGTTCTGGCCCAAGAGCGTCATCCAAAACCCGCCATGATGTCTGTCTCCATGTGATTCCGGGATCCCATCTTTCCGCCCCTTACTCCTTTATCATTATTCTTTTGCCTCCCCCCAGGATGCCCGGGACCTACTTGTCCCAGAACGCCACGCCTGCCGTCCGGCTTCGCCCTTAGCAACTGCTTTTCTCTTCCCTTTGGAGACCTACACGCTCTCCACTCTTCTCTGTGAGGTTCCTACCCTCAGTAAGGATGTGTCTGTTACGGGTAGATACGGGACTGACTTTCTTTCTTTCTTTCTTTCTTTCTTTCTTTTTTTAGGCGTGGAGGGGACTACCTCAGCTGCTGCTTCAAAAAATCAGTATGAAACAACCCTGACATAGATAGTGTTTCTGGGGGTTGAGCTTGGGAATTACTGTAATTTAACACCTATAATAAATGTGTTAAAAGAGGGAAGAAAGCCAATTCTGAGGTTTTGTGTGTTATATGAAGGTTGTGTGTTATACATTGTCATTAAATGTTCTGGAGTAAAAGCTACTGGCAACTTGAAGCCGATTTCAAAGGTGTGTGTTGGAGCCGGAGCACCGCAGCCGTCCGCTGGCCGGGGGCTCATCTGGGAGGTGCAAGTCCTTCAGAACAATGTAGCGCGCAGCTCGGCAGTGACCTGGAATGTCTGTAGCCTTGGTGGTCATAGTCTGCAGCCCACTCTGTGTTTTGTGCTTGAGTGTGTGTGTGTGTGTGTGGAGGACTAGGCTTTAGACCAGGTTACATCTGTTGATTTTCTTCTCTCCTGTAGTCAACTCCTCTGTAGTTCATTCGTAACTAAACTTGGCCAGTAGGATTTTCTGAGCAGCTCTCATCCTGGTAACCGTTGTCTTGTTGATTTAGGAGGGAAGACCCAGGTGAGGAAGGACTTTAACAATATGCTGTCCTCCCTTAAATGAGGCACCATTAGACCCATGTCCATGAACTCCAGGTTCACACCAGACATTTTCAGGGCAGGAGTTCAGATGGAGGCCCACCTAACTTCTCTCTGCAATTCTGGTTCTTTGGGGATTTTGCATACGTGAGAGTGGGCACCCATCCCACACATGCAGGCTCCATCTACACCTGATGCCGTCACTGCTCCAGCAAACAGCAGCCCCTTAGCTGTTCTCAGGCCTGCAGGTGTGTGCACCAAGACCATGGCCTGCCTTCAGGAGGACAGTCCCTAGGCAGGCCCTAGAAGGAGCTTGAGGCCGACAGGGCAGGGGAATCTTCCTGTGTCTCTGATAGGAAGAACATGATCCAAAAGAGGAAATTTGTGAGCCAGGTGGGCCCATCCTCATGACCTCCTGGACTCTGGCCCCACGGAGCGGACCACAGCTCGAAGAGAGCCTGAGAAGGACCCCCTTGGGCATGGATCTCAGAGCAAGGGCTCAGTTACCTGGATATGAGGACCATTGCCTCTGCCTTTCCATTTCAGTCCTGAGCACCTCACTCCTTGTACCCTGCAAAAACAAAATGATGCAGAAGAAATGAAATGCATCCAAGTCTTGTCCAAAAAACCTAAATGGGCAATTTATTGTGAAGTCATTAGTGTCTACAGACATAAGATGCAAATGCTTAGCTTTCGGGTTCAGCACTGGGAAGTCAGCTGGGTTCTTATGCAGCACGTTTGTATAAAAAATACACTTTTCCTGTTAACATTTAAAGTGTAACACACTGGGGTGCCTGGGTGGCTCAGTGGGTTAAAGCCTCTGCCTTCGGCTCGGGTCATGACCCCGGGGTCCTGGGATCGAGTCCCACATCGGGCTCTCTGCTCAGCAGGGAGCCTGCTTCCTCCTCTCTCTCCCTGCCTGCCTCTCTGCCTACTTATAATCTCTGTCTGTCAAATAAATAAATTTAAATATCTTTAAAAAAAAAAAGTGTAACACACTGCTATCCAGATGCCAGGAGTGCCCTACTGTCCAATGCAAGGACCATGTAAGGGAAGGTTGTGGCCGAGGGACCAAATTAGGAATGTTTTCAATTTCAGGAGTCTGGTGAAGAAACAAAGTATTATATTGACATAGTTTGAACCAAGTCAGGCATTTTGAAGCTTGTTAGCGTTTTTAAACACATCTTTATTCAACCTCATTATTTTTTTTAAATATTTTATTTATTTATTTGACAGACCGAGATCTCAAGTAGGCAGAGAGGCAGGCAGAGAGAGAGGAGGAAGCAGCCTCCCTGCTGAGCAGAGAGCCTGCCCTGAGGCTCAATCCCAGGACCCCAGGATCATGACCCAGCTGAAGGCAGAGGCTTTAACCCACTGAACCACCCAGGCGCCCCTATTCAACCTCTTTAAAAAAAATAATGGGATGATTTTCTTGTTACTCATAGCATTTCCAATATGAAAAGGGTTGTTACAACTCTTCCTCCCTTCAAGTTTATATCTGCTGTGCGGGCTTCTAAACAATGAAGTTCACTGCTCCCAAATCCCACTAAGAACTCGAAGCCATATTCCTGTTCTCTGTTGTGCTAAAGTAACCTAGATTCTTAACAGTGGGAATTCTGGACTTCGGTGCGGAAGGGATGGTCCTTTAGGAAGGTCTTTGTAGCTACTTACAGTATTAGTTGTTTTCACGGGGCTGAATTCATGCTTTTAATGACCTTAATTTTGACCTTTACAAAAAAAACACATCTTCATCTGACAGATAGAATAGTGTTTATTATGAAAATGAGACACTTGACCCTCCAAAAGGAAACTCTTTGGGGGAGATGTGCAAATACTGGCTTTGAAAGGGGAGGGGGAGGAAGATTAAGCAAATATCTGGAAATCGGTCCTTGTCAATCTGCTTTGCCCGTTGTCTCAAGGGACGAGAGCATTGGGAGAACAGCATGTTCTCGGGCCAACTCTTCTCATCCAGAAAATGACAGTAATACCTGTATCAGATTGTTCGACAGAATGAGTGAATGTATATAAAACGGGCTCGCGGTGGCCTCATGTTAGCTGCCTTCCCCACGGAAGGAAAATTGATGTCAGGACTACGTTTGCCTAATTTTGAATCTTAGAAATGGTTTTTCTACTTTCTCCTTCTTCCGTCATCGACTTCGCTTCCCTGGCTCTCTCGCCAGTGAGATAAATGAAGGAGCCGAGCCAGGACAAGTGACTTGCCACATGGAATGTTTCTTCTCCCTAAACTCTGGCTCGGAGCTGTTTGTGAAGTGCTTACTGCTCCCGTTCTCCGCAGAGAGCTCTGACTCCTCTGTTCTGGAGTGTCGGCCTCGTTTTCAGGAGAGGCAGGGAATTTGCTCTCCGCAATGATCCTTGACCACAAGGCATCTTCTCTGTATAAAACTGGCCTTGGACTTACCTGCATTTCCAGCCCTGCCTCCACCTGGGGGAGAATAGGTGTGTAGCCGATTTGTGTAACAGGGTCTTCATCTACACCCAGCCCCTCATATAAATATGGATAATATTGAGCCAGATAGGGGTGCCTGGGTGGCTCAGTGGGTTAAAGCCTCTGCCTTTATCATCATCATGATCCCAGGGTCCTGGGATTGAGCCCCACATTGGGATCTCTGCTCAGCAGGGAGCCTGCTTCCCACCCCCCTGCCTCTCTCTCTGGCTACTTGTGATCTCTGCCAAACAAATAAAATCTTCTAATAAAAAATACTGAACTAGATAATGAAGACAGAGCAAAGTATTTAGGTTGTGTTTTTGACCCAGTTTTCATTTTTCATCATGCTTCAGCCTCCTTTCCCATGAGCCTTTGCAACAATGTGTGGGTCTGGGCTCATGTTCATGGCTGTTTTCTAGAGCATGGCTGGGCAGCTTGAGTTTTAAAGCTCCTGTCTAAGTAATGACAAGGTTCCTAAGGTGTTGTCACCTCCCACCAGAAGAATCTGGCACCTTTTGAAATCTCTAGCAGTAGCCCCATGTGCTTAATGCTAGAGTTCAGGAAGGTCAGTCATCCACCAAAGAAGCAAGGAGAGCACGAACGGAAAGGGTGAAAGAAGGAAGTCATTTCAGCGCAACACGCTTGCTCCCGGTTGAACCCATGGCCCGTATATGAGGGGACTGCGTTCTGCCTGGGGCCTTCTAATTCTGGAAGCTATTAAATAGGCTAAAACTTGCTGAAATTAGAGAACTTCAAGAAGACCAGTTTAATATATATGTCACATATTATTTATATCCTAGTAATATAATATGTATTATATATTGTGTGTTTATATAAACATACACATATGCTTACATATGCATACACATACATCCACATCTCCATACCTGCACTCGTGCGTGCACACACACACACACACACACACACACAGCACTAATTTAGGGTAGATTCCACCTTTTGATAATTCAAAGGGAAAAGTTAGAATCTATGAAGTGATTATTATGGAAACCCAACCGAGCCTTTCCTGGAAATGCCAGGACCACAAAAATTTCTTAGCATTTGAAATGATGACAAATGCTGATTTATGCAGACCTCAGGATTCCATTCCTAGGGCACCCTCATTGATGACTTCCATCAGTGGGAGCAGTTGCCTTTAACGCCACACTGGGTGTTAACAGTTGAGAATGGCGAAATAGTTCCATTAAAGCAAGAACCAGACAAGCTTGGGGAATAGTAGTGAGTCCCCAAATACCCCTCTGTTCTCCGCCGCCCTCCTCCTTTTCTTTTCAGTTCTCCACCGCTTGTCCCCTCCCCTCCCTTCCTAGACCTCCTTCCCAGCGGAGCGGGCTGAGCAGGCATTGAACCACACAGCTCATGAAATTCCACATCAGACAAGACATTCAAATCCTGAAATACCATAGTGAAATTGAGTTTTAAAATGTTTCTTCCCAGGGAAAGTAAAACATAGCTCATGGTCTTAAAAAATAAGTATGTTCCCTGATACTTCAAGCCAGAAAAATTCATTATAAGATGTTGGAATATTTATCTTTACAGGATAGTGGTTTTTTGCTTTGTTTTTCTTTGTTCAGTCAGAAATAAGGTTTGTTTGGCTAGGTTTTCTTTTTTTTTTTTAATTAGTTATTTATTTGTTTCATTATTTTTTATTTTTTTAATTTATTTTATTTTCGAGAGAGAGAGAGAGCTTGAGCAGGGGGAGGGGCAGAAAGAGAGGGTGAACCAGACTCCCCGCTGAGTGGGAAGCCCAATGTGAGACTCTATCCCAGAACCCCAAGATCATGACTTGAGCAGAAGGTAGGCACTTAACCAACTGAGCCATCCAAGTACCCTGCTTATTTGTTTTTAAGGAACAAATATATCCTATAACAGGCAAATCCTAAAGCGTGGAAATGCACAGTGTCCCTTAACTGGGATTGTGGATGCTCTGCGTAGTTCCTGCTTTGAGTCATTTAGCATTAATTCAACAGATGCGTGAAGAATATATTCCAGGAATGGCACAAAGTACTGACACATGGACAACCATAACTCACAGTGGCAAACCTGAAGGTCTTCGCTGCTACATGAAAAAGAGGCGGGTATTGTCTCTAAGTGGCCGAGGTGCCACAGGAAAGTTAAATTCCCTTAGTAGCTCTGGGGTGACATTAGCCCCATTTAAAACTAAAGAAACACACACTCTCTGTCTCTCTTTCTCTCTCAAATAAATAAGTAAATAAATATTAAAAAGGGCACCTCGATGGCTCGGTTGGTGAAGCAACTGCCTTCGGCTCAGGTCATGATCCTGGAGTCCCAGGATCGAGTCCCACGTCAGGCTCCCTTGTCGGCAGGGGGTCTGCTTCTCCCGCTGACGTCTCTCATGTTCTCTCTCTCTCTCTCAAATGAGTAAATAAATAAATAAAACTAAAGAAACAGAGACTTTGGGATACAAATCCTCCCATTCTTTCTTCTGTGTGCATATGATACATAATTTTATTTTGTTAGTACACAGATGATACTCTAATGGGACATGATGTTTTCCTTTTGATATTTGCTTCAACCGTATTTTTTTAACATAGTAGTTATTTTTCTGCATCTGTTTTGATCCATTCCATGGCTCCCTGCAATGTAGACAAGTTCCCCCGAATTGCAGGACAGCTCGGGTTGGCCAGGCTCTCGTCTCTATGTTTATTAAATGAGATTTGGGTTTCCCTAGAACGTGTTCTTGCAAATGGAACTGCTGTGTCAAAAAGAATGGAATCGTTGAAGTTATTGGTAGTCGAATAATTTTAACCATCCTGAAACAAGTATTATGTTCTTAGAATTCTTTATTTAAATGGAGAAATTTCTGCGTATGCAATATCCAAGTATTACGATTTGCTATTTCTTATTCTCCTCTACCTCATCATATACTTATGTAATTAGTTACGTTTTTCAAGCTTTTTCCTCTCTGTGTTCCACATGTATTGCTACCCCCAGGTACTCTATACTCCCATTCTTTCATGCTTCTCCGAATTTTACACTTAAATGAACAAACAAACGAATAAAGAAAAAAAGAAACAGCTCTAATTACACTTTCTTTGAAAACTTTCCTAGACTCCCCCAACCTCTTTGGGCTCTTCCTCCTTTGGTCTCTGGTATCCTCCTGTAGCCTGTTCATCTCGTTCGCCAATTACCTGTCTTGTAAGTTACCTTTTTGTGATCAGATCTTATTTCTTTTAGCAGATTACAAACCTCCCAGCCCCAGAGACCATGCCTTGGGCAGTTTTGTGGAGCAGCTAACAGACATCATAGGAGTGTGGTGTATTTTAATGATTAATCTGTTTTCTTTACACTTCAGCAGCACTCGTGGAAGGGCAGGGACAGGTTCCTGGTGATTATTCGCCTTCGGATATCACACTGACCACTGTCTTTGTCACTTTGATATGGAGAGAAGGAGGATAGGCCCACTGAGAAAGCACAGGAGTTGTTTACATCAGGAAAAAAATGAGATTCGTTTTTATACTGTCTGCCATCTAGTAGGCATTCCTCTGTAAATAGAAGCCTTTTTTTTTTCCCCAGTTGTCTCAAACTGATCATCCCTCTTACCGTATGATGCCAGGCAGGTGTTAACTTCTGTTTCTCTCCATTTCCTTCTCTGTGGAAGGTGGATTGGATTCATTCCTACTAGATTCTTTCCAGACTGATAACATTTCGTAACTCTCTTTGGTTGTAGTCATTCCCGTATTGGAGGCAGAAGCAGAATTGGTCATATAAATTCTGGGACTGTCAACCTAGTTCTAAGTAAATGAAATATTTGTGGATTTGTTTGGGCAATTCTTGATGATAAAATGTTTAAAATGTTTTATTTAGGTTAATGTGCACTCATATCCCTCTAGCAGTACTGCTGTAGGTACTTAGAATGTTACTTCTTTTTTCTGCATGTTCCAGAGCTCAGTGTAGACACCCTGTTGAAATGTAGGAAGATTCTGAGAAAGCCTACTAGGAAGAGGCTCAACAGGAATTTTAAAAATTAACTCGGAGTAAAACTCCTTTTAAGACACCATCTACATTCGGTGAAAGAATGACTAGATCCCGTTTCTTCCAAGTCTTCCATTTTTTTTTCTGTAGAAGAGAGACTCAGTTCCATCACCAAGCAGGATACACACATACTTACCTCTGTTCAATCATAGGGTTCAGAACTATAGTTCTTTTGATATTTTGATATTTTGTGGTTTGATGAGGAACCAATGAGAAAAAAAAAATACCACTTAACCTTGGGGCAACAACAAAAAAAATAGTCCACACATAACATTTACGTATATCATGTATAGTGTAGATCAGAGGTTCGAAGAAAATTATATTTCAGTGCCATGAGCATTACAGAGACTTGTCTGGTGCCTACAGTTGGCAGGAAACTTAAATGGTACCTTCTTGTAAAGACTGGAAGTCCATAGACTCCTTCCATTCGTGTCTGACATTAGCAAGCTCTTAATAATGCAGTGTGTATTTATTTATTGATCAGGCCATTTAAGTAGTAAGACATGAGAAAGTGGACACTATTATCTGGTAATTGACCATATTGGAGAGTTAAGTGTCCTGACAAGGAACTAAGTGTGTTTAACCTTCAGATAAGATCAATTTTAAGATAATGCCTACTTTGGTAATGAACCAAAGCTGCTAAGAAACTTCATACTCTAGATGCTTCTAAAGCCATGCTGTTTTGATGACAGCTACCATAGTTTTAATGACCACATTGGCTTCTGAGAGCCATTCATTTCCCAGGGCAACCTGGAAAGGGTTTACTGACTTTTATAGTACGCTTAGAGTAAAAGCTCAAATGGAAAAGGGTGATGGTAAGCAGCATTGCCCAGAGAGTCATTCATGTAGGAAATATCTTTGGGTACCTGCCAGTCATCATGCTATATTCTAAGACTCTGAACTTTAGCACGACCCCTCAATTGAAAGGACTTATGTTCCAGTGGAGTGGTTTTCCAACTTTGTTTCACCTGTTAAAGCTTTAAAACCAAAGTTTATGTGAGCCTCTCATTTATAAAAAGCAAGAGAATGGTACCTAAAAACCTGCCCCTTTTGTTTCTGAATCCTTTTTTTGTGGGCTCACTGAACACAGCTTGAAACCAGCTTCTCTTAGTGACAGATCCATAAGTAAATATCACAACACTTGATAAGTAAAGTAATAGAAATATGAACAGAGCTTGACAAGAGAACATGAAGAAGGATATAGCCAAAGCCACCTATGAGGTCAGGAAGGTCTTTATAGAGGAAGTGATTTTGAACCACAAGATAGTCCTATTGGATGAGAACAAGCTCACCACAGAGAAAGGGGGTAATTGAAGATGGTGTGGGCGAAGCAAATGAAGGCCATGGTGTTGAGGGAACTAGGCAGCCCTCCTTATGTGTCCAGAATAGAGGTGTTTGGAAAGGAATAGGGAGGTAAAGCAGGAAAGCAGATTCCATCTGAATCCCATAGACGACAGAGAGGCTTTTAAGCAGAAGGGTAACATAACCAGATTTGTACTTCAGTGAGGTGATACAGACAACCTCAGGGAAACCATGGGGGATCTCTTAGATAGGGGTTGACAGAGTGTCACCTAGGGCCATAGCCGTGATATTTGAGAAGAATATTTCAGAGAGACTTAAGAGTGGTAATTCACAGATCTGAGTGATTGATTCAATGTGTAGAAGTGGGAGATGTCAAAGAGGAGTACACCTACCCCCAAAGACTACATGAACGATGATGTACAATGCAGGGGGAGGACTGAGGTATGGATGACAACAAGGGAGTACCAGTTCTGTTTGGAGATGTTGACCTTGAGATACCTGTGGGACATCAAGGTGGAGAACCTTGGCTGAAGCTAATGGTAAAGGTTGGGATTAGAAATATCGACGCATGAGATCACTGATTGAAAAAATAGGCTTCGGTACGTTCACTGATGTTTTCCGCAAGAGGAATAAGGGGCAAAAGGAAATAGAGATGCTGTTTGAGATCTAGAAAGGAACAGCTTTACAAAAGAAGAGAGTTTTAATTACCAAAGGACAGAAAGATGGGACTCTTTCTAAGACCAGTGGCCACTTGCCAGATAGAAGATGAACTTTTAGTGGAATGATGAGCATGAAGGCTGGGTTGGAGTTGTTCAGAAAGAGGGTGAGACATCAGGTAGAGAAGTGGAGACCACGAATGTGCACTCAGTGCTTCGGGTGGTGAGCAAGGATGAGGGGACCATGGCATAAAGGAGAGACAGAATGCATATGAGGGGGAGTTGAGTGTGTGGGTTGCCTGAGGACCTGTGTGTCCCTGGGAAAGTTAGGGCTTTGGATTGAACTGAATAAGGCTCAGATCTCGGACCTACCATTTACTAGATACCGACTTTGAGGAGGTGTGTCCGTGAGCCTCAGTTCCTTCGTGTGTAAAATGAGATTAATACTACCACCTCTTGGAGTTTTGTGGGGACTAAATGAAATCCCTATACAAAAAGCACCCAGAACTCACAAGGTACGCCATCAGGGCTAGTGGGTTTGTTTGCTTTTCCTGTTAGGAGGAGCAGTTTTAAAGGCACAAGAGAGGCAGGGCATAAAATGTTTGGCTTGAGAGAAAAGACAGCATTAGCTTCAAAGTGAGGATGGACAAGTTTTCCTGGGTAACAGGGAAAGGACGGTGACAACATGAGACACTGGGCAGGATAGTTTATGAGATTACGCTGCAGTGACAAACGGCCCTCCCATCTCAGGGTGTTCACCCAGTGATGCCTTACTCATGCCGCACGGCCAGTGTGAATTGGGAGGGGGGCTCTGTTCATCTCAGCCCGCGAGGACCCGGGCTAATGGAGGCTTCTGCTCAGCGCTCCCATTCCCATCTTGGCATTCACCTTACAGTTCTCACAGGGTAAGTCACATCAGCCTCAAGGGCCCAAGAAAGTGCCAAGAACTAGGGGAGAATGAGAAAGATTTGAGGGACTGCGCTGATGACCAGAACGATGGGTAGAGCTGTGGGTGTTGCTAAGTATGGAAGTGATTGGGAGAGCATCTATTTTCTTAGGAAAAGAGGCAGCAAAAATATGATCCAGCAGGAGTAGTTCGGGGTTTGACAAGAGTGGTAAATGTTTGGAGCAGCCGTTTGTTAAAATAATTAAACGAGAACATAGCAGCAAAGGAAGAGGAAGTTGTTCTGGTTAAATATTTATCACTAGGGCTCCGCGCAGAAAGAAATGGCAGTGCAGCTGCGATTCAGTTTCTTAGTTCAGCTGTAGCTTAAAATTAGAAGCTGCCCATCAATAATTTTCCCAAGGGAGTGATTTCTACTGTAATAGCATAGAGCCCAGAGAAAAGGAAATGCACAAAGAGCAGGCTTTCTTGGAATGGGAAGGGAAACCACTTCAGAGAGAGAACATGTGGGAGAAATTGATCGTACATCAATCCTTGGAAATAAAAATGAGTTCCCTTTTATCAGTCAGTCTGTGAGTACATCTGCTGCCCGCCTGGCACTACGGCATTGTGTGGAGTCAAGTGACATTTGTGACTCTATTCCGGCTCCCAAGGAGTATAGAATCTGGTCAGAGGAATGAAGCTTGTGGTAGCAGTTTGGGGGATAAGATGATGTATGTCCTTTATTGCCCTAATTAGTATGTAATTTGAGGAAAGAGTTTCATGGAACAGATGGGATTAAAACTGGACCTTGAAGAATAGGTTTGACTTGGAGGGTGTAGATGAGAGGGAAGGCGCAGGTGTCATTGAAGGCGTGGTGGTGGCAGGGACGAGGGTCTGAGTGGGGAACCGGAGAAGGATGTCCTGGAAGGAGAGGAGAGGTGGCGATGGAAGAGTGTGGGAGACCAGGAGAAGCGGATGGGTTGGAGCCTGGTTAGCAGGAGTTGGTACAGGGCAGGAGGAAAAGAGGAGTCGTCTGAAGCTCTTGCATGGGGGTAGCATTGAGACAGAGGCACACTTTGTCCACTGAGGAGAACGAACAATGAGAGGGGTCGGTTAAACGACTTCATGATAATCCAAGTATCTTCTTTTCTTCCACCCCCAAGACTTTAACGACTCCTGTTTACCTCCAAAATAGAGTTCCAGTCTTAGGATCCTTTGGACATGCCCATTTTGAAGAGACAGTGGGACATCCAGGGGATATTGTGATGAGGAAGTCTAGGTGTGTTGGCACCAGGAGAGTGACCCAAAAGGAGAATTAGAATAAAATGATCTATTTTTTTTAAAGATTTTATTAATTTATTTGACAGAGATCACAAGTAGTCAGAAAGGCAGGCAGAGAGAGAGAAGGAGGGAAGCAGGCTCCCTGCTGAGCAGAGAGCCTGATGCGGGGCTTGATCCCAGGACCCTGAGACCATGACCTGAGCCGAGGGCAGAGGCTTAACCCACTGAGCCACTCGGCACCCCAGAGTAAAATGATCTTATCAAAGGCTCTGTTCACAGATGTAGCCCAGCAGCTTTCAGGGACTATGACCAAGCCAGATAGGCCTTAGCCCTAGTAGGATATGGAGGCCACGTGGGCTACCAAGTCAGGCATCAAGGCAGGAGACTTTCCTTTTCCTTTTCCTCTCCTCTCCTCTCCTCTCTTCTCTTCCCTTCTCTTCTCTTTCTTTCTGTTTCCTTTTTTACCGCTTTATTGAAGCGTAGCTCACATACCATACAATGTACAATGTACACTCCAGTGGTTTTTAGTGTATTCGTGAAGCTTTGCATTCACCACCACCGTCCCTTCTACAATCTTTTCATCACCCAAAGCAGAAATGCTCTTTAAGGATCACCGTCTTTCTTACCCCTTTCCCTTCCCGTGTCCCCTGGGCTTAGGCAGCCACCACTCTGCTTTCTGTCTCTACAGATTTGCCTCTAACGGGCGTTTCACATGAATGGAATCTTATACTATGTGGCTGCCTTCTTTCAGTTGTTTTTAGTGTCCTTCCCTGCCGTAACTTCCCTGCTGTAACATATACCAGTTCCTCCTTTCTTTGTGTGTAGTGATACCCCATTAAATGGATGTACTACATTGTTGATCTGCTCGTAAGGTGATGGATATGGATTGTGTCTAACTTTTTGAGCATTAAGAACTGTGCTCAGGGCATACTCCTACAGGTCTTTGTGTGGATGTATGTTTTCATTTATCTTAGGTCTACATTTAGTAGTGGGATTTCTGGGTCATACGGTTTAACCGTTTGAGTAACTGTCAGACTGTTGCCCAAAGTATACATGTCATTTTACATTCCCCCCAGCAGTGGGCGAGGGCTTCGATGTCCCCACATCGAAGTGTCCCCACTTCTTGCCCCGTTCATTGTTGTCTTTTTTAAGGAGGGCACTTGTTAGGATGAGCGCTGGGTGTTGTATGTGATGAATCACTAAATTCTACAATTGAAACTAATACTACACTGTATGTTAACTAACTAGAATTTAAACTTAAATTAAGAAAAAGAAATGTGACACCCTCATTGTCTTTTTGATTCTAGCCATCCTGGTGGATGTGAGGTGGCATCTCATTGTGGTTTTAATCTCTGTATCCCTGATCAGAAACCCTGTTTCCAAAAGTAAGGCATACAACAGAAAGCGCGGATAGGGACTCCAACAGAAGTCCAGGAAAGGCATGTCAAGGCACAGGTGTGAATAGGAGGAGGCTGACAGGCAGTCAGAGGCTCAGAAGGAGTTGAAGGCAGCCTGTTGTGGTTTGTCTAGTTTATGGTATTGTCATGTTCCACTATAAGGAATGACCAGAGATTACTGTTCTCCCATCAGATTAGCTGTTCCCAGCCCTTCGCACTATTGAATTAGAGTCACCTGAAAAAAAATTTAAATATACCTTTCCCTGGCCTATTGAATATCTCGGGATATAGCCCAGGTACCTCTATTTGGAAAGAAACCTCTCCACGTGATTCTGACGCACGGCGAGGATTGAAAGCCATTGTTGTAAATAATTCAGCAGGATTAAAGGGTGGAATGAATGTATTGATTATATGTTCTACTCAGATAACCATCTGCCTTTATTTTGACTTGTAAGCTTTTTTGAGATATCCGCTTAACTGAATTTGACCAAAAACATTCGGGATTTAATTGCAGTGTTCATAGTCCTCTCTGATTAATAGCAGAGAGAAAATCTAGTATGGAATTCATGAAATCAACTGACGAGTTTTCCCCAATTAAACCTCCGATTTCAAAGTTTGGTCAGAGTTGAATTCTTTCATTTCTTTTCCACTGGTACTGGCTACCCATGAGGCATGTGTCTATTTCTAATTACATCAGTCTCTTTGAGTTCAACATGCAGTGATTATGTAAAATAATTATGTACCTTTCCAAGGTAATGAATTATTCCATTGATTAGTTAATCTATTATATGGCCTGACCTTGGTGTCATCGCCACCAGTAGGAGTTGGACCATAGGTAGCAGCATTTCTTGTGGTTGTGTTTACTTGAACAGGTGCCATTTCTGTGTGAACTTTGACCTTTCTAATTGATCTGCGCTGTCTCGATGACAGACCAATCAAGATGATGTTCCATTATCTCAAGGTCAGAAATTTTTCTAAGATTAGAGTATATTTTATTCTCTATAAGGACTGAGGACCACTTGTGTCTTCCATTTAAATTGCATTTATACAAAACTGAAAAGAATGAGAACTAAAGTGGAATATTATCCCATTAGATTGGTACCAGACTTCCTGCGCTGAAAATACGAATTTCCCCTGTTCATGGCCTTTTTCAGGGGAATCGGATGTCCCTGACTTAAATTTGAGCTCTGCAGTTTCAGGGTATGAAAACTCATATTCCACAAAGAAGAGGTAGGCAGCGCAGAACTGCTACTAATCTAGCTCATTTTCTAACGCGCCCCTGGGCGGGGACTGGTTTGGTCTCATCACAGATTGGGATTTCCTGTGTAATGTTTAAAGAGCAGAAATGGAAAGAAAGTTCAGGCTGCGGGGTAAGGAGGATGAGGTGCTCGTGTGTTTTTCAGGGGACGTATATTTTTGTCTCAATAGAACTGCTCAGAATGAGGGCCAGGAGTCTACACCTGCCTTTCCTCTCAGAAGCAGAGAAGTGCTCCTCGTGCGTGGTCTCTTAGCAGTCTCTAGATTAAGTAAAATATGGCTTACAGACCCACTGATGTGAAGTGCATCACAGGAAAAAAGCAGAAACAGTGGAAGGAACGTGTTTTAGAGCATCATTATCCCGATTTGGCTAGCTTTCAGATTCCCCAGGCTTTCCGCGTCGCATACTTTACCTTTGCTTCCTTTTTCTTCTTCTTCTTCCTTTTTAAAAAAAGAAACAAACAAACAAAACACTGTTTTACTCCTAAACTGTGATCTGTAAAGAAAATGAGGGGCAGATTACACATCTCTCAAAACAGAGAGGAAAAGAAATGAACTCTCGTTAATAACTTCCACTCTGAGTGCTCGGGCTGGTGGCAAGGCTCGAGGGACTCATCTGCTGAACGAGGCAGGATACAGAACCATTTGTCCTGGGAGAGGCACTCCGTGAAAGAGGAGAGGAAGGCGGCGTGGGGGGAGGGCGAGGCTCCGCCGACGAAAGTAGCTGTCAAATTAGCAGGTCTGGAAGTTGTAGTGCGGATTGTTAGGAGCCGCTCAAGTTCACACCAGAGCAACCTGCTCCATCCATCTTTCTCAGTTTACATTTTAATTGGCTTGTAGTTAAGTTTTTTAAACACTGCGAGATTGCTGACATACACTGTAATATCATGTGAATAATTTATGGAGGTTGCTGGAGACAAGCTTTCGCTTTGATTTGAGAATCCACAGAGCCGGGGGAGAAGCGGGCCGAGGGGTCTGCAGGCGGGGCCAGGACCAGAGCGCAGACACGACCGCTCGCGGCGGGCCGGATGCTAAATGTTTCTGCAGCGGAGACGGCCGCGTTTGGGATTTCGGGGAGGTTTGTACAATGCGATCTTATTAATAACAATTCTGTCAAGAGAGCACCCAATTAAATTGAATCGGGTTACGACTCCCTCTTGGATTCAGAAAACGTGTGGATCGAAAACCTTCGATGTATTAGATAACAAGGGTGGGGGATTTGGGTTTTTTTTTTTTTTTGGTTGGTTTTAATGATTCCTCCTTCTACTGAGAATTCACCTGTTTATAAATGCAGGCGCAGGCATTATTTCCCCAAACTCTCTCTTCTCGGCTCTCGCAGTCATCTCGAGAAGGTGGGCCTGGAATCAGCGGGCCGTCGTGCTGGTTAGGAACGTGACTGCTTCTGGGGGTGGTTTGCGTGGACAGCTCGGAGTCCAGAGTAGTATCTAATTAAGACCTGCGGGACGTCCCTCTTCCTAAATATACTTCCAAAATATATAGTTTTTTCTTATTACCAAAGAAATAAATTATACAGAATGTGGCACGCGCAAAGAGAATAAAAATCACCTGCCACTGCTGCCCCCCACCCCCCGCTGCCGTTGGTAGCAGTTGGCAGGGGTTCTGTTTGTTTCCTTCTAGTCTTTCTTCTACTCAGATACAGTGAACCTAACTGCAATCACATATATGTTCTGAATTCATCTTTCCTTCCCTGAACGTTACATTCGTAAGTAGCCTACGGTGCCCTTTCCAATGGCTGCATAATGTGTACGTATTTTCCGTGACTTTATCATGCTTTGTCTTACCTAGCTCTTCCTGTCAAAATGAAGTCTCATTTACAGTTTTTTAACTCACTTTAGGCAGAGAAGTGATAGGTAATTTGGGGCTAAATGTTGGTATATGTTCTTGGTTACTTCTGTAGGGAAGTTCCTAGAAGTACAACTTTTAAGGGGAGCAGCGAGGGTCTAAGGGAAAGACTGGTAAGGCCTGAAGAACCATTTTGTCTTGAAACGTGGCATAAAACACAGGTTCTTTATTAATGAAATTAATAATTTCTTTCTATTTAAAAAAAATGGATAGTGACGTGCAATTTGAAGTTCTTTGAAATTACAGAGATTTTTTTTTCCTTGTGGAGTTTCTTAACCACATAACCTTTCTGTTAGGATTAATGTAGACTGTTTTTTTCCTTACCAATTGGTATGTAACTAAAGTCTTTATGTAATCAGTTGAGAGGTTACAAATGTATTGCCTGTCAACTCCAATAACAAAGAGGACAGTTAATTAAAGGGATGTCTTGCTTTTAAACAAACTTACAGTCAGTTGCTTGTAAGTAACAGTTAGTTTGATGGGTAGTCAAAGGGCAAGAAAATCAGCGATCAGCCAGGACCGACTTCTTCCAGCAGCAGAAAGAGGAGTGATTTTATTGGCGTTGAGAGGAGCGTCCTGCCAATTGGTATCATGTTTTCCTTTTTATTTATTTATTTATGTTAAGTAGAATCTAGTACATCCTTGTTAAAAGTATTTTCGTATAATGAACCGAAGGTGAAAGATGTAAGGCATTAAGGTCTCCTTTTCAACTTAGGATAACCGAGTCCTTGTCCTCATGCAACCCAAGAAGACACTGTTGTCCCCCAAGGTCAGGACTGGCTTCAAGGTCATGTAATGTGTGTGTGCACGTGTGCGTACATGCGCCATATTGTTA
Source organism: Neogale vison (assembly GCF_020171115.1). Taxonomy (NCBI): domain Eukaryota; kingdom Metazoa; phylum Chordata; class Mammalia; order Carnivora; family Mustelidae; genus Neogale; species Neogale vison. The sequence goes on from NC_058104.1 coordinate 14,502,703, forward strand.
TACTCTGCAACTGGGAAACCGCCATCCTTAGACCCAGGAGAAAGTCTGCAATAGCTCAGCAGCCTCAGGGGACAGTTGTTTCAACTCCGGCTTCCTCCTTCTGGGGGTGCCGTCACGCCCTCTGCACCTTTGTTCAACGATTCCTCGGTAAGCGAGGGCAGGAGCGCGCTTTCTCTGGACAGTGAGCTCGCCGTCAGAGGCGCTGGTCATGCTCAGTTCTCTCCGAAGGAGGGTCTGGTCCAAGACTTCATACTTCATCATGCTTTGATACTTTCAGTGTTGAAATATTTGTGGAACAAAGGATGTACACATGGAGATCTTTTTCATCTCAAAATCACAAGGATGTGAGAGACCAAAGCTATGAGAAGGATGATTGACTCCATGTTTAAGTTCCACTGGTGGTCACTGGACTCTGAAACCTCACCGTGCCGCCAAGAAACCTCCCATTCTCCTAATAACCACATTAAAATGTGTGTCCCTGGCAAGAGTCAACCAGTCTCCTTTATAGGTTCGCATTCTTTGTATCGGCTATTCACTATTTCATCAACGAGAGTTTTTTTTAAAGTGCCAATTTTGTGCCCAACTAGGCAGTACGGAATGCAAGAGAAGGCCTAAGTTACGGCCATTCCCCTCATGGGCCTTCCAATAAAGCAAGATAAATATGTAATCCACTCACAGCCAGTCAATAGCAATATTTTTATTTGTAATGACCCCACATTTTACTCAAAGAAAGTATTTATTACTCTGGGAAGAAAAACATCAGCTGAATCAACGGCAGATTCTGAACGGGCAGAATGCGAGTGTTCTGCAGTCAGGTTAGGCCGTTGAGGTTTGCTCTCTTTCCTGAGCTCCTAGGAAATAGCAAATTCGAAACTGGCTGTTTTCAAATAACATACAGTTGGTTCCTACCCTGATTGTTTCTCTCTGCCAAGTTTCATCTTGTAACCTGTTTGAAAACTTGGTCATACCCCGCCCCCCCAAACCAATGGAACGACGCTAGGCACTACCTGAAGTCATAATATTTTCACAAGAACATGTTCAAGCTTGAAATAATGACTAGGATGGAGAAATGGGGAGGTAAGAAGGAAGGGTAGAGAAGTTTGTGTTTTCTCATTTAAAAAAAAAAAAAAGTTGCTTGAATGAAAATTTGCTCAGATTTCTACTGCTTTTTTCCTAGATAGCCAAACCTTTCAAGAAAGCTTTTGTTCCTCACAGAGGGACACCTCTGCATCAGATTAAGATATTTGTAGGATGGGGCGCCTGGGTGGCTCAGTCGTTAACCCTCTGCCTTCGGCTCAGGTCATGATCCCGGGGTCCTGGGACCGAGCCCCGCGTCGGGCTCCCTGCTCAGCGGGAAGCCTGCTTCCTCCTCTCTCTGCTTGTGCTCCCTCTCTCACTGTGTCTTTCTCTGTCAAATAAATACATCTTAAAAAAAAAAAAAAAGATTTATAGGGCGGCAACGGGTGAAAAAAAAATTCCCATGTGAACATTTTGCCATTCTTTACCCTCCTTTCTTTCGTATCAAATGCAGTTTAATTCTTACCATCTGGGAGAATGGGTTGGCAAACCTTTTCTGTAAAGGGCCGGAGCATCTATGTGAGCCTTTGTGACCGCCTTGGTTTCTAGCAAACATCCTTCCTTGATGTTTTCTTTTTTTTAAACAACACTTTAAAAATGCAAACACTAAGCTTAGAGGCTGCAGAGAAAGTGACTGGCGGGTTGCACTTGGCCTATAGCTGTAGTTCGGCAGCTCATGCCCTAGAGAAGTACGGCACGAGGTGGGGGGATCCTGGCCGAGCCCGCCCGTCAGATATGCCGGCCTGATTTCACTTTCCATCACTTACCGCCTTCCCTGCTGGTCACTGGCCGTCTTAGGAGCTGCTCCCCGGAGGCTCGCGTCCCCGTGTGATGTAATGGTGTGAAATGGCATCTCCAGGGGAGGGCCTGCAGGGGGAAATGCTGTCTCTAATTAACCTGTTCGTTTAGTGCCACAATCCTTTATCTCAAACGCAGTTCTGCTGGGGGAGGATTAGGAAAACACTTAATTAGAGTAACCGCTTCACACCGCCGGCGTGTGCTCGATGCAGTTTCAGGCGCCTGGAAGACGGAGCTGTCACTCACTCGCTGTCTTTGGGAGCCCCTTGATTTTCCGTGCGCAGTCGTCTTGCTCTGCTCTTGAGCCTTGTTGAGTGGGACTCCAGGTGACAGTCCTTGTCGGTGATTCTGACCCCAGACATCCGGCACGTGTAAGTTACGGTGAAAGTCCACCCACGGGATAATGTCCCTGGCAACTTGTAGCGTGACTGGGTGCTTCTTTATTTCTTCGTTGCCCCAGTTAGAGCACTTGACGTGGACGTTGGTCGTTTGCTTTCTGTGTCCCTAATGAGACATGTTAAACACCTCTAGTAGAGGCCATTGCCTCGGACTTCTCTGAAGCTTGACATTCACTGGAAGACCATCGCGGTGTTCATAGGATTTTTTTCCGTTGTGGTACAAAATATTTACCATTTTAATGTCTGCAATATGAAACATACCATTTTAACAAGTGCCGTGTATGGTTCGGGGGCACTGGGTACACGGTGCCGCCGTTACCACCCTCCATGTCCAGAACTTGTCCGTCTGCCCAAACTGAAACTCCCACCCGTGACACGGTGACTCCCCATTCCTGCCCCCTCCTCCCCGCAACCACCATTTCTGCTTTCCCCGCTCTGAATTCGACCGCTGCAGGAATCTCATGGCAGTGGAGACATACAGTGTCTGTCTGTCTGTGAGCAGCCTTCTTCGCTGAGCACAACAGCCTCGAGGTTCTTCCGTGCTGTAGCAGGTGCCAGAGTTTCCGTCCTTTTCACGGCTGAGTCGCACCCCATTCTGTGTATCTCCTCCATTTCGTTCATCCATTCATCCTTCGGTGGCTGTCGGCGCTGTTTCCGCTAACAGGAATGGTGAATCCACTGCTCTGCGCCTGTGTCCGGTTCTGTGGTCTTTGTACCCACACGTGGCCATCCTCACGATATTTCTGAGACTGCCCAAGTGACAGCTTTCGTCTAAGCTCTCTGTCACTTTAAATATTTTTACCACACTTTTCTATGTCATACATCCTAATAAGATACATTTTATAATAAATCACGAGCTCTGATGAACCCAAAAGATCCATGAGCGCAGACCTTCATCCGTCGTGGGTCGCAGGCCCGGGGCTCCTTCCTTATGTGGATGCATTTACTGACGGTCCATTGTGCTGTGTCCTGCAGGACAGGAGAGGCAACGAGGCTTAGAGAGGAGGAAATGTGCCTGAGGTCACACAGCTAGTATGAGACAACCAGGGCTCTCCTCATCCCGAACCCGTGGGTGCCATGAGTCTGTTCAGGAGCGTGGATAACACCCATATACCTTGTTCTGTCCTCGGCGTGCTTGGCGCAAGGCTTATTTTCCATGGCTTAGTGTCAATTTTGAATTTCAAAATCAAATTATACGAAATTACATGTAGAATTCTTTGAAAGCTGTAAAGCGCTATACAGACATAAAGTGTCAAGATGAAACCTCTGGTGCATGAATGTTACAAGGTACAAGTACATCGAGCAAAAACCCATCTAGATTTTAAGCTGTGATCTAAGCATTATGCAAACTAACTAGGGCCTGCCTTTGTGATTTTGGTAGAACATTGTTTCCTGTAGCATTTTATTCCTGTCCCTCCTAATTCTTGCTGGGACTGGCACTGCCTTTTCAACTGCTGTTAGAAATTTCTCGACTTCTTTACCTTAATTGCTGGGAATAAGCCAGGCTCTCACGTAACATTGGTTGTCAAGTGTAGTGACCCCGCGATACGCACCTTGCCTTATCCCATCTTTGCAACCGCACAGCTCTTGGGGTAGGTCCCAGATGCCAGAGAGCCAAAGAACCGTCCTGCAGAAGGGACGTTAGATTCGATCTGTCCTTTCAGATTTGAGGCCACTCTGTGTCGTAGGTTCTGGAAGAGCAGGTTTGAATTCAGGATAAAGCGCACAGCCGTCTGGAGACTGGATGCCGTGGAAAACAAGAAACTCCATCAATGGGGGTTATTCAGACACAGGCTTAGAAAATCCTTCCCCAGCGATGAGGTAAAGAGGATTCCTATATTATGCACTTAATGTCTTCACCGTCGGTCTTGGTCCATCCTTGCGTCGACTTGACAGGGCCTGAGAACCGCATTGAAGCGGTTGCATCCTACGTGGTGGTGTCTTCCTCAACACCAGACGGGAGCTAAGAGGTTTGCCCGGTTTGTTTGCTGTGCCAGGGGCAAATAACGGTGCTGTTGTTGGCCTATAAGTAGAATAGTTAGACCAGCTCATGGTTGAAGAACTATTGGGCTCAACTTTTTAGGTTCAGATGCTCCAGAGTCTGAACAGATGATGTGCAAAACGGAGCTGAGACAGACCCGAACGGGGTTCAGTGGATTGATACCGGTAACTTGATTTATTGACTCCTCCTACGCACGTCTTATTGGAACTCTTCCTTCCGTCTCTAGCACCAGAAAACGTATACTGCTTCGGTGTGGCATTTGACTCGAGCGAGGACTCGGCTGCTTGGCACAGATGACATTCTCTCCTTTTCTGATTAATGCGACTCCAGGATCAACCACCGTGAAGGCAAATAGTGGAATGTTTGCTCATATGGAGACCAAAAGTACTTAAAATTCAGTGCAGGTAGACTTGTTGAACTATGGGGAGGACAGATTCTGGTAATTTCAGTTGCTTGTGTTGGTTCTTATTTTGTTTTGGTAGAAATTGAGTGTTGGAGACTTTGTCTGGAAGCCAGCCTCCAGCTCTGACGTCCGACACTAACCGCAAAAGCAGTCCCTTTCCGCTGGCAGAGCCAGGCCCGCATCCACGGCTGTGATCTCAGGGGAGGGCTACAGTCCTCGGCTTGGCGTTAGGACTGGGAAGCCTGCCTCTCATAAGGCGGGGAGAGCAGAGCCAAGGCGACCCCACAGAATTTGAGCCTGGGGATGTGTCACCTCCAGAGGACCCATCAAGGTCAGGGACGTGGCCCGGCCTAAACTGGCACCCACGGGCTTTGTCAGGGCCAGGTGTCAGAAGTGGGTAAATATCAAATTGTATCTGATTAAAAACAGGAGGAAGCAGAGCTCCCCTTACCTACTCCGAGGAGCCAAAGTCAGCTGAATGCTGTTTGGGTCTAGATGATTCAAAACCACAGTCTCATGACCCAACTGGAGAAATATTCAAAACTAGTCTGAAATATAACAGTGTGTTTTTTAAAAATATACTATCAAACACATTTATCTTTGGCTAAAAATGAATTAGGTATTTTTTCTCTCAAAATAACCAAATATTCATTAATATAAAAGGGTATAGGATAAACACCTTTTATGGTGAGATAGCCAGATGCACTGTTTCGCTTTTAAGTCAGAAATCTGGCAGTGATGCTACATAAATAATGTTTGATCTGGTCCAAGGATCTTAGTTGAATTTATGCCCTATTACATGGGGAAAGTACTCAAATAGAAAAACATCAGAAACCCTATATCTAAAAGTGACTGGTTATATAACTGTTTTACCAATAGTAGTAAGTTGGAGAAGAGGAATAAGAACCGCTCATGTGCATTTTCAATAGTGCAGAAATGAAGGAGGAATCAAGAACCAGTCCACATGGAGATGTCCTACATCTTGTCAGGAAGACGGGTAATGCGGTACATCCATGTGTCAAAATTCAACCAACTATACACTTGAGATTGCAGATTATACTTGAATATGAGGAAGGACAACGTTAAATGAGCTTATTTATTGAGCAAGAGTTTATGAGAAAGTTAGAATATTAAGCAATTTAGGGAGCATAATTTCTTTACCTTCAGAAACGGTCATATTCTTGGTTAACCCTAGATACAAATTCTTAATGAGAATTAAGTAAACCAACAATGAGTGATTCATTGCATTCTGGATCTGGATGGAGCCTTCAAGATTATCATTACTCCTGTTTTAAATAATAATAATAAAAAAAAAAAGCTGAACTCCGAAAAGTATAGAAAATTGTCCCCAAAACATTAGAGACCAAATCTCACCCAGTGGCAAGACTTTTTAATCTGAAAACTTCTTCCCCTTTCCTCTTTGTCCTGTTGGCTTCCCCCTCTTGCCACCCGCTGGTTATGCCCAAGGGTCTGTTTTCAGATGACTCTGGCTTTCTCTTTGTGCTGTACTCTCGCTGGCGGGTTCATTTCAGTGCTAGTGGTTCTTCGTTCCATCGCTAAATGCCTTTGCATTCTGCCACATGCCCAGCCCTGTTTTATGAGTGGGCAGGACAGTGCTGAAGCAGGCTGAGGGCTTTCTGCCTCGGAGCTCATTTTCTACTGTGTCAGTGCGCTTGGAGGCCAGAGAGTGATTTCCCAGACAAGTGTTCTCCCCAGTCCAGACTCCACTGCCCATAGCTTCCCTGGTGTGTCCTGGCGGGACCTCAGCCACCACACTGTTCGTCTGTTCTGTGGCTCTTCTTGTGGAACGTCTAGGTCAGCTTCTTTTAATTCCCTAAACTCTGACAAACCGTTTCTTTCTTCTATCTCTTCAGAATCTCCTTGTTTCCTTGCTTCTTCCTTGGATATTCCGGTAGCTTTCTAAATCGTGTCTATCTCCCATTGTCCCCAGCTCTGACCTGTCTTATAGGTCACTCCTTGACTAATATTCCTAAAACACATCTCCTGTATCAACCACTTCCCCCACACACTTTTCCTTGGCTCTTTCTTGCCTTCCAGATGAAATGGAAACTCCCCTATCTGGCAGTAAAGACAGTGGCTCCTACCTCCCTCTCCAGTCTTCTCGTGTCTCCACAACAGGCACCCGCACTGACTGCAGCCAGAGTGGATTCTTGGCTGCTACCTTTAGCGGGTCCCCATTCTCCACCGCCCTGCGGTTGCTCGCTCGCTTCCCCACCTGGACGCACTGGGCAGCTCCCCGGCCCAGGACTCATCAGCGTCTCTGTGTCCATGCCCCTCACCTCCATTTCTACGGGGCCTTTCTCCACCCGAACACCATGACTCCTCCCTCCTTCGAATGCACTTCGGTCTCTGCATTGCATTATGGTTATTCTTGTACATTTTTATTAAAATACCTTGTCGGATTTTCATAAAGTGACATATCCTTATTTGAAAAAAATTAAAATGTACGGAAGAATAATGAAAGTAAAAACCGCCTGTAATCTCCTCACCCAGAGATGTCAGTTCTCAAGCCTCCCTCCAGGCTTCCCCGTGTGTGCGCACATGTGTGTGCGTGTGTGTGCAGACACATTTATGAGGTCTTTGCACGTTTCCGTAAGTGATCAAATTCTACTTGAGTATTCTTCCTGTCCTTTATGCTTCACCGTACATTCGGATGATTTTTTAATTCTCACTGCAGCATAAAACTGTCATCTTTGGTGGCTACAAAACGTTTCCTCACTTGCCTTTCCCATACTCTGACCACAGCTTGGTGTCCGGTAGCTTCCTTCCTCCCTCCGTGAGGACGCATGAGGAGGAGGTCGTCCCCGTGTGTTCGGGCCCATGTGCTTGGCACAGCCACGTGAAACACAAGTGAGCAGTCTGTCACTGACCTTGACGAGGTCTGTTTGTGACGACCCCTCCGTGTGGTTCAGGACCTGGAAAAATGTTTGGAGATCCTGAAAGAGGCTAGAAAGGATTGTTCTAAAATCCCGAGGAAAAATGGTAGCCTTTTAAAAAATTTCCTTAACTGCTTTGAACCGTGCTGTGCTTCCATTGCCTGCGAGAAAGCCATTCGTTGTCCCTCGTTACATAATCCGCGGGGGGCGCCCCCACCCAGAAGGGAGCGGGTTGTCGCCGGCTCTCCCAGCAGCAGCTGAAAGCAGAGTCTGTCCTGCTTCTCTGAGGCCTTCTTCTCAGCATGGCCTCATGCGATCGCTAATTAGCCAGAGAACTCCCAGCCAGAAGCAAGCCCCGGTGCCTGGGCTTCACAGAAGTCTGTGTTTTCCAGGGAAAGGGTGAAGCCGGCCTCGGTGTCCAGGGGGCACCGCCTCGAGACAGGCCAGAGCAGCGTGGTGGGGGGCTCTGTGATGGGCCCGGGCGGGGAATGTGCCACTGTCCCCAGGTGACCCGCGGTTTGCTGCCTCCCATCCTCCTGGGTGAGGAGCGGTCGCCATCAGACCGTGCCATTGTCCCCTCCTTTGTCCTGCGTGCTTCTGAGCCTCCAGTCCCATCCCTTCCCCATCTCCGGCTTCAGAAACCAGCACCAGCCACCCCGTAGCCAGCCCCCGGCCCCTCGTGTCCATGATGTATGGGATCTGCAGCCTTTGCTAGTTCATTAGGAGGGGGAGGGGAAAAAAGAAGAAGGAAAGAAAGAAAAACGGTGAGATTGTTGGCCTGTCACTGTGAAGTGAAGCTTGACGGGAACATCCTGACCGTCCCTGCCCGCCGCCCCCGCCGTGTGTCTGGGCTCATCTGTGCGCATGTGCTCGCCCTTGCCCGCGTGCGGGGCTCTGCCATGTGCTCGGCGGGGGGACATTTTCTTAGCCAAGCGGTGCGCTGCTCTGCCTGAGGGATGGAGAACATATTGCTTGGCAGGTGGGCCGCTCAGACGCACTGACTGTTGTTCCTGCGCTGACAGAGAACATACATCACGCGGGCCCGTGGTGCCAGCGGAAATCCATGGTAACCTGCGCAGAGGGCTGCAGCCGGCGAGGGGAGTATTTGGGCCTTAATAGGTGATATTTTTGAAACATGTAATTGGGATCTGAGAAGTAATTCTGGGGGACAGGCCACTCCTTCTGCCGCCGGAACGGAAGCCGGCCTGCAGGAGAGCACCACTGCTGCCGCAGTGCGCAGCCACGGCTGCCGTCCCGGCTCGGCTCCCGGTGCCAAGAGAGCATCTGGGCGGGGGAAAGAGCCTTCGGTTTTGAGGTCTTTCCTTTATGCCTTGGTGCTCAGTCCTGCTGGCCAGAAATGCTCCTTGGGGGTGTCCCTGGAGAGTGTCCGGGGCTCTCTCCTTAGCCTCCTGATCGGAGCTTGAAACCATCCGGGCTTTGCTTTGGTGTCGGGTGGTGGGCGGGTGGGTCTCTGAGCAGAGGCCCCGGTGCTTATCACGAAGGGAAGCTCGTCCTCCTTCCCCCACCGGACTGCAGCGGGGGCTGAGGTATCAATCGAGGCCCGAGCAGAGCGTGGAGGGACATGGTGCCCCGTCCCAGGTGCTTCCCCGCAGCGAAGGGGGACGTGGGCTCCACGGCGGCGATGCGGCAGGAGCCCCGGCTGCCGACGACACCGCGTCCCGAGTCGCAGAGAGCAGGCGGCTGCAAGTGTTGGGCACAGGTCGCCGCAGAGCCGGTCTGTCGGAGCCGATGCGTTTTCCTGACACTGCGCGGCCCGCGGTCCTGCATTCTGCTCGCCCAGAGCCCGCTCCTGGGGTTGACGTCGCCGCACAGAAGCATCACTCGCGCTCTGCTTCTCCCCGCCACTGTGCTCTCCTCGGGGGCAGGGATCGCACCTTGTCTGTGCTCCCCTGAGTGCTGGTTTCGTGGTAAACGCAGCGGCGGTGAAGAACGGAAAATGCTCGTTGGCTGTCGGCTTTTATCGTCCCGATTTCGGAGAAACCAGAACTCTGGTGTTCCAGTATGACTTGCCAGCTGAATTAAAACTGGGTGGCCGTATTGTGTTATTAGTTTTCATTCTGGCGAACCACGGAACCTGTATCAACCAGCCTGATGTGCCTGCTGTAGCACCTGACTTCTCTCTTGCTACCCGATTAATTTCCTTAAAGCAAAGGAGAAAAGGTCTTCCCGAGATCGGGGACCTTCTAAATTGTAAGGACCAAGGGGAGGACAGTTGGGAGTGTGAGCAGTAGCCATTGGTGTTTAGAAACGTCGTGTTCCCGAGAGCCTGGCATGGCATGGTGCCCGTCAGAGACGGGGCTCATCCCGCCCTAGCAATGGCCCAGCCACCGCTCTGCTGGGTCCGCCGTTTGCTCATGCCTCTACTCAACAGCGTGGTTGGTGACGAGACAGCAGTTTGCCGGCCTGGAAAGTCTCATAAAAATACAGACTTTGGTGCCATGTCTCCCCAGACATTGTAGGTTATAAGGCCTGTCGTGGGTCGTGGGCACTTGTGCTTTTGAAATGTTCTGCGTGTGGTTTAGCTGCAAACCGTCTGCGGACTTCGGTATGGAGAGCATGATTAGAAGAAGAAATACTGGGAATCTGAGTTTTCCCTCAGTCTTGCTTCCCTGCTTGCTTTGGACAAATCCGATACATCCTTCCTGAAGCATCTTTCTGAAATAAATCACGATGTCTTAGATGCTTTGAGGAGCCATAAGAGCTCCTTACAAGAAATAAAACCAAGAGGGTTTTAGAGATGCAAGGAAAACATCGTTTAGTACGTTTCCATATCCATCAACAGGTCTACCTTGGAAATACTTTTTTAAAAAATGACTTTTTTTTTAAAGATTTTGTTTATTTATTTGAGAGAGAGATAGAGAGAGAGCATGAGAGGGGAGGGTCAGAGGGAGAAGCAGACTCCCTGCTGAGCAGAGAGCTCTATGTGGGACTTGATCCCAGGACTCTGAGATCATGACCCAAGCGGAAGGCAGTTGCTTAACCCTCTGAGCCACCCAGGCGCCCCAAAAAAATGACTTATTTTTTTAATGAAAAATCTTTATCGAGATCTGATTGCATGAAGTTCACCCTTTTAACATACACAATTCACTCTTGATTCACTAGTGGATTCACGTGGAGCCCAGTGAGAAGCTCAAACCCACGACCATGAGAACAAGACCTAAGCCAAGTTCAAGAGTCGGACCCATAACCAACCGAGACGGGCAGGTACCCCTCAAGAGCACAAGTAGCATCTCTCTAATTCCAGAATGTCTTCATCCACGCAGAAGAAACCCCATTCCCGTTCCTCCCCACCTCCAGCCCTGGCAACCACTAATCTGCTTTCTAACGCTCTGGATTTGCCTCTTCTGGATATTCAGTCCCTGGAACAGTATAAGCTGACCGGACATGCATTCGGTTATGTTCTTAAGTAGCTCTAAAGAGAAATTTCCTAACTTGCCGTGAGGGGTCCTGGAGCGGATGTGTTGTGTGTTCAGAAAGATCTCACTTGCGTCTTCTACTTCTGCAGCCATCGCTCACACACTCTTCTTGATTCTCTCTGTCTCTCCTCATTTCACCAACCCTCGGATTCATCATAGATTCAAACATCAGTGTCGAGTTGCCTCCAGCTTTTCTGCAGGAGGAGTGGTCTCCGTGTTCCTCCGCCCCTCCTCAGTTTTGGCCCACAGCCTCTCTGTTTCCTCCTCTGGTCCATCTAACTAGTGAAGGATCCACCCCGTTCTCCAACGTGAGTCCCTCCCCACGTGTGCTCGATCCTTTGTTTTCCCTCCTCCTCTGGAACCGGGATGTTGACTCTTCGTTTTGCTTCTTCAACCTGCAGAAAGACTCAAGGGTTCACACTTCTGAGAAACGGCTTTGATCCTGCTGCCCCTGGAGCTGCCATTCGATTTTTCCCATTTCCTTCACCGTTGACTCTCTGGAAGCTCTGTTGGCCCTCGTGGCTGGTGCTTCTCTTCCCACCAACTCCCACCTAACTTCTTGCTCTCATGAATCTACCTTTATGACTTGGCTGAAATAGTAAGTCTCTCTTCGTGGCTCATGGTGCCATCGTATTTGCCAAGCCTGGTAACTTTCCCTGATCCCTTTCCCCATGACCTTCAGATCACACAGAACCTTCTTGACTATCCCTCCATCTTGAAGCACTCTTTTTCTTTTGGCTTCTGTGATACTCCACGTTCTCCTTCTGCCTTTGGCTCCAGTGCGCCGTGCCTTCTTAAATAAGGACCCCCCCTTCCTTTGTCTGTCTCTCTATTTTCTCCCTTCCAGTCTCATAACACCATCTGGCTCCTAACTATGTGGATATCTTCCAGAACTGTCTTCACCACTTGGATGTCCAGCCAGCTTCTTAGACGTTGCTCAAAACAGAATTCACACGCTGGCAGGCTTTCCATCTTCCCTGATTCTGGCCGTAGCATGACCCAGGGTTGGAAAGTTGACTTCTCTCTTTCTTTCAACTCCTTGGTCTCCATGGCTGGCAGCCATCATGTGTGTAATGCCCTTTTGTTCTGTCTAGGCTGTAACTCAGCATCTGTTGCCCTACTTCTCCATGCCGTTGTCCAAACCCAGGCCTTCGTTGACTTCCTGAACTACCCCATTCTGTCTCTGCTCTCTCGATCCTGCATGTGGCTCCCAGATATCTGTCCTCCTTCCGCACGCTTCTGATGATTTAGGCAACAGTCTTCCAGATTGCTCTAAGCCGACCGGCTAGAGTCCGTACTCCCTCACCTGACCTGTAAGGCCTTCTATGCCTTGAATCTTGTCTTCCTTCGAAACCCGTTTTGTGTTCTTCTTCATATTCTGTGTGTTCTAGCCCAAGCAAAGCCCTGGCATCCTTTCTTCTGCCTCAACCATTTCTTATGCCAGGCTCCTCGGTAGCCTGTATCTTTCATCGGACGTGATGTCCTTTCTTCCTGCCGGCAGCATCTTGTGTGTTGAGATTCGCAGACCCTTCACATCCCTTCTCCTCCATGCTCTTGGAATAGGATTCCTCTCTCTTTTGGATTTCCAGAATTTGGGGGGAGGGGGTGGTAATGAGGGAAGGAAAGGACTTTTGGCTTTTTGTCTTATATTTCAGTTGTTGATGTGCTTGTCTTATCCAGTCCCCAAAAGGCAGAAGCCCTGCATTTTCATTGTTATAACTCTTATAGCAGCTAATAGAGTATCTTATATGTAGTATATTATGAATAAGTATCTCTTGTGCTTTTAAATAAAAATAAACCCTTTAACCTCTATAATATATAGAAGGTGTAAAAAACTACACTTGTGCACAACAGGCTTTATGTCCGTGTCGGGAGAGTCCTCCGGACTTTCTGACCTATTATTATTTTCCATTAATCTGAGCACAAGCCTTAGATGAAGGAAATTTGAGAGAATTATAGCAAACCCGCCAGCATCTTCATTGTCTTGTTCTTATATCTGCATAATATTTTATACCGTTTGAAAGTTCTCTCACATCTTACCTGACCCTCTGTATAGCTCGGTAGGGTAACAAAAGGGCAGCTATTCTCACAGGTATTGGTTCATAAATGAGAGAAACGTGGTCTGGTGAGTTTTAACGCCTTAACCGATGTTAGATTATTAAACAGGGGCAGAGCCTGGACAAAGGGACATGTTGGCCATCTTTTTATATTCGAAGAGCTCCTGTGTGAAAGACTACATTTTTTTTATTATTGTTATTCTTTATTTTCCCAGAGGACAGAAAAAGTACAGGCAATTCAAGCTCAGTTAAGGAGAAAAAACCGCTTGTCAGATCCATCCCAAGGTGGTAGCGGCTCCGTCATTGTTTAGGTGGAACTCGGAGCAGCCTCGGTCTAGGACATTCTGTGGAAACGAGTCACTCAAAAGTTGCAGGCTGACCAGGGTCCCTCCTGAGTCTGCAGTCCTGTCATGCCTTGTTAGGTTGGCACTGTGGTGCTGTATTTGGTAATCCCACGTTTGGATTTCTGTCTTTGAACGTGACCTTCAGCTGCTAGAGCTCAGGTGTGAGGTGACCCACTGTCCAGGTCCTTCGTCTTTCACAAAATGGAGGCCACACCTTATCAGTGGACCTCCTGCAGGGGGGAACAGAAAAGAACATATTTTCACCCAATCCTTCAGTGCCTATAGTTGCCAACCCAGGAAAAAAAGTGAAATATGCAGGAGATTTCACAGATGCCATCATCACCTGTAGCTGGCCCGGTCCGGCCACTCCAGGCACCTATCTGGTGTTCTGGACACGGTGGGTAGAGCCCAACATTCTCTCCAAATGGCATGTTCCATTGGAAGGACGTTGGTGACTCTAATGAGCTCCAAACTTCTCCTTGAAATGGGAAGTTGCCTAAAAAGGCAACTACTGCGACACAGCCAAATGGAAATGATGATATTTCACTGAACTCAGAACCAGATCTGCCTTTTTTTTTTTCTTTATAGAAACATTTTGTGTGCCATGTGCCTTGGGAGCCAAAAAGAAATCATACTTTGGCTCCCTGTTCCACTTTGCTAAGCTCAGATACTGTAAATACCCTCCTCTCCTCTCATAACATTAAATTTTTCATGAATTCATCATAAAGGAGCCACTTTGTAGGTTTGGCTGGTACCAGTGAAAGACTTCATTTTCTATTTCACAGTAACTTTTCAGTGCAAAAAAATTATGGGTGCAGTGTTGAAAGACTAGAATTATTCATCAAGTCTTCACTGCCTGAAAATGAAGGGAATTTTTCTGAAACCTATCTAGGAGAATGCAAACACAGACATGCGTATTTTAGATGCCGCTACATCTCAGCCGTAGCCACCGAATCTTTCTCAAGGGAATTAGGGCTCAAAGAGGACACGTGTTTTCTTGTTGCTTTATGGATTCATTCAAGAGTCCACACAGCCCACAAATTTTTCCCTTACCTTTCGGGGTTCCTATAACTCACCAGCACACTAAAGAGTAGAATATTTCATTGCGTTGATGGGAACACCGGTAGCTTTATAGTTGGATGCCAAAGGTGTGCTTCAAGAGGCAGCCTAATAAAAAGCAACGGGATATCAGAATCCCCTGGAAAGCTTGTTAAAACTCATCCTAGGCAACTGCCCCCCCTCAAGAGTTTCTGATTCAGTGGATCTGGGTTGGGCCCTAAGAATTTGCTTCTTTTGACACATTTCCAGGGGATGTTGATGCTGTTGGCCTTAGGACAACATTTTGAGAAACCCAAGTGTTTTGAAAAGAACATCAGAACTGGAAGTCAGGATACATTGGCTCTCATACTGCGTCTATTTTCTACCAAACATGAGGCGTTGGATAAGTCCCTGGGCCTCAGTTTCCTCATCTGTGAGAGAAGAATTTTCACTATTGCTCTAAGTGACCTAGCGTTGCTTTGAGAATAAAATCTGAAAATCTACAGGAGACCATCTCACACTCCTGGAGGCACTTGAGCATTGAAATTCCTGAAATTCCTGTAGTGGGCAGAGTTGAGGGGACACAACGGGGAGAAACTTGAAGGGACAGGCCTTCCGTCCAACATAGACACATGAGCCATAATCTGCTGCTGGGCTCAGGACGGACCCACAAAGAAGAGACATGAAAATGGAAAGATTTCAGGGAACTCCTCCTTCCTTTGACCCATCTCTGGAAAAGTCATATACCCGGCTGCGTTCATGCTCTGTACGGTGTTGCCAGGCTCTTTCGGAGTCCTGTCTCTCCAACTTTCCTGTGACTCAGAACTCCTTGGGACACTGCAAATACACAAACGCCTCCTTTAAGGAGCCTGGCCATTCAGGTGATTCCTGTATACTGGAGATTTCCAGAACCCCTGTAGCTGTGCCAGGAACTCTCAGATCCTTTCATGATAAACTTAAAAGGGAACTACTTACTCTACACATTGGTTCTCAGCCTTGTCTGCAATCACCTGAGAGGCCTTGAAATCGTACATGCGTGGACCATAGATCAGAATCTGGGGGGCATGGGGCCCGAGCATCAGTACCGTCTCACAAGCTCCCCAGTAATTCAAACTTGCAGCCAAGGCTGAGAACCACTGACTTAGGATCCTCCGTCCTTATATCGGCATGGATACCCGCACTGTATCTGTTTGCCCGGCTCTCTCCCACACCGTACTTACGGCGTGAGAACGCTGAGGGAAGCTCTGTGTGCCCAGAAACTAGCCCAGTGCCCTACGCTGCTGTCGGTGCCCCAGGCATGCTGGTTATGATTCCCAGTGAATGAACCCCACTGTTCAGTACGGAGGATGTACCGAGGAAACTCACACCCCAAAGCCCCCACATCTAAACGCGTTCTATCAACACAGCCCTCTGTGGCCTTCAGGGCCTCACAGGGAGACGTATTTATTGAATAATTCGCAGGATTGCCGTCAGAGGGTATGTGTCGAACACTCCGTAGACCCCAGTCAGCCCCAACTGTAATTCACTCTTCCGGGTGAGATGAGGCGTCGGAGAAACTTGCCTTGCAGATCGTTGAGAGCGCCAAGGAAGGAAGCAGACACACTTGGGGACCCCTACCACGAGCTAGGCCGTTGCATGGTTCTCACTTCACAACTAGCTTGAATTGTCCTTGGTGTTTTCCGAGGGGGAAAACGGTGCAGCCGATTGCCCAAGGTGGGAAGCACAAGGAGCTCCTTCGACTCCACAATCCAAGTTCCTTCCCCGTACCTTCTCTGGCTGCCCCTGCTCCCTCCCTGGCCTGCTGCGGCAGGGCCCACCGCTGGGGACTCCTCCCTCCCAGCCCTGCAGGACTCTCGGGAAGAGCTGCCCAGCTTCTCCTGGGAATTTCTTCCCGGGGATGTTCTCACTGACCCAGGACTTGATGAATTCCTGACCCTCCTCCACACCAGTTACACTCGTGAGCCCTGGTGGAACGTGAGTCCCCTTAGCTTTGTAACGGTTTCCTTGGCTCTCCCTCTGCTAGACAGGAGGCTCCTTGAAGGCAGGACCTGTTTCTTTCTCATCTTCATCTTCCCCCCGCCTGGACTACTGCCCGGCCCTTTGGAGGCCCTCAAGAAGTTCTTTTTAAAGAGTGAGTGACAGCCGAAACTCATCCGTGAGCAAAGTTCTCCTGAAATGTTTCAGTGTGTGTGCATGTGTTAGGCTTCAGAATATTTTAGAAACATTTTCCAGATTTAATTGAGGCTTCTGGGAAGCCTTGCTGTGTTCTTCCTTGCAAAAAATAGAAGGTCATTACCAGGAAGTCTCAGTGTACCATATTTATCTGGTGAGTTTTGAAAATACTGAGTAATGGGACTAATGACTCAACGTAGTATTTTCCAAACTGTGAGGTAATCTTTGGACTTTGCAAGATTATTATATTAAGTGTACTTCTTAGTCTGTCAGTAAAAAATAAAAAGCCTGTATTTTCACATTAGAATTCAAAGAACATCTGCTGCGTATTGTAAATAACATATTTTGAAAACCAACTGATGCACACTCCGCCTGCCTCCGCCTGCTCGCTAGAGTGGGTCCTTGAGACGGGCTTCGGTTTGCCATCGGTGCGGCTCCGGTGCTGATGTCCGGGCACCTTCCATGGGTCTTCGGAAGCCGTTTACCCCCTCCACACGCTCGGCGGGGCAGGGGTTTGCGGCTTCATGTTCCCCATGGGATTAGAAAGGGTCTGGACTCCCGGAGAATGGAGAGCTCCGAGTCGGTGTTTCTGGAGGAGACAAGCTGAGGTCCCCCCAGGGGTCCTTCCTTACCCCTGAAGGTGTGAGACCGCAGAGATCCCCCCGCCCGGGGCCGGATGCAAGGGACCCCTCGCAGCAGGGGAGGTTGTATTGATTTCCCGGCCTGCCTGGCGGTGGGCGTGGGTCCAAAGGGGTTGGGGCTCCTTGCGTGGGACCCGGCTCAGGGGCTCGCCGGTCCGGGGCCTGCGCTGGCACCGCGTGACCTCCGGCCCGCATCTCCCCTCCACGTGCGACTGAGAAACCCAGGCCGCCTCTCCCCCGTCCCTTCTCAGTTTGTCTGGTTAGCAGGCGTGCTTAGCAAGTAAGCACCATATGTCTTCGCTGGGAACTCGCTTGCAGGAGATCCCCGGCGCGTGTGTGCTGGCTGCGAAGGGAAGACGAGGGTGCCGGCCCGCCGGAGCGCCGGCTTTCGCGGAGGCTGTCCGTGCCCATCTGCCCGCCGGGCTGCTCGGTCCTGAGGCACAAGCGGGCATCATGCTGGAGCTCCCTGGGGTCGCGGAGGACAGCCAGGAGGCGGCGTTTCCGAGCCTCCTTGTCCCTGGGAGGTCGTCGTGCAGGCTCCTTTCCAGGGCTACGGCTCTCTGTCCCCGCTGGGGGTGGCCCAGCCCGACTGTGGAAGAGGGACCCTGTGCCCTGCGCCTTCGCTTCCTTCCCGTAACCGGTCACTGGGCCAACGCGGCAGCTAGTCCATTCTGCTCGGGAAATCATTCGGTTCCCGCGCCCCGGAGCCCACCCCCACCTGAGGCGGAACATCCGATTTCTCTTTTTTCTTCTTCCCTTTGTCCCCTCTTTTGCGCTCCAGCTGTCTGGTACCAAAACGGACACAGGGTGAACCGCTGAGCCCTCACGGCGAGCAGCCGCCGGAGCATTTTCCACGTTCACCTTGACACCGGGTCGGCAAAGAAAGAGGAAGGCCTGGGAGCCCGTCCTGCTCCTTCGGCTTCCGCGAGAGTGACGTCTGTCACAGCTGCCTCAGCACAGCCTCGTCGGGTGGTACTGCCTCGTACCCGTCTCCCCGAGGCTCCACCACTTGGTTTGCACAGGACGGCTGATTTCTGTTCCCTGAGAGCCCACCTTACGAAGGCGCGTGTGCACACACGGATGTGTGTGTATGTGTGTGTGTGCGCGCACATTCACACACTGTCAGTTCATAATGAAAAATGACTCCGTGTTCATGATAATAATAACCGCCAGTTCTTCTCTTAGTGGTCTGCATGCCAGGGGCTGGGCGTGCGTCCCCTGTGTGTCTAACCACCTTTCAGAGCAGCGCGCGTGTCCCGGGTGGGGAGGCGGAGGAATGAGAGGTTCCGTACCGTGGTAGAGCCAAGCCTTGAACGCGGCACTGGGCCTTGGATGCCTAGGCTGTCCACCAGTCGGCTGAGCTGGGCCTGCATCCGAGGGGTGATGTCGGTCGTTTGAATTCCGCTGACCATCGTTCTGTGTACTCGGGCTTCATCCTTGGAAGCATGAGATGTCCGCAGAAAGGAGGCGAATGGGAGATCATCCATGTTCCCGAGTTGGCAGAGATAATTCAACCTCCCGCCGCGATCTGCGGCCCATTAGAGCAGTGATTCCCAGCGGCAGAGAGGAGATGGACCCGTGTGGTGGGGAAGGTGTGGGAGAGAGTGCAGACCTAGTTGGGCTACAGGGCAGGGGGCAGAGGAGTTACGGAAACCACTGGCTAATCCCTTGTTCTAGAACTGGGCACCGTTGCCCTCATTGCGGTAGCTTCCGGCGGCCGAACATTTAGACGACGTCCCGGGCAGTGACTGGACTCTTTGCCTATGTTTGCGCTTAATCCTGCCCCATCACCCTGTGTCCAACCGGCATTATCATCTCCTCTTAGAGAGATCAAGAGAGGTTGCCTTAACCCAGACTCACCCAGATCTTAGCTGAAAATATGAACCCGAGGTAATGCCTAATCTCTTTACCTTCACAGCCTGTGCTCCATTCCTTCCTCCTGGCCAGCTTCTCTGTCCTTTTCGAGAAAGAATCCAAATCATCATCATGACTAGTAGGTCATGCTACCAGGAAAGGATGGAAGAGATGGATCAGAGCGTGTGATTGAGCTGGGTAGGCTAGGATCTGTCCCCTGATCTGCCAGATGAGCTTATGACTTTCAGGCGGTCCCAACAGCCAGCTGCCATGTGCTTAACGTAGGTGCGATTGTAGTTAACGGCTTTGTGGTTGAGGAGTGTCTCTAGAACCGTCAGTGTTTGACAGTTGTGTAGGTGACCACAGAGGACAGGCTCCAGGAGTTTTCTGAGGTGACAGTAGCCGGGAAGGCATGCCCAGCTCTGCCCTTTAACCGGTTGTGTGGATCCAGGAACCTCACTTAGTTCTCGCAACCTCAGAGCTTTCATCTGTACATCGTAGGAGGTAATGCTTACGTCTGCTGTAGCTCTGCATGATGATGGTTTGCATTCAGGGTCGCTTCTGTTACCCCAATGGGAAGAGCCTCCGACCTGTCCAGTGTGTCGTCAGTTACTCCAGAAAGCTGTTGAAAGAAAGAAGTCATCGAAAAAAGAAAACGCTTTCAACATTTGAAATTTTTAGAGAGGTTTGTTAATTTATCAGAGAGAGAGGGAGAGAAAGCACAGGAGGCGGATCAGCAGGCAGAGGGAGAAGCAGACGCCTCGCTGAGCAGGGAGCCCGATACAGGGCTCAATCCCAGCGCCCTGGACCATGGTTCTGAAGAGCCAAAGGCAGACACTTAACTGTCTGGGTCACCCAGTCAGGTGCCGCAACATTTGATTTTTTTTAAAAACAGCCTTACTGTGCTGTAGCGGACACACTACACTAAACTGCACGTATTTCAGGTACACAGTTTGGTAAGTTTTGATGGGTGTGTACGCCCGTATCAGCCCAGAGTTTCCTTGTGCCCCTTCGTAGTCCCTCCCTCCTCCTCCTCTTTGTATCCCTCTGTCCCCACCAAAAGCAGCCACTGATGTGCTTTCCGGTCCCTACAGATTACCTTACATGCTTAGAATATTCCGGAGCTGTAATCACAGAGGATGTATTTTTTGTCGTCTTTCATTCACCATCCTTGTTTCGAGACTTAACCCGCGTTGTCGCGTGTGTTAGTCCATAAACACAGTACTTTTCCATTTATTTAGATTTTCTTTAATTTCTCTTAGCAATATATTATTTTTCGGTGGATGGGTTTTTCACAATTATATCAGAATTATCTGTAGATATTCCACATTTTTAATGCTATTGTAAATGATAAAAATTTTTAAATTTCAACTCAAGTTCTGATTGTTGCTATCATAATTGATTAGTACAATTGATTTGGGGTATTGATTTGCAGTTATGTGTAACAGTTACAGTATAATATGTCCTTGTATGTTCCGCACTTTGGCTAAATCCACTTACTAGTTCTAGTGGTTGTTGTATGGATTCCATTTGATTTTTCTACAACGATGGTTATTATGTCTACAGATCGAGACAATTTGCAACTTTCTTCCACTCTGGAGGCCTTCATCCCTTTCCCTCGCTAACTACACGGTTAGAGCCTCCAGGACGGTGCTGAGTAGACTGGAGAGCGGCCATCCCTTTCTTGTTCCTGGTGTTAGGCTGGAAGCATCCAGCCTTTTGCCATACGTATGATGCTAACTGCAGGTTTTTCATACATAATCATACAGTTCTTTGGTTTGTTAATGTGGCGAGTTACATTGGTTTTCGATCTTAGGCCATTCTGTGTAGACGGCCAAGGCCTTTTGCTTGCTAGTTGGAGTTCCGCTCCGTCTTCCTTGCGTCATTCACATCCGCATGCCTCCTTTGCAGTGTCCACGTCAGTTAAGGAGGGACACCTGGGACATTCGTGACGTGTGGAGTCCTTCTAGTTTGAAGGGCTCATTTCCTCTTGCTGGCGCTTCGCAAGTGCCTGCTGACGGTACCTGCCGAGTGGATGGCAGGCCATCTTAAAGTCTTCTGCCTTTAGAGGGTGTTGCTCAAACATTCCTCTTGGATTTTGGAAAGTAACAATCTTCTTCCCATATCTCTGTTTCATCGGTGCAGATGATCATTGATTAAGCTATGGAATTGCAATACCCAGCAAAACTGGCCCTACGCAGACTTGGGACGGATGGCAGCTGCGTGTTGGTCAACTTGCAGCCCAGCTCTAGTGGGTGGACTAGAGATTAGCCAATCAGAGGCAGGTGGACTAGAGATTAGCCAATCAGAGGCAGGTGGACTAGAGATTAGCCAATCAGAGGCAAAGGCTTAGTGTGCTGTGGGGCATTCCGGAAGCCATGGGAGAGCATAACAGAAAAAATTGGCTGCTGCCGGGTATAAGCCAGATGGAAGGTGATTAAGAGACCTTCTAGAATTCTCTTTCATTCCTATAAGGAGTCTCCTAACTTTCAGCATCCAGTGGGCAAAATGTGCTTTTGGCCACAAGACCTGTTGTTGAGGAGCACGACACTGATTCGTCTTCACAGTTGGAAAAACAGCCGTGACAGACGGTGGATCTTTGCATCAGTTTTAAGCAATGAAAGCAACGATGATGCACTCGAAAGAACTCTGTGCTTAGACCCAGGTGAGCCTGGTTTGAACACCAGCCGCCCTCTCTGTGTGTAACAGCTTCGGGTCAGCGAGCACCTCCTAGGGTCATGCCAGAGAAGAGGTGACCGAGCATGTCTGAGACCGTCCCTGTGACCCTTCTGCCCACAGTGCCCCAGCTCCAGCCCGTTGCCGCGTGTGGTGGAGGGAGAGCACCCACGCTAGGGGCCAGCGAGGACACGGAAAGCAGGCAGAGAGAGAGGGGAGCAGGCGGGATTCAGCATGGGGGTCACACCGCGAGCGTGGGGGCAGAGGCGGGAAAGTGGACCAGTGCGTGGCCACGCCAGGAACCCTGAGGTCTGTGGGAGATGGGTTGGCACTGGAGAGAGTCCCTGAACCTTTTCTTTCTTCCTGAAGGGAGCACCCTGGTGAGAGGCGTGCCGGAGACTCCGCAGCCTGCACTGTGCGTCAGCCGCCTGGGAGCTTGTTAGAAAATACACACACCTCGGGCCCCGCCCAGACCTGCTCAATCCTAATCTATAGGTTGGGGTCAAGGCATCTGTATTCCTAACAAGCTCCCCAGGCGATTCTCCTGCACGCCCGGGTTGAGAAACCACCGCTTTAGAAGGTTAATCTGGCCGCAGTGAGCAAGACGGATGGGAGCCGGGAGAGCCCGGAGGCTCGGAGCGCGGCCCGCAGGCCACGGCGGCGCAGTCCCGGCAGGAGATAATGAGGCCGGGGGCTGTGGGAGTGCGAGGGGGAGTCGGATGCGCGAGGACTGTTGAGAGGCCGTCGGCAGGGACGGGGCCGGTCTGATGAGCGCCAAGAGGCAGAAACGGGACTTAACACATAACGCCAAGCTTGACAGAAGCCGTTCTCCAAGGTGCGAGGGGACAGGTGACAGGGTCCCCCGGGGACCTTGTTCGTATGACACACACCTGCTCCTCCCCAGGTCCCCTCCCCCTGCACACCTTCCTCCCTCCCACAAGTGCCTAAGGCACCGGCGGGGAGGAGTGCATCAGTACCTCCGGGGGAAGCAGGCACGCGTAGTCTGCGGGAGGAAACCTCCAGGTGACCGTTCTGTTTGTGTCTCTGAAAAGTGGCCGATGGGGAGGGGTGTGGATGGAGCAGGGGGCCGGCAGGGCGAGCTGAGTTGGGAAGCACGGAGCTGGGGCCCATAGCGGGCTATGGGGCGCCTCCGTCGGTGTGGAAAGTCGGGTCTGGACCCGGGAGCAGCAGCCAGACCAGAGATGTGGGAAAGGCCACACCACGGAGGTGGCCAGGGCACAGAGGAGAGAGGAGAGGAAAGGGCCCCGGAGGGCGTGCTTCCGGGTGGTGGTCCCAAACGGCTGGAGGCCCAGAGAGGGGCTGCTCGGAGAGGACAGACCCCTGCTCTCTGCCGCGCCTCGGGCAGCTCCAAGCCACAGCGTGAGGCCAAGGCCAGGAGAGACAGGAGCCCCCTTGCCGCAGGAGGGCAGCGCTCTGGCTCCCCCAGGAACCCTCCCACACCGTTCTGTCCCCCAGGGCCGTGGGGCACAGTCACATGAAGGCGTCAGTGCTCCGAAGAAACACACGTTTTCAAATTTCCTTTCCAAAGCCCAGCACCTTTGAGCCGATGTACCAGACAAAGAGACTGACAGGCTTCGACTGTTAAACCATCCCCCCCCCACCCCAGGTTTCTGATCAACTCCTAACCCTTCTGTACACATTTCTGGCCCGGCACAGTGAAATACACAGTATTATAAATCATTATAGTATTTTGGGGTCCTTGCTCCCCTCAAAGTTCCAGACATTCTGCCTGTCTTTTGCGATCTCACGCTGTGAAAATAGGATGTGTTTTGGAGGTCCCTCCGGGGTGCCCAGCAATCGGCACATCTTAACTAAAGGAAAACAAATCGAATGAACAACAGTGGAGACGGAGACACGCGTGCCAACTCAGGAAGCGGAGCATTAGGAAGAAAGGCTGTTTCTGGCGCCGCGAAGCCGCGGCCCTTGACGGGGCCATCAGAGAGGCCGGCCGCTCCGACACGGGCAGGACACCCGCACGGAAGGGGATCTGGGCGGGAAAACTTTCTTCCCCTTTCAGAATAGCCCGGGGGCTCATCTCCTCTGATGCTTCAAGGCTATGCAGCTCCTGGTCCCTGGGGAGGAGACCGAACCCAGTGTCCTGGCGTGTAGACCGTAGCACGCTTCTCCAGAGGGGCTTTCTGATGGACCCTCTCCCAGGTGGAGGCTGTCAGCTTCGTGGGAGGGAGCCCTGTGGGTGTGAGAAGGAGCGTTTACAGAGTCCCTGGGTGATGGGTCTGGGCCGTCCTCACTTCTCACGTCTTAACTGCATGCCCTTTGACCTTTCTGAGCTTCCGTTTCAACCATAAAAGGAGGAAAACCTCATTTACCTCCTGAGAGTAGTTTTGGGGACTAGGCACGTAGTCGATCCCCCATAGTCGGAAAAGTGTTGTAATAATTACTGGGTTTTTCTACAGTCGCCAGTTAGAAAATCCGCGCACTGCCCTGTATGGACTAAGGAGAGAAGACTTTCCTTCCGCTGGCATTCCTAGTTTGGATTTCCAATACTTTTTTCCCATAGAAATGTTGCAGCTAGATGGAGCTTAGGTCTAGTCGAAATAGAACTGTTAATAAATTCTGTCCTTTGAGGCATTTTGTGTGCCGAAAGGGACTGTCTGGGTGGGCCTGGACGGCAGGCTTTCCCAGGAAAAGTGTCGTAGCCCCTTATTACAAGTGAACTTTGACTCAGCTGCCTGCTTGGAAGTTGCAGACTCGCCAGAACATGGCCTTGGGCAGGGTCTGTGATCACAGATGAATAAAAGATAGCGGATGTCAGGATTCCCACAGCTCCGGGAAAAGCTCTCAGCGGTGCGGGCAGAGACGCGGTGGGCCAGCCATGTCAGCCCTTGGAACTGTGTCGGGAGGCTTCGCCAGGCCCCCCCGCATCGTGCACCCCGAGCCCCCCGCTGCTCTCAGCGGACATCGCTAATGCACGTGCCACCCCTGGCCCATCCTGTTGAAGCAAAGTGGGAAACAGTGGGGCCCCCTCTCATCTGACCGTCGGGCGTCTGCCCGGCATCTCTCTGCTGCCTGCTCCGGCCAAGGATCTGGCTTCCAGGGAGCGTCCTCTCAAGTACGCGCATCCCAAAGACACCCCGATTCTGGGGTCTCGAAGCTCCCCTCCGTTTTCCTCCTCTCACTCTCTCCACGAAAGAAATGTCCGAAGAAGGGGGACGGAGGCATCTCTCTGGCCCGCTCTAGGGGCTTCTTTCCTGAAGAAACTGTGCAGAGCCATGAAGGAATCGATAAAGAAGGCTCGGCAGAATGTTTTGATACAAAATTTATTCGAGCTTTGTGCTCTGTGCTGGACGGTTTGGTTCCTCTTACGGACACTGCAGTCCTTTTGTTCAACCTTTGTGTTTAGAGAGAGGTTTGGGAAGGAGATCAGAGATGTCCGATTACTGGCCTGATCCTTACAGAGCTGCTTGGGAAAGGCTTGAAAATCGTCACACCCAGGTTCAAGAACAAGAAGCAGGAACGAGTCCAGAAAGCTTGGTGACGTGGAGAGCAGTCATGGTATTTTTTAAGAAGGGAATTTGCATGTCTTCTGCTAGCTCTCCCCCTCCTTCACCTCCACACGTTCTCCGTGTCTCTCTGTCTCCCTCAGGTCCTCCGGGCCCAGTCTGTGTTCCTCCTGCTTGACGCGCCTTCCACATCCCGAGTGTAAAGGCCACCATTTGTCACTCTGTCCTCACCCTTTTGTAGGGGTGACTGCAGCCCACTGGAGTCCTACCGAAAGAGGAGATAAGAGCCTGAGTTCAAGTATTGGCTTCTCCTCAAATGAACCTAGAAGGGCCACAACCATTGTAACATACGATTTTTTTTTTCACTTCCAAGCATTAATTTTTGCCCACTTGGGTGGGTATTCTGTCCCCCCCGTTGCGATATGTAAAAAGGTTTTGGAATGCATGGGGGACGCTGTCTTCTTTCTTTTGTATCTTTTCTTCCTTCCTCATGGTGCAACTTCCGTAGACCTCGTCGGCTTGCATTCCAGTTTCCTACCTTTGCTAAACTTCCCCCTTATCTGCTCTTTACTCTTCCCGTATCTCTCTGGCTTCCGGGTGATGACGTGCTCACATTTGCTAGGAAATACTCAGTTCTTTCTGTTCTGAAATCTCAGTCTTACTCTGACTTCTCCATGGGGATGTTCGTGGATAATTAGTAGAGTCAGGATATGGTTTCACTTATCTGTGGAGCATAACAAATAGCATGGAGGACATGGGGAGATGGAGAGGAGAAGGGAGTTGAGGGAAATTGGAAGGGGAGGTGAACCATGAGAGACTATGGACTCTGAAAAACAGCCTGAGGGCTTTGAAGGGGTGGGGGGTGGGAGGTCGGGGTACCAGGTGGTAGGTATTAGAGAGGGCACGGATTGCATGGAGCACTGGGTGTGGTGCAAAAACAATGAATACTGTTATGCTGAAAATGAATAAAAAGTAAATTAAAAAAAAGAAAAAAAAAAGAAAGATGCTGGGTTGCCTTTTCAAATCAGGCTCTACTTCCACCATTTTTTTTCAAGAATTTTTAAAGATTTTATTTATTTATTTGATGGACAGGGAGCCAGAGAGCACAGGTAGGGGAAACAGCAGAGAGAGCAAGATCAGGAAAAGCAGGCTCCCCGCTGAGCAGGGAGCCCATCACGGGGCTCGGTCCCAGGACCCTGGGGCCATGATCCGAGCCAAAGACAGAAGTTTAACCAACTGAGCTACCCAGGCGCCTCAACATTTTTTGTTTTTTTTTTTTAATGTATGGTTCAGGTTCAAGAGAGTAGGGATTGTTTGAATACCTGGAATGACTTGCCTACAGTCCCCAGTGCCTTTCAGTCTGGAGGTCCCTCGTTGTGGAGCTCTGACCACACGCGGAGGAAGTGGGAGGCCCTGCTAACCTTCTGCACATTGCCGAACGGTTGTGTGCCGTCTGCTTTTCCTTGTCATATGGTGCAAGGCAGTACGGTTCGTCATCTTTTCGGCCAAAGACAATACAAGAAGAGAAAGGAGAAAACCACCATATCCAAAACTGAGCTGAGTTTCGTGAGCACTTTTCTGCATTTGCTGCTTCTGGGCCCATCTGGGAGGAATGAGTGGTCCGGTTGGACACCGCAGCCATAGGCCCTACTGTCCCAGCTGTAAAGCGAGCTTGGAAACGGTGGAAACCCATTCCCTTTATGCGCACAGCTTCTTGAAGGAGTCAAGAAGTGTGTGTGTTTCAGGGAAAATGCAAATACAAGCTCCCTCCTCCACGCAGCAGGAAATTAGAAACTCTTCGGTTAACACAAATGGATTGTGACTTTTTTTTTTACAAGAGGGTAAGTGAGAGAAGAGAGATGCTTGAGGTGGCGTTGTTGTATACCATAAAACTATATTTATGTGCTAAGACAAGCAATTGATGTTGTTCTATAAAATATAGTAAACACCTCCTCCCTGCCCTTTCGAATGTCAGTCAGAATTCAGAATCATGAAATTTTATAGTATTACTGGTTCGAAGGGCTTCCCACTGGGAGCAGATGCCATCTCTGTCTTCATAGACTCAGAGAAAGTCCTGACATGTTTCATGGCGTTCATACGTGGAAGTCTGTGAAATGGAAAGGAAAACAGCTTTTTCTGTCAACCTGTCACTGATATAAGCTTTTACATTCCATCAGAATGACTAAACTTTAAAGCTGTTTCCTTCGGTGCTGAGTATCTCTCAGAACTCCCAAGTGTTATCAGATTGATAGAGTCCCAGCATCTGATAGAAGACCAAAGCATTCCGTGGCACGATATTAAAAATTCATTCAGATACTCGATAAAGCGTGGTTGACAAAAGTGTGAAATGGAATAAGGTAGAGTGAATTTCTTCATGGTTTATTGCCCTTGATTTCTCTACACAAAATAAATAGACAGAATGGACTAAAAAAAATCTCTTCTTTATGAAGGTGGGATCCTGGCAGCTGAAGGCCTACTCGTAAAATTCCTCTCTGTGCCACCTCCCTCGGCAGTGTGCAGAGTTGGAGGCGATGGGAATTTATTGCTGTTGTGTGTGTTCGTATCTCAGACCGGGTGAATATGCAGAGGCTCCTTTTATGGGGTTGTTGAGACTCTGTTAAGAACAGAAAAAGAAAACACACGTCTTTCACCTCGATCTTTCTTTTTGGGGGTTGGGGGGCGTGTGGAGGGTTGGGTGTGGATGATTTTAGTGGTGGTGGTGGTGGCCTGGTGGCAGTGGTGGCCGTTCCCCTGGAGGCGTTTAAGAGAAAACACTGTGTTCCTGTTTGCCTTTGCCCCTGCTCTGCCTGCCATCTTGTTTCTAAAGAAATATTAAAAAGCAGAGCCTTTCCAGCCCTCACAAGCCTAGCCCACGTTTTCATCTGCCTCCCTCCCTCCCTCCCTCGCCAGGCCCCCCCCCATGCCTCCCTGACCCCCCCCACCCCCTTCCTTCCTTCTGTCCCTCCCTCCTCTCAGAGGACAGCGTTAGCAAGAGGCTTTCCCCCGCTTCCCTGCAGCGGTGGGACAGAATGCCTCATTGGTTTCAGATATTAACTTCTGTGCTGAAAACCCGGTTGGAGCTGGTGTGACAAATGGATTTTACCTGCTGCTGGAAAACACAGCCCTGTCCCACCCCCTGCACACTGCACACACAAGCCCTTTCCCCATCCGGCAGAGCCCAGCCCAGGGAGAGGGGAGCAGGGAGCTGCCCCGCGGCACCATCTGTTTCTGCCAGCCCCTGTGCTGGGCCCCGACGGTTGCATCTGTCGGGAAGAACAGGGCACTTGATGAGTTGTTGGAAGGAAGCGTTCTGGCTCTCCCGTCATCTCTGTTCGTCATTACTGGGCTGCTGGGCTCACGCGGGTGTGTCCGCGCGCACCGCCTCTAGGCCTCATCTGTATCAACTGGAAATCAGTCACTGGGAGCCCAATGCAGTCAGCAGGGACCCCGGGAATTTTCCAGTGACATCAATTCTTCTTCTGGTTGCAGAAATTCAGGAAACAATTAAGATTCTGATGCGTTCCAGGGAGGATTTCAAATAAATCAGCCGATAGCGGATACCTTGTAACTCTTGGTGGCAAAGCGAAATTAACAGCCCGGCCGCATCTGTGTGCTGTGCGCTAAAATAAATAAATGAAGCATGCATCACCTCCATGGAGGAAGCAGCTGGCTTGTTCTCCACCTTTGCATAAGTACCCAAAAGCTACTGATTTGTTAAGTTGTCATTCTCCTTATGGACATCAAGGACTCTCTGCATATGCCAAAAATCGAGCTGGCCCAGTATCAGTAAGTCGTGGAAAACCCAGGCACTGATGAAACACAGTTAGAGCTCCTAACTTCCAGCTCCTAACAGCTTTACGCAGAGCAAAGCCAGCGCCGTGAGCCAGGCTCCGTGAGGAGGTAGTAACATAAGATACAAGGAGGTTTGGCAGCAGACGTAGCCGGAATTTTGTCAGAAATTGGGGATTTTTTGAGTGTTAACCAGAAAGTCAGTCCCTCTTCCTCAGCCCTGAAACCGGTGCGGTGCGGCTGAACCTGTGTTCGTGGCTTCGGCGAGTTACTGTGCTCCCCACCTGGGCTTTCCCATGGGTTTTTTGGTGTTTTTTTGTTTGTTTGGTTGGTTTAGGGTTTGTGTGTGTGTGTGTGTGTGTGTTTTGAAGCTATCTTTGTGGCGGTTCACCTCCCGCCCCTGGCCGGCCGGTAGACCCCATCGTTCGTGCCGGTTGCCTGTACAAAGAGCACAGTAAGCACAGGTAGGGGGTCGTGGTGCTTGCAAGCTAGAGATCTCAGCATCGTCCCCAAATAAAAACCGTGCCCCTCCTGAAATTCGAGGTCTGTGTCGCACATGTGCGTGCGTGTGAGTGTGTGTGCACACGTGACTGCTGAGTGGCATCTGGATTTTTTTTTCCTACTACAAAGGTGTGTTAAATTTTAAGACATAAAGAAAACAGTGGCTGGAAGACAAAAACAGCACTTGCGTAGCGCCCCCGTCCCCTTTCCCAGGGGCAGCACGGGGAAGGAAGGGACCGCTGGGGTGGCGGTCACACTGGCCGCCGAGAGGGTGACCGTGGGTGGTTCTCAGTGAGAACCGCGGGGCGACGAGCAGAGTGGAGGCCTTCAGCGGGGGCAGCGCGTGCCCGTCCCGTGCTCTCCCTGTCACAGGACAGACTGCGGGAAAGGTCAAAAGAAATGGGGAACGGAGGGAGATAGGAAAGTCTCATCAGGGCCGAGGGAACAGGAAAGGACCCACGTAAGCCCCTGTCCCATGTGGTGCTTCGGGGAGCCCGGCGCACGGTGGGTGCCCGCTGTGGCCGCTGGTGACCATCACGGGTTTGCGAATCCGGCGCAGGACCCCGCTACCTGCCCTGCCCCGTCCGCGGGAGGCCTCTTGCGGGTGTGCTGAGTGCAGAGTCGGCTACTGTGACGCCGAGGGGACGGGCACGAAGCGAGCCGGGAGCCTCGTGCTCCGGGAGAGGAGCTCTTCCGCACGCCTCGCCGCGAGCTTCCGCGCCCCCCACGCGGCTCGACCAGGCGTGCTCCCCGCCCCGCAGCCTTCCTCTGTAGGTCTGCGCTCGCGAGCCCACGAGCAGCCGTCCCTGCGGCCGAAAGAGAGTCCTCTGCCAGCGCTCGGTGATTCTCAGAAATGGGCCAGTAGCAATGCCCGGTGGTCCCCGTCCGGACAGGCTGGCGCTGCCCGTGTGGTAGAGGTCACCCCAACCCGCGGGTCACACCGAGAGCAGGTTTGAGAACAGCGGTGTGCACAGCCCGAAGGTTTCAGCGCGGCCCGGGCTCTAGTCACCCTGCAGCACTGCTTTGGGCCGCGGCAGAAGAACCAAAGAAAACACCTGAGGTCTGGATTGACCACGCGCGTGCGTGCATGTGCGTGTGTGTGTGTGTCGGCGTGAATTCTCTCATCTTGGAGAAAGAGAGAAAACTGTTCCTAAGTATCTGCGTGTACCAGTGTTCTGTGTGGCGTCCTGTGAGTCTGGAGGAAGAGTGATCACTTGTATCCTAAGGATGTTGAGACGCACACGCACGAGTCAGGAGTGTTACGTGTCCTCGATACACGTGCACACGTGTTACCACGTGGCATCGGTGTGTATCTCTGGGCAGTAACTCAGAAGTCTGCAGATGACGTAGGCCTGGCCCGTCCCGTGTGGGCAGGGCTCAGAACATAGACGATCCGCGTGGAGAACAGTTGTCACTTTGTGGACATTTGCATCTCCAAACCTCCGGCGCGCGTGTGTGTGGGCTTGGGCGAGTGTGTGCATGTGCGCTCACCATGCTGCTTGCCCCAGTGCCTCCCACAGGGCACGTACCTTTCTGCTGCTTTGGGGTAGCAGCCACTGCTTGCACGGGGAGCCGTTCCGTCCGGATCAGCTTGTAAAGGGAGAGAGCATGAAGCCTAATTTAGGAAAAACACAACTATTAGGGCGGAACAGCCTCAAGCTTTGATTCTGAGCTGGCAAGTTGTATTACAACTTCTGAAGCAGGGACGTGTGTTGTTTTTCGCACTTGATACTGCCGGAAGTGCTGACTGGTGTGTTGCGCTGGTCAGAAAGGGGGTCTGGGACCTGCGGTGGACCTTCCACGTGGTTCGCTTCTCGTACAGCACCCGTGATCGAACGCCGGTCCGACGGGGCCTCAGACCCCAGGGCTCGTCTCTCCGGCTCTTGCACTCGCGCAGCGGGCACGGCGGGATGGGTTTTTGTGTATATTTAGTTATTGTTTCCCATCATCTGCTGGATCGATTTTGGCGGAAAGCAACAGTGTGAGGAGAGGTCCAAGGCGAGACCCACCATGTGCTGCCGTGTCCCTCCTCTTCCGTCCACACCCTGCAGGAAGGGGTCTTTCGTGTGTGGCCTCGTTGTCATAAACTGGCGGTTTGCAGATTCGGCTCTCACACCCTCAATCTGGGAAAACAAAAGGCTCTCTCTTAGGAGACTTTGCCTTTTTCTTCAGGAAGGGACACAGTCTCCACACACTTCCGTGGTAGCTCATTGGCCAGAAGCCCTTCAGGTGGTCACCTCTCCATACAGAGGAAATCCGTTCCTTTCATTACATGTGTCACTGCCCTGAACAAAACGGGGTTCTGCCACATAATCCTCATAGATGATGTCTATCCACGGCCCTTCACAATCAGAAGTATCAGGCCAACCTTTACTATCTCTAGTCCGTTACAGGGGCACAACTCACCCATCAAGTCTCAAGAAAATCCTAACGGAGCAAGTTTCAAGAAGGTAACTAAAAGGATCCACAGAAGGGATTACTACCAGTTATGGGTCTAAATCTGGAAACAAGCCCCTAGAATATGGCAACGGGACAGTGTCAAAGGACACAGCCTGGGTAAACACACATTGCTCACCAAGTCCTGTAGTTCTAGAATGTGGAAATTTGCAGCGACTCATAGAAAAACGCATCATACTAATAAGAGAGTTTCCAGCACAATACGTAGTCAGCCTGTAAAACTCATTGTACCAAAAATATGATAGCTGGAAAATATGATCAGAGTCGGAGATATTTTCCTGTCAGTAGTTGAGACCAGTGCTCAGTCAGTAACAGTTCTGGGGGACCTATTACGGGCTCATAGTCTGTGCCGGGGGCGCGTAGATGATAGGACCAGGGAAGTACAAGCAACATGGCAGGCCCTGCTCTGAGGCACAAGGGAAGGGACATTGGGGAACACAGAGGACGAAACAGCCAGCACTGCCAAGGGTTATGGATGAAGAAGATTAATCTCGTTCCTTTGATGCTTATATCCAAGGAGACGGCTTGGGCCCTCTGAAAACCGTCCCCCGATCTCCCTGACAGACTCCTGCTGTCTGCTTCCTCGCGGAGTACCCCCTTGCCTGGGAGTAGACACGTGTGGACGTTCTCGTGGCCTTATGTTCTTGTATCCAGCTTGGGGATGCTTCAGTTAGGGAAGGGGAAGGATGTCTACCTTGATAACGTGAAAGCAGGTTAATTAGGGTCTCAGATCCTTTTGTTAGTAAGTCAGTCCTTCTCGAGGATCTTTATGAGCGAGGGATCTGAGATGATTGGTGCGTCTGTAGAGTAGCGCGATTCGGACTACTGAAGCTGGGTGACGTGACCAGAAGCTTTGGTAGACATGAATCCTTAAATATAGGACCATTACGGGCACCGGGCTGGCTCGAGCTGGTAGAGCACGTGACTCTCAATCTCTGAGTCATGAGTTCAAGCCCCACATTGGGACTGGAGCCTACTTGAAAATTTAAAAAAAATGGGACCGTTGTCAAGTGAACCTCTTACTGTATTTTCATACCGTCGGTGGATGCTTGACATCATTCTGGCAGCCCCAAATATTTCCTTTGCATCTTGACAACCCATGTAGGTACAACTTCGGGTGTAATTATTAAACCTAACAGAACATGTCCAGGCCACAGCCCGGCCCCTTCTGGCACTGCTGCCAGTGCTGGGTGAAGAGGAGGGCAGGAGATCTCGCCCGCAGGCTCCTCAGCCAGTGACCCGACGTGCCCGGGGAGTCCTGTTCCCAGCACATATGAAGATCCAGTCTTTGCTTATCTTCAAACAGCCTTGCACATTTAGGTAACGGAGAGTGTTCCAGATGTCTGAAACTGTCTGACCCACATGGAGTATGAATTATCCTAGACCAGCAGCGTGTGTGTCTTACACGTTTCTCCGTCTTAAAACAGAGGAGGTGTTGGTGAATGGCTGCTGAGGCGGAGAGAGAAACCAGGACCAGGTTGGAGCCAGGGACGGCTCTGGGGCAAGCCGGGCTGTATACAGACCTTGGAGGAGAAGTCCTGGGGGGTCCAGCAGCTACGTGAGAACAATTCAGGAGTCAGAGAAGACAACAGAAGTGGATCCGTGTTTCTTCCTTTCCGTTTCTACAGAGATCCCGGATGTACTGCAGAAATGGAATGTGCTGGGGCGGGATTGTGACAGGAGAGATGATGGATTCGGGGGTAAAGGTCGTCGGTAGCGACCTAGTGCTGTCTTCTCCATGCCTCCCCATCCTCTTTTTGAGTGACCTGTGTACAATTTTTTTTAATCAATTAATTCTCCTCCAAGTTTTTTAACAAATAACTGATGGGTTGGGTTTTATGTATTTCAAGTTCCACAACTCGATGACTTGATCAACGAACACATTGATTGTGGAACGATGAGCAAAGTCAGAAGTATTAACACATCCCTTGCCTGGTACAGTGAACTCTCAGTGTGATTGTGCGGGGGAGAGTGTTCGAGATGTGCAGCTTCTGAGCACGCGACTCCCTGTCGCCAGCTGTGGTCGCCGTGCTGTGCATCAGGTTCTCAGAATCTGTCCTTCCAACGGGAAGGTTGCTCCCGTTGACCTTTGTCTTCCTGTTTCCGCCTCCCCCCAGTGCCTGGCAGCCATCACTCGATTCTCTGTTTCTATGAAATTGGCTTTTTTCCCCTTTTATATTCCATATCTAAGCGATACCATGCAGTGTTTGTCTTTCTGTGTCTGGCTTATTTCACTTCGCGTAACGTCCTCCAAAGTCATCCATGTTGTCACAAGTGACGGGGTTTCCCTCCTTTTTTTTTTTTTTTCCTTTAAATTTTGTAGCTGAGTCGTATTCCGATACAGAGGCGATCAGTCGGTCGGTCGGTCCGTCTGTCACAGTGTCTTGACCCAATTTTCTGTTGAGGACATTTAGATTTTCCCATGTCTAGTCTGCTGTGAGTAACGCTGAAATGAACTTGACAGTACAGATACCTCTTTGAGATCGTGATTTTACTCCCTTCAGTGATCTCCCCAGAAGTAGGATAGCGGGATCACATGTTGTTGTGTTTATGATTTGTTTGAGGAACCTCCACACTGTTTTCTGTAATGGCTGTATAGTTCGCATTTCCAGCAACGGAGTACGATGGTTCCCTTTTCTCTACATCCTTGCCAGTGTTTCTTTCTCGTCGTTTTTATTAATACCATCCTAACAGCTGTGAAGGGATATCATACTGTGGTTTTGATTTGCATTTCCGTGATGATTAGTGATGTTGAGCACTTTTTTATGTACCTGTTGGCCATTTACATGTCTTCTTATATGTCTCTTCAGGTCCTTTTCCCATTTTGTAATCAGATTATTTGCTTTTTTTTCCCCGCTATTGAGTTGTATGAGTTCCGTATATATTTTGAATATTAATGCCTAATCAGATAATATGGGATGGAAGTCAGTCATTCTTTAGGTTCTATTTTAAATTTATTATTTTCTTTGTGGTACAGAAAAGTTTTTAGGTTGATACAGTTTTATTCATTTTAGCTTTTGTTGTTTGTGCTTTGGTATCTTATGTAAGAAATCACAGATAAGACCGATGTTGAGCTTTTTCTCTGTTTTCTTCTAGGACTTTTACAGTTTCAGATCTTACCCTTCCGTTTAATCAGTTTCAGGTTGACTTTTGTTAGCGGTAAGGCCGCGAGCCAGTGAGATCTTTGGTAGCTGAGTCTCCAGGTTTTCGCAACACCGATTATTGACGTGATTATCCTTTCTCCATTGTGTGTTCTTGACATCTGTGTCAAAAGTTAGTTGAGACTCTACGAGTGGGTCTATTTCCAGACTCTGTTCTGTTCCACTGATACGATTTTGGTTACTGTAGTTTTACAAAATAGTGAATAAGGAAGTGTGATGCTTCCAGCTTTGCTCTTCTTTCTTTCTTTTGTTTTTGTTAAGATTTTATTTATTTGTTTGACAGAGAGAGACACAGCGAGGCAGGGAACACAAGCAGAGGAAGTGGGAGAGGGAGAAGCAGGTTCCCTGCCAAGCAGGGAGCCTGATGCGGGGCTCGATCCCAGGACCCTGGTACCATGACCCAAGCCAAAGGCAGCCACTCAAGGACCGAGCCAACCAGGTGCCCTTTGTTCTTCTTTCTTGAGATGGCTTCAGTGTCTTTGGCTATTCCATTCAAATTTTAGGATTGCTTTTACTATTTCAGTGAAAAATGTCAGTGGAATTTTGATAGTGATGGCATCAAATCTATAGATTACTTTGATTAGGATGAACATTTTCACAGTATTCTTTCTTCCAGTCCAAAAATACGGGATGTCTTTCCATGTATTGTGTCTTGTTTCAACGATTCCCATCAATGTTACATAGTTTACAGGTCTCTCACTTCCTTGGTTCAATTTGTTTCTAAGCGTTTTGTTGTTTTGATGCTGTTGTAAATCATACTACTTTCTTGAGATCTCTTTCAGATAGTTCGTTGCGAGTGTGTAGAAATGCAACTGATTTTTATATGTTGAGTTTTTAATCCTGCGACTTTACTGAATTCATTATTAGTTCTAACAGTTTTTTGGTGGAGTCTTCAGGGTTTTCTCGATATAAAATCATGTCATCCGCAGACAGAGATCATTGTACGTCTTCCTTTCTACTTTGGATACATTTTTTTTCTTGCCTTATTGCTCTGGTTAGGCCTTCCAGTACTTTGCTGAGTAGGAGTGGTAAGAGCAGCCATCCTTGTCTTATTCCTGATCTTAGAGGAAAGGTTTTAAGTGTTCACCATTGAGTGTGATGTTCACTGGGGTACATCATATGTGGACTTTATTATGTTGAGGTCATTCCTTCTATACCTAGTTTATATTGCGAGTTTTTGTTATGAAAGGATATTGAATTTTCTTAGATGTTTTTCTTCCTCTACTGAGAAGACCGTATGATTTTTATCTTTCATTCTGTCACTGCGGCGTGTCACACTTGCAAATCTGCCTGTACGCAACTGTCCTTGCACCCCAGGGATCTATTCCCTTGACCAAGTTGTACGATCCATTTAATGTGCTGCGGAATTGGACTTAAGTATGTTGTTGAGGATTTGTTGCATCCATATTCATCAAGGATATTGGTCCATAATATTCTCGTAATGGTTTGCTGAGGCTTTGATGTCAGAGTGATACCTGCCTTGTAAAATGAGTTTTCAGTTTTTTGGCAGAGTTTGAGAAGGGTTGGTATGAATTCTTCTCTCAATGTTGGTAAAATTCACCAGCAAAGCCGTGTGGTCCTGGGCTTTTATTTGTTGGGAGATCTTTGATTATTGACTCCAGTTCCTTGCTTTTTATTGGTCTTCTCAGATTTTCTGTGCCTTCATGAGTCAGTCTTGGTAACTTATGTTTTTAGAAATGTATCCTTTTCTTTTGGGGTATCTAATTAGTTGGTATAGAGTTGTCCATAGCCTACAATTTTTTAAAACATGTTTTCTTACACAGTGCTTCTCAAGTGAAAAGACCACTGAGTCTTCCATTACATTCTCCTAGATTTGAATCTGAAGGAAGTAAGTAACATTCCTAAAATGTCCCCATGTTTGTTAATAAAAGAATACTGTTATTTCCCTTGTACAGTTAAATTAAAGACTAAATAAGATAGCACAGAGAAGTTAACAGAGACTCCCTAGAATTTTGCCAGCACACGTTGCCTTCCGTTCCCCACAACACTTCCTAAAACCAAGTTCAGTGAACCTTTGTGTACAGCAATGGGTCCAGAGGCTGTGGAACACTTGTAATGCTTTTCCAAGGACCAAGTAAGGAGAGACATTTTAACCAAAGCACCAGCAGAGCTTGTGTAGAGATGAACGTACAATTAGCGACCTCGTCCTATGAGGGATTATCAGCCGTGGGCCTGACAGGATTGGAACGTTTGAGTGAGCAACCTGGGCACGTGTTTCCAGTCAACTCTATGTCCCTGAAGACTGGGAGGCAGGAGGCCTTTGTAGCTTGGTCACAAACTGAGTGTCAGACATATTGAGCCTGCCTTCACCTGACAGGCCCCCGGAACGAAAGGTCAGGAAAGAGGGTTAGCAGTGGGGGAGACTGTTATGAGAATCTCAGAGGTGAGAAACAGAGAGAGAATTCTGCTCACTGCCCAGGAAGGAGAGAATATGGCACAGAAGGAGGTCAGTGGAATGTGTTTCCTGACACACGCTGAAAAGGCCTATCGTTTATCGACGTCCCACTGATATCTCGGACTGAGACTGAAGGAAAGAACGCTTTTGGGAGGAAAGCAGTGTGGCTTCGCCCTGACAGATACTCGGGGGAAACCCCAGGGCTTCAACCATGGTTATAGTTAGTCCTTAGTGTAGTTCCCTAGCTTTCTGGCCTCATTTCCTTAGATGCTGTGGGTCCCCCGATGCCGCCCATTCAAAATGGTGGCCTTCTTTTCTTTGAGAGCCAAGAGCTCCCCATTTGGGACCGTGTTGTTATTGTCGCTGTCGTATTATGGCTGCAGATGACCACAGAGTAGAGGGATTTTCTAAAAGACCAAAGTATTGACTCCTTCAAGAGGAGTCTGCTGACCTATCCCACCCGGGCTCGAGGAACACCAGCTTCAGGCCTCCTCAGAGCCTACTCTCCGGCCTTCTTGTGTCTCTTTCTCCCACCACCCAGGGAGGCCTTTGCTCCAGAGATGCAGCTGGGGGAGCGGGTCGACTCTGGCCCTGCTCCGGCCACCACTAGCTGTGGAGCCTTGCTCGGTCACGCCCCTTTTCTGAATTTCCCGCCTTGCCCTGCCTGCCTCCCGCGCAGTCTTGAGCAGGGCATGGTGCGTTGTGTGCGCAGGCATGTCGTCTGGCTCAGAGCAGTGTTCCGATGTGTGCTGGTGATACTGGCAGCCTTCCTGAGATCTGCTTTTCCCCACGAGATTGCAAACTAGCCATCGACTGAAAGGAAAAGCCACAGAGTGCCTTAGCCGCACCCCAGCCGACAGAAGCGTGTCGGCCCATCCGCTGTT
Organism: Neogale vison; assembly: GCF_020171115.1. Lineage (NCBI taxonomy): Eukaryota > Metazoa > Chordata > Mammalia > Carnivora > Mustelidae > Neogale > Neogale vison. The sequence continues at coordinate 14,541,187 of NC_058104.1, forward strand.
CGGGGTGCGGTCTTCTGCAGTGTGTGTCTACCAAGGTATTTGCCAAGGAGGCTTCCGACTCATGGCGTGCCGTAAGGTCACAGCAACCCCAGAGCCTCAGCGACCTTCTTTCTCCCTTCTGTCTGGGGTGGAAAGTGGTCTACACGATGTCTGTGCCTAAGTTCCTGGGAAAAGGAGTCATCAGCCCAACAGACCACCATTAAGGCTCTGGGAACTCTGACATGCACAATCACACAGGCACATACACGTAGACCAACCGCACACAAACCGACACCCAAAATGAGTGCCGGGTTCTCATACCACCCTGCCTGCTTTGTTCCTGAAGAATGGTCAGATGTAACAGTGGGCCTGTACACTTTCTGCCCCAGGATGGTGGTTCCTTCGTATGTTATTGGAGGGTTCAGTTTGTGATGCCATAGAAGTGGTACCCAATTTTTTTTTCTTTTTGTTGCTTACTCACATCTTTTTTCCTATATGGTCATATATAATTTATGGCCCAGGGCAAATTTTTGGAAAGGAATATACATACTTCCTTGCCATGTTCCAGCCTGATTACAGATAATTTCACATACTACCCACTGCCTTCAAAAGCGTGACTGCAAGCACCTGTCATGCTTTTATAAGTAAATTTGTCTTGTGTTTCCTGCTGCTTGTTCTCTCTTTCTTTGTCCTGCGTGTCACAGAGTGGCCTCCAGGAAGCAGGAAGTCCCTAATAGTAAGCATTCCTAATAGGAGTGACGGTACACTCAGCCCGTTTTGCCGAGCAGGAACAAGCAGCTTTCTCTAGGTGGGCTCTTTTAATGAGCCTTGCCTAAGCTGACTGCTCCCTCCTTCCTGTTGGCTCCTGGCAGCTGGCAGCGGAAGCAGACATTGCTTGCTTGAAAAGAGATTGTCCTTGGATTTTCTTGTTTTTTGGAACAGAGACCTTAATTCACCAGCTCCCGAACTCCAGGGAGAAGCAATGATCTTCATCCCTATGAACCTTTCCAGCAATCCGCAGCAGCCCACAAAAGACGTTCTCCCTCAGTCTCATCCCAGCGGCTCAGACAGCCCAAGCCCAGCTGGACACAGCGCCCGCCGTGTTCGTGGTTTGCTGCCCAGGGATGGTGCCGAATGTCAGCAGGCCCTTCCTTGAGCACTGGGTTCTGGGAAGACGTGACTGTGGCCTCCTGTGCCCCTGCCCCCCACCTCTGACACACACACACTCATACACACACTCAGACACTCGGAACCCATGAGCTGCAGCAGCCCATGAATGCTCTAGTTCAGAGCACCAAGTTGCTGGAATGCCCAGGGAAGTGAGAATGAGCGGGT